>NC_081802.1:2356253-2697320 GCF_963082965.1 Carassius carassius
GTTTATAGATAAAAACCATGAACACTGATGTGACCTTTGACAACTAAAATGCAGATACTGCACTTTGCCTTTGGATGACCTTACATAACTAAAACACTACTGCAAAAGTGTAGTATCTAAAAACTAAATCAGATTTTTTTTTTTAAACTAGTTCATCCAGCTTTTTGTGTTTCTTACTACATTTTGATTGTTTTTCATAACTTTAATAGTTGTATTGGTGTTTGCATGTTGTTTATGTTAAAATTACTGTGTAGTAAGCCTCAATATCATCTTATCACATTGCTCCTTTTACCACCAAGAGTTTTGCTCATTTTATTGAAAAAGTAAATAATTACAGACCAAGTAGTTAAAATTCACAAAATTTAAACTTTTACTGACAATATAACTAGGGATACCATGAAGAAAAATAAGGGATAATTGTGATTCTTTATAGGAAAATAAGGGGCAGAATAAGGGATGCTAAAAATATTTGTACTGTACCACATCCATGTCTGCAGTTAAGTAAAACAATTCGACAAATTAAGTAAGTCAGTCTTTCGTTCGTTATCTGGCTCGGCTCGGTGTTCATCTTCAGTTCTCTCTTCACAGCAGTTCAGTCAGTGTACTGTTTGAGTAAATGAATTACTCCGGGATATTGGTTTGTTTTAACTCAGAGGGAGTGTCAGCCACATTAAAAAAGTTAACACCTTAAGTCATTTGTGGATTGTGGAGACGCGAACCATTTAAAACGATTCAGTTCGATTTGGTGAACTGGTTCAAAAAGATCCGGTTACAGCGAATGATTCGTTCTCGAACCGGATATCACAAACTGCTTTGTTTTGAACTCTCTCACACAACAGACACAGAAGAGAAGACAATGCTGAATAACGTTGTAGTTTTTGCTATTTTTGGACCAAAATGTATTTTCGATGCTTCAACAAATTCTAACTGACCCTCTGATGTCACATGGACTACTTTGATGATGTTTTTCTTACCTTTCTGGACATGGACAGTAGACCATACACACAGCTTCAATGGAAAGACAGAAAGCTCTCAGACTAAATCTAAAATATCTTAAACTGTGTTCCCAAGATAAACGGAGGTCTCACTGGTTTGGAACGATATGAGGGTAAGTTATAAATGACATAATTTAGATTTTTCGATGAACTAACCCTTTAATTTTGTTAGCCTTTTTGTTATGATGCTTGCTAACTCAACAAAAACAAGAGATCTAATTTAAGCATAATATTGTGCTTTGCAACAAAACTGTCACAAGTTCAGTTATTATTTATTTCCATCAGTTGGGTTAACGTTAGAGCCTATAATTAGCCAACCGAATTTTCAAATCTGTGTAATTATAATTTAAATCGGACTTATTGTCAAAATGTATTTCATAAACCAACATCTCATACGTTATGTCAAAATGTTATAGGGTTTCAAATCAAAAAATTACTTTCTGTTACAGAACAGGGCATTGATTGCATACTGTCATCTGTAGAGGACATCAGGACTTGAATCATGTTTATCAGGCATTTTGGGAGACAGTGGGTATGGAAATAAATTACACATCAATATTCCTATGAAATATTAGATATTATTATTAAAATGTTCCCAATTATTACACTCCTTTTTTCATTAAATGTTGCTCCAAGAACACATTCATTCGAAGGGGGTCTCGTCCAGGGTGTAATTCAATGTAGAACCGCCTCTGAATATGTCCACATGTAATCCAATTACAAACACATACACAGCTGTGAAAAGAAAAGACAGAAATCATAAGCAGGATCAAATACACATTATGAGAACCTGAGGATCACACAAAGGGTTAACGATCAGAGTCACAGAGCAGGAAGTTCTCACAGATGCTTTAACAGGATGTGGACTGATTTACCTTTGAACCATTTAAACAATGTCACATGAGCAGTGACAGAAGTATTTTTTCTTTTTTATCCAAATATTTGTTAAATGAATATTCTGGGTTTTATACAACGAGAGCTCAAGCTGAAAAATAATACTGACCCATCATATAAAACAGGCTACCAAAAGTGTGTTTTATGCAAGCGTGATCAAATAACATTACGTGAACACAAATATTTCATCATATGTCAACAAATTCTGCACTAAAATGATATGATGAGAATGAAATCACACTGCAAATGTTCCTCAGGAGGTATCTCTGAAGTCTGGAAGAATCAAATATTTAACAGGAAGTTTTATTATAAAGTATAAATGTATATTTTAGAAGCTTGATAAATAAATGTGTGTATCTCCCTTCCTAGTTGTGTGTGTCTGAACAAACACACGACAAGCAGTGTTTGGTTTGTGAATCAGTGTGCTTGAATAAATCGGTTGAATCATCCAATGTAGAAAATACTGCACTGTTTTATTATATTATATTATATTATACTGCATACAACAGTTAGTTCTTTTTGTCAGTAATTGCCCCTTTCGAAAAGCTTTGAAACCTTTGTTAATCTTTTCTTCTGAACCAGTTTCAAACTACCAAAGTATGATGATATAATCTCTGTGAACTCATGACTCAGTGTCTATGATTTTAACCTATCTGATTTTGGAATAGTTAAAATTTTTAGACTTTTTTAATGATGCATTTGTATAATAAAACCAGTAGTAGTAGTTTATGTCTCTGATTGGCCTGTGTAGCCAAGCCCTGCATAAATAAAACAAACAAGCCTTGTACATTAATAAAATAAAAATGCATACATAAACATATTTAATGGGATTTAGTGGTTGTTAATTGCACTGACCACAGTTTCAATAAAACATTGCTAATGGGTCTGTAAAAGGTGTTTTGACCAGCAGGTGTGCTGCTTCCAGTAGTATCCGAGTCTTTCTCTCACATAGATTACATCTGTAACTAGATTACAGACACACTGGTGCTGATTGATTCACACAGACGTGTTTGTGAGAGTAATATTTGTCAAAAAATAATCATTAAAAAATTGTGGGGCGTGTTGTCATGCATAGTACGGGAAATTTGAATGGCAAATGTAAATGATGAATCTGATGTAAAAAAGTAACAAAAAAACAAAAAAAAGATTTCTGATTATAAATCATGGAAGCTACACAATAAAAAGTCATAACCTTTAAAGTCATTTTTAGAGCACAGAAGACGTGCCCTACCTGAAGATTCACCCATATAGGTTATAATGTCTCTAAATGTTTAATTTCCAACTGTCCTACTAATCATCATCACTCCACATGTTTACAAAGGATGACAAAAAACCCTTTTCCCTTGCACTGATGAGAAGAATACTGGCTCAGATCCAGCCCTTCACCTCCCACCCATTCTCCATGACCTCTAATTATGTCATGTGAAAGAGCCGTGTCCCATTGAAAACCTCGCTTAATCAAACCCCATTAATTCCGCTCGCTTCCCGTATTATCCCCTTCGAGGAACGCGTCATCCCCATCAGCCTCTTAACTTCAGCCTGCGCCGTGTCGAGGGAGCAAAATAATAGATTATGCAATTAATTGAGTCGTTAGAGGCTTGATTGTTGATTGGCTTGTGGAATATGTTTTCAGTCAGTTCATGAGGAGGCATTTTTAGAAGATGATCTTGAGGAAAAACTTTACGCATTCATACAATTTTGAAAGTTTCAGTCCTGGATGACGTGTCACCCTAACGCATTCTCATCCCAAGGCGTCATATACTGACACTCTTGACATTTCGTCAACATCCTACGCATATGGCACCCTCTAGCGTCAATATGAGACACAGATTATGGGTTAAGGTTAGGGTTAGGGTTAGGGTTAGGGTTAGGGTTAGACCGCTAGGAGGCGCCTTCTGGCCCATTTTTATCTGCTTCTAATATTGACGCTAGAGGGTGCCATGTGCGTAGGATGTTGACGAAATGTCAAAAGGGTCAGTATATGACGCTTTGGGATGAGAACGGTCTGGTCACCCTGGCAGTTTTTAGCTTTAGTCAAACACAACTGTATTAAAAAAGCATCTAACCTACTAAAAAAAACCTGTGAACTGAACGTGAGATGATAAAACGGATTTTAAACACAACAGACTGACCCGAATTCGAAGCATGAGAGTGGAGAAACAGCATATTCCCCTCAGCCTGGCGAACAAAGCTTTTTGCAGTGGATGAACTGCTGCTTTCCCATGATTCCTTTGTGCCAGTCCAGGTGAACGCATGCCTAGCCACAACCCAGCCACCCGTCTGCCAAGATGTGCAGCGCTCAGTGGCTGCTCGGTCTCTAATCCTCACGCTGAACTCATCCTGGCCTGCGGGAAAAGCTCTAATTGGGGGATTTTCTCCATCATTAACCTTGATGAGCAGCCTTCCCACCCTTGATCACTGCAAAGTTCAGCCCACAGTACTAATATGTTTTTTGTAGAACTTTAATATATGGTTCTAGGATTACCTTGGTAATTGCCAAGGTGTTGCTATGCATTCATTAACTAAACTCTTCTGAGTGTTATGTTATGTGGTTGCTAGGTTGTTTTATGTTTTTTTGTGGAAATACAGTATATGGTTCTTGGTTGTTCTTGGTGTTTAACTTTTAAAAAGTAATTCATTACAATACTGCATTATTTGATAAATAAGTGACTAATTACGCTAATAACTTTTTATGGAATGTAATGCATTGCTTTACTTTTATGTTACATTTTCTCATATGGGCTTGTCTTGCTTATTAGTTTTTTTTAATAACAAAAAAAAAACCCAAAGGTTATATTTTTGGCAACTGTAAAGGCCCTTTTGCACCGAAAGTGAGGTTAATAGCATAAGGTTGAAGGAAGTGCCTCTGCACCTCACTCTCAACACTGCACACTGCACTTTATGTACGTTACACTTGTAATACGTTACCACCAACATTGGTTGACACTGATAAGTAAATGTTTTTGGAGTGCTTTATATCAAGTTAGGGTGTGCTGGGTGGTTGCTTACCGTATTTTTTGGACTATAAGTCGCACCTGAGTATAAGTCGCATCAGTCCAAAAATACGTCATGACGATGAAAAAAACATATATAAGTCGCACCGGACTATAAGTCGCATTTATTTAGACCCAAGAACCAAGAGAAAACATTACAGTCTACAGCCGCGAGAGGGCGCTCTATGCTGCTTATTGTAGACTACAGGAGCACTGTGCAGCATCTCTGGCAGCATAGAGCGCCCTCTGGCGGCTGTAGACGGTAATGTTTTCTGTTAGTTCATTTCTCTTGGTTCATGTCAAATTAATTTTGCTAAATAAGTCGCACCTGACTATAAGTTGCAGGACCAGCCAAACTATGAAAAAAAGTGCGACTTATAGTCCGGAAAATACGGTACTTCTCCTCGGCTTGTGTCCTTTCTTAAAGCCTATGGAATTTTTGTCTGTTTATTTCTCCCCCCAAATGTAAAATCTGGACCAAAGCAAGTCCACACCTTCTGCATTGTGGTAATCATCATATGAAACTGTACAACACGAAAGAGCCCATGGTCACACCCCTTTGCTTTTTTCCCAGCACATGATTTTTGGAGCCCCAGATGGCCCCGGTAGTGTCCCATCTGTCTGAGAGCATTGCTCACACATTATGAATACAGTCGAGCACCAGGCACTCTGAACATGTGCCTTAACAGCAGCGTCAGGAGGCAATTAGGGAACAGCGGCCCCCGAGGCCAATGCCCCCTCCAGGGGCCAGGCTGATTGACTGGAACCTCATCTTCCTAACAGGCTGGCTCGGCGCCATGGGTCAGGAGAAACAGAGACAGAAGGGGGTTAGGAAATCGACAGTCTTTCCTATAGTTCAACCACAACCTCCCCAGAAATGGACGAGTCAACAGCAGATCTCTGAGAAACTAGATGTTTATTTTTTAAGAAAGTTTGTGGACATTCATTTCTCTGCTTGATTCAAAGTTAACTGTAAAAACGTCTAGGACACTTTATAAACATGAGAACCACATTTCTATGTTTGAACAAAAAACATCATTCACTCATTTTAATTACTCATGATTGTCATATTGCTGTCTAACTTTGGCTTTGCAATTATTCAAACTGTGTAAGTCATCTAAACATAGATTCAGACTGTAAACTAACATGACAGAATGTGGGAAGCAACATTAAACAAAAAACAACTGGCTTATACAGTTTAATCAACTGTATATATTTATAACATCTACTGACTCTCCATCCCTGACATCCTTATACAGCTAATCTTAAAACATTATTAGTAAACCATAGTTTGTTCAAATGAATAATTCAGTAAATCTGAAAGTTTAATACCTTTCCTGACAGGACTCGAAATATATAACTGTCCATAACTTTGTTAGTCAAACACACCTACACATGATTTATTGCTACAAAAACCCTGGCAACATGAACTGAGTGAGTTTCCTTTTAAAAATAAGCAGCGAATCCCACTTGCGTGTTTGTGGGACATGACGGTGGTCATTTGAAGCCAGGTTTGTTTTGAAGGTTAATTATTCTGTGAGTCATCACAAAATGGGACTTAAAGCACAATGATGGTGTTTTTTCTTAAAAACCTTCTGATTTTTTTGGAGACTTAAAGTGACAGTCTCTGGCAGTCTTAAAATATAAAAAGCTGAAACAAAAAGATCAGACCTTGATCAAGTAGCCCAAACAAAGGGGAGTCATGAAAGGGTAATGGTTTCCCCTTTGCTCTTCTGCACGTACAGGAGATGGGTCTGCCAATCAGGGCCGGCTTTGCCGACAGGCGACACAGGCGGCCGCCTGGGGTGCCGTCTGCTGGACGGGGCGCAAAATTGCAGAATAATAAAAAAAAAAAAGTTAATTAAATGTATGTATCGTATTATGAAAGCTGCGCACACGCTGTACACTTTTACTGTGCACTGTCCACACACTGCTTGTATTTGTCCATTTCTTTTACTAGATTTACAATCCTAAAAAACGACTGAGTCACTCTGACAGGCAGCTGTCAAACTCAGCTGCTCAGCAACCGGGAGTGGCGCGAAAACATCTGACAGCTGGTTTTAGCACTTTAAATGATGGGGTAAATGAAAACACGTAATAAAATGAAAACACTATAACTGCTTTTCCTTGAGGTGAGATCTTAATGCTTCTCTATTGTTTTTTTTTACTGTATCCTTCAGGTTGTTGCTTTTAAAGAGTTGTTGTGTGAACATTTAAAATAAAAAATGAATGGGGGGGGGGGGGGGGGTCTCTCGCCTCTCGCCTTGGGCACCAAATAACCTAGAGCCGGCCCTGCTGCCAATAAACATTTGCCTCTAATGAACACTGAAGCATACAAACGTTTCCCCCAAAACCAATCATTACTGTCCCTTGTCCTTGCCTTTGTTATCAAACAGAAGGGTTTTGATAAAATCAGCTGCCTGTTTAAGAGGTCTTCTCTAACCGCTGACCATATTTATCTTTTGTTTCAACCCAAAACATCTAGACCAGTCCTTCAGGGGGAAGTGTGAATTTGCAGACAGAGGTCATGTAATGCAAAACACACCCAGTAACTCTGGTTATAGAAATCGCTCCAAAACCAATTAAACCTGTAAGGACAGTAAAGAAATAAAATGTGCCAGCATGTGACTTACAAATAAATACATGGAACATAATGTTTACCTCATCCAGACTCAACAGTTGCTTGGACGTTGTTTTTTGTTGTTGTTTGTTTGTTTTTACATCCAGTTGCAAAAAAAAAATGGCACACAATTCATTTAGCGCCTACATTTTGCTGGCCCAACTTTTTCTGACCTGGAGAATAAGATAACCATCCAATACAAGAAACACGGTTCTTGAGTAACCTTCAGTGCCAATTAGTAACCAAGAAATATGAAGGCCCGCAGCTAAAGAGAGATGTACCCTGTCTTAGCACATGGGTGGCCAGGTTTTATCCATGGACTGGATGTGTTCCTTAGCTTTCATCCTCAGTGCGGCAATGCTTGAACTGCCCTGATCTACGTCCTCCAGAGGGTATTTGTCGGTGAAGGGTGGAGGGCATTGGTATGGAGGTGGAGCCATGGGCTGCATGCTTTGGGTCATGGGTTGGGCTGGGCTAAGGAAACCATGATTGGCATAGCCCGCTTGTAGTCCTTGTGTAGGACCCATGAACCCTGGGATGCTGTGTACTGGAGTGGAACTGGAAAGAGGGGAGGGCAGCCAAGGATCAAGGGGCAGCGAGTTGTTCATGTGGCCCACGGTGGGGTGCATTGGCTGGCGGTTGAAGGAGAGCATGGGAGAGTCATGGAGCTTCATATTGCTGGCGTCTATTTTCTCCTGTCGCCTCCATTTGGCTCTGCGATTCTGGAACCAAACCTGGGCAAACACATACACCTCAATTAATCAATCTGTTATGGCAATACAAAGTCAATAAGATGGTGTTTCACAAAAAGCATCTGTGCTATCAAACTACTTGTTTCCCAAACTTACTGGGAAACAACCAAAGTTGGATTTAAGTCATGGATGATGTTTAGAAACCCTACTGAAAGGACCAGCTGAGATCAGCATGAATTCTGGTTAGTGCTGCTCTGTCTTTTCGATGAAGCTGCTTGAATATTGTGGCCTTGCAATATAAGCTTGTTCTTGTATAAGGTGATCAATGAATGTGGCCTTGCTGGTAAAGAAGTTTAAGCAAGTGGTTAAGCAACCAGGTGAGGAGAAACCAGAACTCCAGCATCTCATGATAGGGACCAGTTTACCAGTTCCCAAAAAGAGAGTGGTTTTATCAACACGGTATGATCTCCTCTGAAACTGATACTTTTAATTTCACAAAGAGATTGAAACACACCTGCACTCGAACTTCAGGGAGGTTGATTTTCATGGCCAGCTCCTCTCGACTGTAAACGTCAGGGTAGTGGGACTTCTCGAAGGCTCGCTCAAGCTCGTGGAGCTGGTACGTAGTGAAGGTTGTGCGGTTGCGGCGGTGCTTTTTCTTGGGTTGCTCCGCATCGGCTGAATCTGGAGACTTGCTGTCACTTTCAATGGACTTCCGTAGATCGCCCAACTCCCCGTCACACTTATTGGATAATATGTCAGAATCTAAAGCCACGGGTGACAGAAGAACAAAAGACATAACTCGAGAGTCCATGTTAGACGGACTTTAACATGATGTTTTAATAGAACTGAACATATTGCAAGATCACACTCCCGCTGGAGAAACCTAGGGTTAAGAGTCATATTCAAGGAAACAAAGTTATTTTGGAATTGAACAAGCAACCTTGCTGTCACCAGTCCTGATTCTCGACCACTAACACCACACAACCATTTCACATTGAAGTTAAATTAAGAAAATGAATAATATGATCTCTGTTACTTACGGATGGTAAATATGGACTGCATGTAATTCATTACTGATATGGTGTTTCCAAAACCGAGATTCTAATCCCATAATACTCCTGGCCAAAATCTCTTGTAACAAACAGGCTTGGACTAAAGCATTTTAATGTCACTGATGGTAGGCATGGCTTTCACTGAGGGTTTCCCATCCCATAATCCAAGCAGAAACAGATGTAGCCTGTTAATTCCCCTGATAGTTTCCCCATAAACCAGGCCGTAATCTACCTAAGGGCTTCAGTTGATTCTAACCCATGTCCTCAACATAAGGTTAGGTTTCTAGGAAAAGCTTTACCTGGATAAACTGGAGAGACCTACTGGCAGTTGTCAAGCTAATTCAGTTACTTCCAATAAAATACTGGTCATCAGGGCAACTGGATTTGTGCAATGCACTCAGAAGATGAGTTGATATACTCTTTAAGTTGTTGCTGTCCAATTGTAAACGAGCTCAGAACATGTGCTGACTGCACAAGTAAACATTAACAATAGCTGCAATGTTATGTACATGCTAGACAAATAACTGTTAACATTAACCCTCTCGAGTCGATTAACGCGTTTTGAGTCATTTTTTCCTGATAACCCCGAAAAGAACTTAAAATACACTTTCAGTTTTAATCGTACAGATAAGAGCAATACATCAATCGAATCTGTAAAGGGTCTATTTTTTTTTGGATACAGACATAATAACAACAAAACTTTGTGCACTTATAAAATAAAGATAACAAACAAGGTGCGCTGTCTGCAGCCTTTGTCTGCGCTGATAGTATCGTGAAGCCCAGCTACTAGAGCATGATGCAAAATTACAGAATAGTATCTGGAGACCATTTTCCACATTTTCAGTGCTGAAAATCTACAGAAATCTACAAAAATATTTAAAAATGTTAAATGTGTTACACATTGATAATAGCACTAGACTTTTATTTGTTAGCTTTTTTTAAATTAGTAATAAAATGCTGCAGGTTCTACTAATAACTGAACTGCTGCAGGTTAAGTCCCAGATAAGATCAACCAATGAACTGGACTGTGAAGTGAACCCTTATCATTACTGTGTCCTTGTGGACACTTCACTGCAGATTTAAGCTTCCTGTGGTGACTGTCCTTGCAATCAGCAGTAAGTTCACACTTTGGGAGAAGTGTATGCTAATGAACACAGACTTTCTGATTATCTGAATACAGTTCTCCATAGTGGAAATAAAATGCATAATATCTCAATTTAGGTTTGTTAGAATGGCTAACACAGTAAACAATGCAAGAAAACAACTCACTTTGGCGACATTATAAATAAAGGCTTTAATGATCAGACAGGAACAAGCTAACACGCAATAAACTGAACTCACACATTCAAGAGTCAATGCTGGTTCAAGGATCAGCACAACGCCTGTCAGATTCAAGACAGCCCTATAAAAATGCTCAGACAGCTTGCTTCAAATGAGGACAATCGATCTCAAAGGCTCAAACCATTCAAAAGGATCTTGTCCCGTTTGAGTCAAAATAACAGAATGACTTGTCTCTTGTCATGGCTCTGGGTCATGCAAGACATTCTCTCATCACAGGACTAAGAAGCCTAATGGATTATAAGCCCAATGGGGAAAAGAAATAGCGCAGAATGGAAAAATGATTATGTCGGCATGCACAGTTGTGCAATCTTGTTTAAGATTGGAGCAGATTATTGGAATTCCTCAAGGGGATGAGCCCCATTGTCAAAATTGTTTTCAGGTTTGAAAGGACCTTGTAAAGACATGAAAATGTGATCGCTCTGCATATTTAGACATACTTTAGCCTGGCATATCACCTCTGCCAAAATATATCCCATAAAACAAGATCTTTTTATAATTGCAACAGTTTCTCAGATAAAAAAAAAGAAAAAAATCAAGTCAAAATCAAAGTCTGAGATGTCAACAATTTCTCAAGATTCTTCCAAGACCAAATTATCTGATCTATAATGCATGTTAACAGTCTTCTACATTTTCACTAAGCATTTTTAGGTGAAACATCTGAGGCAACGTTGATGTCAACACCACAATGAAAGAACAACTTCTTAGCAAAACAATCATCCTTTAGGAGTGTCCATCTTTCGGCAATCCATAGCATTATTTGAAACTACTGATGGCATTTTAACAGAATGTATCTAGGTAACTGTGCCATTGGTTTTGTAAGTTATGTAAAGTAGGCGTCAGACTTTCGTTTAGGTCTCTTAAGGTGACGCTCGATGCTAATGCCCTGGCAAGCTGCCATTGTTACCTTAAAATTGACAGGAGGGCTCAGCATAAGAACTTGGTCTGTGTCTGCCTCTGGGTTTTAGTAACAGTGTGTCTTAATGTACTAAATAACCATCATATGAGGCCAGTTCAGGAGTGATTGCTAGAAACACTTGTTATTTGACCTATGAAGAACTCACTGTGAAATGCAGGTTGGTCCGAACCGTCCCTGAGGGGTGGCAGGTGCCCGTAGGGTTGTACCCGCTGTTCCCGCTTCCCTAAATCTCCAAGACTTTCATCTCCAACTTTGTGTGCTACAGTATTGCCTCCAGGGTTGACCAAAGGGTCCTGGTCCTTGCTGAAGCCCAGGATGACATCTATGCTGTGGACACGAGTGCCCACCGCTACGCCCCCTGCTTTGACCATCTCGTGGAAGTTACTGGGCGAAAGACAGCTGTCATCCACCATGTTCATGGTGTCCAGTGACAAATGCATTCGAATGCTGTGATGGAGCCGTACAACTGAGAAATCCACTTGATCTGATGGAGGAATCCAAAACGGACAGGTTTTACCTGGTTGGAATCATCAAAGAGAGACTAGAATCAACAAGTGCATTAAATAATGTTTTAGAAGCCAAGTTCTTCATATTTCAGGTCAAATTTTTCATTAATATTAGTTTATTAGTGTCATTGCTATGAATATTTATAGTTAGAATAGAAGCGCTTTTCTCCAGACAAGTTTAGATAAGATCTTCTACTTCTATTTTTACAGTAATATATATATATATATATATATATATATATATATATATATATATATATATATATATATATATATATATCATCCCAATATACATAATTAATAAACATTGAAGCATATGACACAATCTTTTTAAATACAATAAATCTTTGACATCAAAATAGACTAAAAATCAGTGCACTAAAAAACTTCAGAACGATTTCTTAATTAGCATGAGCTTATTAGTGTCCTAATAAGGTCTCATGTATTAATACTTATAGTTTAATAAGCTAAGTAAGATCAAATAATCTTATTATCAACTTTTACAGATAATGTAAAAAAGTTAAAAAGGCAAATATATGTACAATTAGTATCACAGCATATAACTACACACAATATAATGTCTGCATTGTTAATGTTTCTCAGAAAGCCATAATATCTTGGCATTTGACAGACATTTATATTAAAATTAACATAACATTTATATTTATAATATACTGATAATCTGACGAATGTGTAATACATCCATAATTCAGATTTAAATACCATCTAAACCCCCGAAACTGAGTTTACAAGAAATAATTTAGATTATAAATTAAATTAGATAAATAAAATTATTTTTAAATATATGCATTACAGTATATAAAAATTATTAAACATGAAATATTATATAACCATCTTATTTATTGAATGTTTTTATTATATCTACATGTATATGTATATAATAGCATATATAAATATTATAGCAATTATATATTTTATCATGTATATTATCGAAACACGAGAATGACATATAATTGAAGAGTCCTTTGGAAGAAAGTTTCCTCAGCACAGATTGACCACAGCATGGGACATACCTCTGACACGAGATGCTCCGTGCTCTTTCTGTCTCCGGTCTGACCCGCCTCCACCTGTTTCTCCCAGCAGCGGGTCACAAGCGGGTGATGAGCACGCCTCCGTCTGCTACTGTACGCCCCGAACGACCTCGACTGCTCTCACTTTAAGCATTAAAACATACACGAATGCACAGAAGTTCTCTCGTGGATTCTGCTGGACAGAGAGCTGGTGTGTAAGTGTGTGTGTGTCTCTTCAGAAGGGAAATAATAGCAGAGGATTACACAGGAGCTCATTCATCGGGACTCTTCCCCCTTAAGAATGATTGACAGACGGTTTCTGCTCAAGTAATTCGAGCTTGAATTCGCCCCACAGGAGGGGGGCGACACTAATGAAGCCGTTTCTCCTTCCTCTTAGAAAATTCAGTTGTTTTAGTGACAATGGGATGAACTAAAAGTTTCACAAAGTCTTTCCCCAGAAAGCTGTTACTGACATAAATTCATAAAAATGTTTCGAAAGAAACCATTATTAGCCTTGAAAATTGATAGAGCCATTATTAAAAATAAATAAATATTCAATCTTATATAAGAAAAATAAGTAAATGAATTATACATGTATAATCATTCATTTTTCTTATACATAGTATTACATAAAACTATATTTATTAAAAAATTATTAAATTTAAAAAAAAAAAAAAAAAAAAATATATATATATATATATATATATATATATATATTTATATATACATTCCGAATGTAAATATTTGCATATATTGACAAGATGACACATTTTGGCGTGAACTGCACGCTTCACAGAACGTCTCACAGTAAATACTCAATACTATCACCTGCAGAATAATTAGCCAAGTAGTTAAAGCAAACAACATGAGCACAGACTCTTTTTAAAACTCATTAAAGAGTTAACCCAGGCATACTCACGAAAGATCGGCGCTTATTAAGAGATATGACCTCAGAACAAGATTAACTCATTCACGTTCAAAGGAATCTATGTAAACAATCTAATTGCTTCCATTAACACGACTGTAGTAAATTACAACAGAGAACCTCAACACACACGTGTGTGTGTACCAAATACAGAACAGACTATAATTTTTATTAAACATATAAAATAAACATTGATCTCCTTAAGCGTCTCTGGTTTTTAGACATTTATTGTCTAATCTGGTTATCTTGGACTCAAACTTTGGGAGAAGCCTACTGTACTTGTTTAGGGTCAGTGTTAGTGTACAGAAGTGAGACAAGAAATGACGAGTAAAGATGTGGTCTGAAATTTTGGTTAATGGACTGCATGAAATATGTGTTCCAAACAACCTCTTGGATCTCATTGAAATCTACAATCCCTTGGCTCAGCCAAACGTTACAGCCAGTGCAAGGGGCCAAAACCAGCCAACATGGAATATCTCCAGCAAAGATTGACTTTAACCATATGTTTGCTTATATGTTGCCAGGGACAAAGGACAAAGTTGGAGATAGGAAGTACCTAGAAAGCTTGGAGTTTCATCGTACAGCTGCATCGTACGTGCATGAGATCTCTGTTGGCTCACAAAGCATTTGAGGATAATGGTAGTTCCTAGAAAGGAATGGGATTAAAGGGGTCATTACGTAGATTTTTTATCATGGTTAACTGTTAGAGCTGCTGAGCACGTCCTTCTATGCGCGTTTGTCAACAGCATGCTCTTGGTGCGTCTTCTTCTTCTTCTTGCATTATGGTAGATCGCAGACTTATAAGTGCATTGCCACCACCTATCGCTCAAATGGACCATTTGACACTCAATCTACAATCTCAATTAGGAGTGTCTGCGATCTGCCATAAAACAAGACGACGACGACGCCTAGCGCCTGCTGCTGGGAACACGCTCAGGAGAGTTCTAACAGTTGGGACATTGCGTGAATCAGAGGTAAAAAAACTATATAAATACTGTTTCTTGCACAGACCGATTATTTTGTGTCTTTACACATCAATGTATTGTCATGAGCCGCAGGGTTTTATTTGGTTTTGTTAGTTTGTTTTATTGTGTGTTTTAGCCGTGACTCCCATCCACAGTGAAAGACTGCAACAGTTTGTGTTAAAAACCTTGGTTTGTGTTCTACTGAAGTAACAAAGTCACCCTTGGATGCCCTGGGGGTAAGCTGATAAACACCACATTTTCATTTTTGGTTGAACTATCCCTTTAATAAAGTTTTTTGCACAAAAAAATATACATCTTTATGTTCAACCCTCATTCTGACCCTTGGTCTGTTGATGTCGATGTCGATCAGATGTTTGCACACAGCAGATGCTTTCCAGATGAAGCGATCTTTATCAGATGTGCTACAGTATCTGGGTATAATGAGGAGGACATTTTAAGCTATGAAACTTGCAGGATGTTTTAATGGTATAAATACAGCTTATGTCACAAGATCAAGGCAAATTTGATTGGTTCCCATGTCATGACCCTTTTAATCCATCTCTACGTCCTCCAATCCTTCTACTTGTCATCTGGCGCCATATATTTAGAGCATTTTAGTGTCACTTGGTTTTACTTGGTGGAAGCTAGTTAAACATGGATATGGAGAACATGGCACTTGTCCAATGTTGAGTAATTTCTCCAAAGTAATGCTAAATTGCATTAATATATGCAATTCTTGAGAGAATATGTTGAAATTCATTTAATATATACAGTAAACAATTGTTGTGGGAATGTCAAATCTTGGTGCAACCAGTTAGGAACCACGACTAGACTTTTGGTCTTGGCCATAAGAGGTGATTTCATATCAATGATTCGAGTTCCCAGTTTGATGTTTAATGGGACTGGGCGAGACACAATTATTCAATCACGTTGATGTATTTTTCTGAAGCTAGGCGCTTGTTTCCTCATTACGTTAATTGAGTACAAATTGGCTCAGAAGTTTCAGCGCAGCTATCAAGAGGATTAGGTTTATCAGATGACAATGTAAAGTCCTCTGATCCTATTATACGCAAAGCAGCTAACACAGAGGAGCCGTGTCAGCTCACCGGGGGGGAAGCAAGAAGAAAGACGAGAGGCAGAAAGTCAGCTGTTGTACCCAACATTTCGTATATGGACAGAACTTCATTAGATTCAGCTCATGACCATGACAACTAGCTTCACCATTTGTGTGTATGACCATAACACAGAAAATGGACTTTGAATCCTACATTTAACCAAAATAAAGACCTGTTCACAACAAGGAGAAGTATAACTATAATGTTATACACTTTCAGATGTTTTTAGATGTACTCTTTTTGCTGCTTGATATTGCAAACTGGCGTTTCTTACCATATAATTTGAGGGTATCGATTACAAACACATGGTTTATAGCACAGACAGTTTTTACCATTTACTGCACTTTGTTAATCTTCTCGCTTTTTTTCTACACCGGAAGTCTCGTACATTCACAGAAACAGGTTCTGCATTAAAAAATAAGGTGGATGGCAGTCACTTTGGATCACATAAACTAGTGGCATTTTTGCTAAACGATGCTATTACGTAAATGCGCCATTTGTGTTTATGGCAACTCTTATTATGATACATTTATTTTTGCTATTAAAATGGAAGTTTGAGATAATGTGATCAGTTTTCAGCTCATGAGATAGTTTAGAGGAATAGTCCAACCCCCAAAATATCCTCTTTTACTCCCTCCTCAAGATGTTCCAAAACTGTATGAGTTTCTTTCTTCTCTTGAACTCCAAAGATGATGTTTTGAAGAACTTACAGTTGTTGGTCCCCATTGGCTTTCACAGTATGGGAATTATGGAAGTCAATGGGGCCCAGAAACTGTTTAGACACCAACATTCTTCAAAACATCTTCTTACATGTTCTACAGAATAAAGTAAGATTTGGAACAAGTTGAGGGTGAGGGTTTAATAGTAAAATATGAGGAAAAACCTGCACCTTTAAGACAATATTTGGCCTCAGCTGAACTTGCATGGCATATCAGGAGGTGCGTAGAAACCTGGAAATGGACGAATCCTGTTCAGAGTGACTGACACAAGTTTATCCTGCAGTGTTGTCCTCCCAGTTCTCCTGACACCTAGTAATCTGTAGATTAACGCGTAAGACCCCTCTGTAAACCCAGTGAACTAACGACTGTGTGCAGTTTACCTGTACAGCAAATAACCAAACAAACATATGCAGGTCCATGCTGGAATCAGATTCTCACACTCAGCCAGAAATGCTCCCTGGACAATCATGCAGGTTGATCATGGAATTCCTGTTGGGAAGAGATGTAGAAATACTAGCCAGTTTAATTTAATAAAATTAAATACACTCTTTAACCTTATGCTAATTCAAACCAATGCAATTACTAGCACTCAGTTCAATAATGTGTCGTAAGATGCATTACAGATGTAAATTGCTAAACTAATCGTTGTTTAGTGATACGTGGCTCTTAGTCAAGCATCACTATTACAAGTTCTTACAGTTAGCATTAGTGACCGGATCAAACCCCTTACACTGAATACTGACAGTTGTATAACTACTGTGCTCCAGACATGAATGATTCCTCAGATCTGCACAGCAATATGCAAAAAAACAACAACAACAACAGAAAAACCACCCAGAACACCTGTGTGAATGCATAGCAACGTTTGCATGGGTAAACATCACATCATTAGAAAAACTTGTTTCTGATAGTTGTTGATTATAAACAGTTTTCAGAGGTGATTGCTGCATTGGTGACCATGTTATGCCCTTAATTTGTCTTTATGGCCCTGTATGCCCCTGCAGGATCAAAAGACAGTTTACGAGCTTCACAGCCCAGAAAGAACAAGGTTAAACTTTCCTCCTTAACACTTAATCTGATACTCTTAACATTGTTAAAGCTGATGTTCCTCGGGAGGCACTGACGCGCTTCGGCCTTTAATCGGCTGATTAGATGCCTCACCTGTCAGTCAAATGATCTCTCCTCCCCCTTATTCTAAAAGGGTCCACAGGCTCCTCCCACTCTGACATCACTGGCCAAATCTTTCCATGACTTAAGAGAGCGATTACAGCACTGTGCACTTATACACAAAAATAAACACTTAAAGCAGACGCTTAAAGATCTTTTCCATTCAACAGTTGTTCATAGTGCTGACAATAAGGCACTATAAATAAAAAAGTACAAAAATAGTATTTATCTTGACTATATTTAAGTCTTCTGAAGCAGGCTATCCGCACTGAATATTGTCTCATGAACATGAGGAATAGTAAAAAAAAAAAATAAATAATAAAAATAATAACTTTCCTAACTATTATAAAAATCAAAATTGACATAAGTTCAAATTAAATTTAAATTGCCAAAAACGCAAAATTATGAGATAAATGGTTATAAATTATGAAATCAATTGTGAAATCAATTAATTATATATTAAACACTAAATCAATTATGAAAAAATATCACAATTATGAAAAGTTAAAATCAAAAGCCAAACTTATGACAAAACCAATTATGAGATAAAAAAAAGTCAAGAGTATGAGCCATGAAATAAAAAATTATGAAATAAATAGAAAAAGACAAAAATTATTATTATAAAAATTATGAAAAATCTAAATTGACAAAACAAATACCAAGTCAATTTTAAGATTAAAATGCCAAAATTAAGACAAAAACTATTTAGAGATAAAAAGTCAAAATACTGCAAGTGATGATTATGACAAATCATGAGAATAATTTTTATTTTATTTTTTTTTAGATATTTTTTTTTAAATCTAAATTGACAAGTTGGAATAAAACAATAAGATAAAAAAGTCAACATGATGGCATACTACAGTAAGTTGTTAATTATGGCAACAAGTTGAAAATATGATTACAAATTTTGATCAAATCAAATAGTTAAAAATAAAATTTAAATTATGAAAAGTCAAGGTTATGAAATAAACATTCGATTTGTGTCAATAATTTCTACTAACGTCAATTTAGACTTTTTATCTCATAGTAATGACTTAGTAAAGCATTTTTTTCTTATGTGGCAGAAATGGGTCTCCATACTTAAGAGATCTTTGCTGGCAAGTATTTTTTGGATCGATATTCTCTGATTATATTTGGTCAAAACTTGATTCACGCTACTGTACATGTGATACTGTTTCTCCATGAGCAACATCCACAGCACAAATCTTATCATCTCTACATTATTTACCAATCGTTTCCAACACAGATCTTCACTTTATCTTTAACTGACTCGAATTCAGTCCTACACAAAGTTGCCCTTGGTGTCTCCCAGTTTAAATGGAAAGAGGTTTTGTTTTCCGCGTGAGACTGGAAGAAACCACTGCACACACACCCAAAACATGAGCAGGAATGAGCTGAATATGAAGATATTTCCCACATCTGCTCCTCAGTGTAGGTCTGAGAAATCATCTCGAGGAATGACACATCATCCTCTTTGAGGATTTATAAATCAGAATTCAATCTGCTGACCGTCTCATGGGTGACAGAGAAACACCAATCCAGTGACATGCAAAAGGCCATAATCTGGATTGAGCAAATCAATGCAATGAAAATAAATCCCATGAACCTTTGGGAAATGATGTTTGGGCTCTTGCTAAGGGTGTTCTGGGCGGTTGCTGGAAAAGAGTCCTAAACCTTCAAGTCTTTGTGACATTGTGATCTCATATTATTAAGATTGAAGTCGCTGGACATATTTCTGGACAATTAGTGCACAAAACGAGCAGATACGTGTGCTAATCCCAGATAAACCTGTAGAAAAATCTGTTTCCTGATGCGTTTATTTACTGTTGTGACAATCAATACATTTCTGAGTTGCATGTTCAACGCAAGTAAGAAAGTCTCTTTTTTACAGGACCTCGTTGAAGACTGAAGCAGATAATAAAACACGTGCGATAATGAATTTCATCATTTGTGAGAAACTTGGGTCATGTTTCACACAAAAATCTGAAAAGGGGGAAAAAATTTACTAAAGCCTATTTTTTTTAAGCCAAATAATTATTATTACCATAATATAAAATATAACATAATAATAACCATGTGTCTGGACAGTTTTCTTCTTTTAAATTCCAAATATTGTACTATTATATAATATTTGCATTTGCAATTATGGAATTCTTATGGAATTACAGAATTCTAATCAGATTCTTTTTTTGTTTATTATACATGCAAAAGCGTTGTAATTTTGATTTTCTTTATACTTATTAATATTTTAGTCATTGGCATGACATTAATTACAATTAAGCAAATTTTTTCCAAAATTCAAATTTGTATTATACAACAACGAATCCATGTATGTGTACAATATACTGAGTAATATAGGTATTTCATCATGGCAGTATATGCTGTACTGTTTTAATTTATACTGATTAAAATATTTTTGTATTATAATATTTAATTATTAATATCATAACAATAAAATAAGAAAGGCTTTATTTCTTCCAAAACTAAAAACTGCTGGGAAAGATTTTTAAGACCAATATAACATTATTTTGATGACAATTAATCACATTTTCTCCCAAATACACAATATACTTAATGCTATGTGTGTGTGTGTGTGTGTGTGTGTGTGTGTGTGTGTGTGTGTGTGTGTGTGTGTGTGTGTGTGTGTAAATCTGGTTTAAAAAAGCATACTTTTTTTCTAAAATGCTAACTGAACGCCACTCACTGAATTAAACACAATGTAATGAGGTCACTGTAGCATGCTGCATAATATACTTTTTACATTTTTAAATAGTGTGCACTTAGTAGTAAGTTAGTGCTGTTTCTTCTTATATATCTTGTTCAAAAGCTGCTCTCTAGTGGTTTACTGAGAGAACTACAATAATACAGTCCTCAGGAGTCACACATTCAGAAGGGAAGCATTCCTCCGATGACTTCTCCTAAGGTCAGCTTGGACAGATCCAGAAGCCAGCCGTCTGTGTGTTATATATGTTTTTATATACGTTTTTATTCTAATAATAGTTTCAAAGTGTTTTCTGAAACATATAAGTGCAAATTTCGGTACAATTTAAATGAATTAATGAAAATGAATTTAAAAATGAATTAGGATTGTTTAAAGCAGTGGTTCTCAGTGTCAGGCCCCTCTCTAGTGGTTACAGGTGAATCACTAAATTAAATATTAATGTTAATACATTTTCATTTAATCTTTGAGTAAGGTTTTGTTTTGTACATTTAAGTACCGTTGCACAGTCCTGGGCCGAACTGACTCAAATGATTCGCGAACCCGCTATGAACTCCCAAACTGATTCAAATGATTCGCGAACCCGCTACGAACTCCCAAACTGACTCAAATGATTCGCGAACCCGCTATGAACTCCCGAACTGACTCAAATGATTCGCGATCCCGCTACGAACTCCTGAACTGACTCAAATGATTCGCGAACCCACTACGAACTCCTGAACTGACTCAAATGATTCGCGAACCCACTACGAACTCCTGAACTGACTCAAATGATTCGCGAACCCACTACGAACTCCTGAACTGACTCAAATGATTCGCGAACCCGCTACGAACTCCCGAACTGAGTCAAATTTGCTATTTTAATTTAATCTTTGAGTAAGGTTTTGTTTTGTACATTTAAGTAAAGTTAATGTACAGTAAAGTTATGTAACTTTTGTTATAACACATTTTAATTTAAACTAAGTTTTCATTTAAAATGAAATTTAAAATGAGGGGAAGTTGTGGCCTAATGGTTAGAGAGTTGGACTCGTAATCCAAAGGTTGTGAGTTTGAGTCTCGGGCCGGCAGGAATTGTGGGTGGGGGGGAGTGCATGTACAGTTCTCTCTCCACCTTCAATACCACGACTTAGGTGCCCTTGAGCAAGGCATCGAACCCCCAACTGCTCCCCGGGCGCCGCAGCATAAATGGCTGCCCACTGCTCCGGGTGTGTGCTCACAGTGTGTGTGTGTGTGTTCACTGCTCTGTGTGTGTGCACTTCGGATGGGTTAAATGCAGAGCACAAATTCCGAGTATGGGTCACCATACTTGACTGAATGTCACTTCACTTTCACTTTCACTAAAACTGCCTCATTTTTTACCTGTAGAGCTGTAGCTGAATAGTTTGGCCGACTACGATGCTGAAATTTAATGTTGGTCATTATGGTGGAACTTAATATTTAATAACAAATATTTTCTGAAGTGATACTTGGTATAAAAAGTTTGAGAACCAATGGTTTCAAGAAATGGTACTTTTCAGTAAACCATTTCTTCTTTCCTCTTGTAGAGTCATCAAGGATCCAGTTTATTCTTGAAACATTGGTAAGAAATTGTTCATCTGCTACACTGCACTATCACTTCTGCTAGAGATGCTTTGAGCTTTTGTGAAAGGTTTTGATTGTACTTAGTTTAATAAAAATGTACTTAATTTGATTTTACTTGTTTTACTACACTGTATTGCTAGTGTTCTGATTAAAACAGTGTAACTGGGGGCTCTGAAAACACTGCTTGTGAATAATTTGTGAATTGTAAACTTTCATCTGAATACATTTAATAAATGTTTAATGAATAGTGTTGTCCACTTTGATTCCAACATCACTGTTGCTGAACTGTAAAGTGAAACTATTGTGTGATTTATTTTGCATTCAGTTTTCAGTTAAATATATTTCACAATATCAAAGTTATTGTGAAACATTGTGAACATACCTGAACTCACTGGTTAAATCTTATGTGCCCTCCAGAGTGTGGTGCCGTCCCAAAGAGGTTCAAAATCACTCTCACTATCTTCTCCTGGACTGTGCCCAGCTGGTGGAATGACCTACCAATCTCTTTACTCATTTTCAAGAAACATTTAAAGACCCATCTTTTTCACCAGCACTTAACCAGCTAATACTAGCACTTTTCCTTCTTTTCTTGTCTTTCATATTAAAAAAAGAAAAGAAAAATGGCTATGCGTTCTGTACAAGACTAACTGAGACTTGTCATGGCACTTGTATACTGTAGTTGTTCTCTTGTTGACCTGACTGCTTCTGTTGTTCTCATTTGTAAGTCGCTTTGGATAAAAGCATCTGTTAAATGATTAAATGTAAATGTTTATACAGGACGGTACAGAAAGTGCACAAGTGGGAGAGAGTGGAGGGGAGGGGTCAGAATGGACCTAGCGCTGGGACTCTTTCAAGGATCACCCGAAGCACAACCACACTATATGCACGAGGCTGTTGGTTCTAACATTTTAGAGTCCCCTTTGGTAGAAATCTCATCCTGCATTCCCCACGGTAAAGAAGACACAGGGTTCCCATTAGACATAAAACATGTTTTTTACAGTAAGTAGTTTTCCTCCAAAATAAAAGATCAACTGGTTTCAGTCATAAAGGTACAAGGGTTTCTCTTGCAAGTGCCGCAGAAATTATGCATTTATATGCCAAATTATTTTACAAAAACCTTTAAATATTATTGTATTTGGATTGTTCTACTACATGTTTTTAACAATACATCCATGCATACTCTGCATCATAAAGTTTGGGATTATTTTCATCTGTTTTATACAGTATGTTTCCAAAATAAAACTGCTGTTTTACAGTTTTGAGCATGTGATAGTTTATTGAAGTTGATTGTAAAGCCATTGCTGCCAGTCATTTGATTGTTAGCCTTTATCATGTACTGTTGATCTAAATGCAAACTAGGATCTAATTGAACATACAAGTGTGTATTTATACATGGTGTCAGGTGTGAAACAACATCGTGTTATCAACGTTGATTAACTTTTCAAAATCAATACCTCATTCAGCGTTAATCCAAGGTCTGCAGAACGACCGTAATTCACCCGTGATGCAGATAAGACGGTGAAACAGCGTCGCGATTTCAACATTGATACAATTTGCAAAATCGAAAGGTAATTCAACGTTGAAATGCCGGCTGGGTACATACATACATATACAT
This sequence comes from Carassius carassius, assembly GCF_963082965.1. Classification (NCBI taxonomy): domain Eukaryota; kingdom Metazoa; phylum Chordata; class Actinopteri; order Cypriniformes; family Cyprinidae; genus Carassius; species Carassius carassius. Next base: position 2,380,103 of record NC_081802.1, read on the forward strand.
ATATATGGCATCCACCAATCCTACAATGCGTCGCTGCTGCAGGTTAGGCTGCACTTCAGTCAAAATTAATTACTTTTTTACTTATAACACGTTACTGCCCAACACTGGACAAACTGTGTTAAAATATGTTCATTATGTCCTCAGTTGTGTAATGCTGTACTGGTTTCTGTGTTATGCATATGTGTATGGCACAAGGGGGCACTAAAGTGTAAGCTACAGAAGACGCGTATGCTTTATTATGTTTGTCTCATTTGATTTACGGTTCTCTCTTACTGATGGCTGTATGACCGTGAGACTGTCGGCAGCTAGAAAAATAAATATGCCAAGAACGGCTAAAGATAATCCATCTCTATCGTCCAATTTTTCCTCCGAAAGCAACGCTAACTGAAACTATGAGTGTCGCACAACTTAACAAACTGACTCAAATGATTCGCGAACCCGCTATGAACTCCCGAACTGACTCAAATGATTCGCGAACCCGCTATGAACTCCCAAACTGATTCAAATGATTCGCGAACCTGCTACGAACTCCCAAACTGACTCAAATGATTCGCGAACCCGCTATGAACTCCCGAACTGATTCAAATGATTCGCGATCCCGCTACGAACTCCCGAACTGACTCAAATGATTCGCGAACCCACTATGAACTCCCGAACTGACTCAAATGATTCGCGAACCCACTCCCAACTCCCGAACTGACTCGAATGATTCGCGAACTCGCTACAAACTCCCGAACTGACTCAAATGATTCGCGAACCCGCTATGAACTCCCGAACTGACTCAAATGATTCGCAAACCCGCTACGAACTCCCGAACTGACTCAAATGTTTCGCGAACCCGCTATGAACTCCCGAACTGACTCAAATGATTCGCGATCCCGCTCCGAACTCCCGAACTGACTCAAATGATTCGCGATTGTCGTCTTTCTGTGAGCTCAGCTGCTGCTTGTTATAACTGACTGCTCGGTCGGTCCCGATCCTGATCTACAGTGTTACTCTTTATTTGGGAGATTGGGTTTAGGAAAAGTGCTTAACTTATTGTTCCAGGTCCAACGAATGTCAAGATGTCTCCTTTGTGATACACTGCTTCCCCTGCTTTAGGAATGCAATGCTGTTTTTTGGCGACACACTGAGTTCCTGCCGTCCAGTTCCTCTGGAGTAATAATAAAAGAGCTGTAAGAAGTGAGGTGTGAAAACTTCTGGAGGTGTGTAATGTAGAGCACAATGTCTCTCTTACCAGCGCCTTGGGTTTTTATTGAGCACCGGACATCTGAAGAGCTTCAGACCTTCAACCTGATGGAGAAACTGCGGTAAAAAGCACTTAAGAAATGATTTGGCATGTAAAATGGTGTACTTCATTAGGTTTCTAAAAATGTTAAGAAAAAAGCCCAGAAAGTTATTCCAAAACCCAAAAACACAGATTTTTGTCACTGCAGAGGTGATTAAAATAGTGAGAAATGGCCCCCCCAAAAAAGTCCTGAAAATATCTGAAAATTTAAAAAAGTGATACATTAATTCGATATTTTAATAGCAATAATTAGTATCAAGCTACATAGCCACTTTAAAATACGACGAAATGTAACCAAAAATGGCCCAAATTCAAAAACAAACACATGAATTAAATAATTACACTGAAAAAAAAGAAAAAGGTTTTAAATGGTAAAAATGGTGATTGGTAAAGAAAAAAAGGCCCGTAAAACCTCAATGCATATGAAATGAAAAATATATAATATAAATTCATATTACACTAAATTGGCAAATCTTGAACACGTATGCTAATAATAAAAAAATAATAATAATAATAATAACAATAGTCACACCATAAACCTTGACTGTGAAATGTTGTCATTTAATAAATTAAAAATTTAAAAATGAGTGTACAAAAATGTAATATAAATGAGTACTAAATAAATAAAAAACCCACATTCAAAACTTTAATTTTGCATAACCCCTTGAAAAGCTAAAAAATTTATTCAAAATGTAAAAAAAAAAAACACTGCTTACCACTTACAGTACCTGCCTAAAAAAGCCAAAAAGGCAACTGAAATAAAGAAAATGTACATAAATAAATTTATATATTTGGCTTCAACTCGAGCCAAAACAGACAGAGACGTAATCTGACCGTTTTCTCCGTTTATTAGTTAAGCAGCACTACACAGATATTCCAACTGAAAGAAAGATCACACTAGAATTATTCACAGTCCTACAAAACGAGAACAAGACACTCAGCAGGAACATTTAAAAACACTGGGAAATGATTGCATTATACATAAAAACTGGTGGCAGAACGCAAATCCAGGCGATAGATGAAGAATCAATTCAATATACTAACAGCAATCTTTCTAGCAAACTGTGCATCTCTCGTTAGATTTGACTTTTATATAAAAATTTAAGAATAGAGAGGTATTACATTATATTATATTGCAACATGAAGAACCGTAAATTCACCTCCTCGTTCACGTTTCAAGTACTTTAAATCTTTACCGCAGGCACCTGTGAAGAACCACAGACTTTAGGTTGTGTTTTCGTGTCGTTCACTAGAGAACAACGGCTCCATACCCTGTCGAAACGCCAGCTTCTCAACCTCAAATGAGCGATTATTCAGTATGCAAATAAAAATAATGATTGCAGAGAAGTCTATATTTTTTTTTCTTCTTCGTCGGTTACAGATCTGACGCTTAAAAGTGTATAAATCCAGTGTCAGGTTAATAAACAACCACACAAAGCTGAATCGTGTCGCTTTTAACAGCTTATTAGTCAATACTAATAACTACTTATTTAAAAAAAGAAGAAAAAAAAATTAAGATACACAGTAGAGAAACAAATTTTGCATACATATTATTTAATACATGATAATATTATATAGAATAGTATTCATATTTATAAATATATCTAAATATTTTGTGTTTTATACAGTGGGATCCAAAATCTGAAACTTTTAATTTTTCCAAAAAATAAAAATAAAAATAAAAAGAATCTTCTCCAAAATAATTTGAGAGCAATGACCATCTGTTAATTCATTCAGATTCAATAAATTACCTTAATTTCATGGGAAAAAAAAAATAAATATATATATATTTCTTATTAATTTTAAATGTTATAATTGTCATTTGGAATTTTTCAAAACAATAAAAGACATTTATTTCCATCTTAAAATGCCTGGAATATATATATATATATAAAAAAAAAATCTATGTGTTTTGGGCCCCACTGTGAAAAAAAAAAGGTTGTATATATTTAAATATATGTAAACAAAAAAGACTGGCCTGTGTCGGGATAATTAAAGCTTTTAATTAAGTGCCATTAATGTGTCAAAGTGCCTGACAGAGCTAATGTGATGTAACTTTTTATTAAATGCCGGTCATCATCTGATTCACTGAAAAAGTGATGCGACTGGCTATTTCCAGCTCAGATGTAATAGAGACACATTGTATTATAAAAGGAGAACAACTTAGTTTTTTTCATCTATAGTGCTTTTGAAAAACGGAACCATCGAGTGCTGTATTCTTTCCTCTTTGAGTTATATTTATACATTTCTAAAGACATGACCGCTTGTGTAGATTAGGAAGACGTCTCAAGGGTCGTGAGAATCGTCTTTTTTATCCTTCTTTCCGTAGGCTTCTCCCTCGCCGGAGTCGCGTCGTCTCTTGCGATTTCGGGCTCCGGTCTTTGAGACCAGCAGTGAGCCCATGCCCAGGACGTTATGGATCTGACGGAAAGCCAGCAGTCGTAGAGCGTGCTGAAAAACAAGGACACGCTGCTTTCAGAACAGCATGGATCATGCTAACGGAAATGTTGGCTAGGCTAGCCTCGTTTAGTACCTGGGCACTAGCGGTCACGTCCTCCCGAGCTTGTTTCAACATGTTTCCCAGAGCATCAGTTTGACCTTTCTCACACGGGTCAAGAAGACCTGGACCATCTGAGGAGTGGACACAAGGTTCAATCATATAAATGTAAGTGTAGACAGGTTAGAAAACGTTTTGCGAAAGATGCATTTGCGATGTACTTTAATAGTCAGAAGGCAACTACTGCATCTCAACCAGTTTTCTTATTAACTAAATCCAAAACTATCTAAAAATCGTTTTTGTTAAGTGAAAAAAGCTGAAATAAAACACAATATAAATGTTATGTTTAAAATGTAAGTGAAAATGAGAAATGTTGCTTTGGCAACTAACTGAAATTAAATAAGTTTAAGAATTAAAACTAAATGTGGAATAGGAAAAAAGAAAAAAAAAGAAAAAAATAATGAAATGACAGAAGAACACAAAATTGCTTCGTCTTATCCCAGTGTTGTTATTCTTAACTTTGACTATTAAAAATTAAGCTTAAATAAAAAAAAAAAATTAAATATTTGATTAAATTGTTTCGCCAAGGCAACACATTTCAACTTTCATTTATTTTGTTTTAATTAAATTTAGGGACTAAAATGACTAAGAATACAAAAAAAAATACCTTAAATATAAACGGACATATTTAAAAACTAAGTCTAAAATGGCAAAAGCACATTCAATTATTGCATCCTAGTCCAGCCTTGTTATTGTTAACTAAAACAGGTTCCATTACAATGAAGCTGAAATAAAATTAAATCTAAATATATGAAAAAAAGCAAAAATTTGAAAGGTTGGCTAGAAACAATTTAAAATAAAACAACTACTAAAAGTAATACTAAAATTACTCAAACTGAAATAAAAATTAATTAATGCTGAATCTAAATGTTTAGAAAAATGGAAACTAATAAAAATCGGGGAAAATAAGCACAAAACTAAATTACTGTCATATCTCCGCGTTGTTGCAAATGTTAAATATTGTTAACTATTAGAAATAATTTGTTAATGGAAATAAAGATTAAACTAAAACAACATTTTGATGAATGATCTAAATTTATTAGAAAAGAGGCATTTTTCTTAAAGTACAGTAAGTTTAAAGTGTAGTAGTAATTAGAAATGTTGCCTTGGCAACTTAAAGTTAAGATGAAGTTCTAAAATTACTAAAACTTAAATCAATTAAAACTAAATAGAAATATTTAGAAAACTAATAACTTATAAAAATTACAAAAGCACGTAACAAAATTACTAGGATTTAAAATAAAGAACTATAAAATAGTATATAAATATTAGTGCCGCCAAAAGATTAAATCGCAATTAAATCGCATCCAAAATAAAAGTTTTTATTTACATAATATATGTTTGGGTACGTTGTATAATTCGTAATTAAAAGTATAAAATATAAAATATATATATACACAAATTAAACTAAGACTGGTCAGACCTGGCAGGAGAATCCCGGTGGCGATGCATTCGAGGACTCTTCGTAGAGCTTCTGCAGGACTGAGTGGACCTGATGCACTGCTAATGACTTTTTCTACAAGCAGCTCCATGGCCTTTGCAAAAGAAAACAAGTTAATACGACTGTGACTGGCTAAAGCAAAAGACACGGTTAGCAAACAAAGTTAACTGACCCAGTCCGGCATCTTTCCCCAGGTAGGTATGCGCTGACAAAGATCCCGCAGAACCCGAATAACGATGACGCAAGACTGAAGACCGTTCGCCCGAGCCTGTGGACGAAACTCATTAATACACAACAATCACAGCTGCAAAAACAACAGCAATTCAGTTAACAACACAAATGTAAATACTAAATGATAATGGTAATGCTACTAAAATTATTCAACGGTTGAGTCTAAGATCAAAACCATACTCTACGCAAGTTCGCAAACAATCAGCCTTTGTATCGCAAGTGCACAATTCCATTGTTAACGCTTCACTACAAATTATTTAGATAGTTAGCTAGCTAACTACGATGCTTATATGACAAAACGATCTGAATTTGTATTGTATAATTAAGTTATATTTATTTAATTGAATTTACTTGAATATTTGAAATGAGTTTTATAGTATTTATGGATTTTCAAAAAGCAAATTTGTTGTTCTGAAATCTCAGACTCAGATGAAGAGGAAATTCGGAACATAAAAATTAAATATTCTAGATCTCAATACGCAGAAATTCAGATCCTACAGAACATAGGTCAGAGGTTATCCACAGGGAAGAGTAAATGATCACCAAAAAGTCAAACGATCTGAATTTCTGCGTATTTCCAATTACATTTTAAATGTTCAATATTCAAGTTAATATGCAACATAATATTCATTTGATAAATGCCACTTGACAATAATTAAAATTTATACAATACAAATTCAAACAGTTTTGTAAGTTTCCCAGTAGCTATTTTTTAAGTCAAATTTGTGCTTAAATAATACTTTAAAAATGTATCTATATTTAGCTACTTTTTGCTAGTAGCTTGGAGAGCAGACACTAATTTTTCCGATTTTTTTTAATTCATGTCTAACTCAACTACGTTAAAATTAGTGCTGGGCAATGATTAATCGCATCCTAAATAAAAGTTTGTTTACATAATATATGTGTTTACTGTGTATATTTATTAAGTATACATGTTTGATCAAACAGGATCAAGTTATTTCATTTAAGATAAAATAATGGCCTTTGAGAATCTATTTTGAATCGACCACATTTTAAAAAACGATTAATCGGAAAAAAAAAATTTTTTACGCAGCGCTAGTTAAATAAGTTGCTTGTAGCATAGCCAAATATAATTACAAAGCAGCTTCTCCGAGACCTTTCACAAGATTAATAACGTGTAATGTGTTTACTGCCACGTGAAACCTATCCTAAATTAGATATTTGTAAAAAAATTTTTTACCTGAAACCATTTAGCATGTCGCAGAGCCGCTAAATACTCAAGGCACTTAGTCCTGCTGAGAACATCTGGAGGGTCTTTCTCTGAGGCTGCAAGGGCACATGTAGGAAACATTGTCAATTGTATTTAATAATTTATAAATAGTAAGAAAAAGTAGGTAGATATTTTATTGCTGATTAAATGACACAAAGTTTTTTAGGGGATTTGTGGCAATAGTCTGTGTTAATGTGATAATTACAACACACGTCAAAACAAAGTGACAACACTGAAATGTCACAAGACGAGGGGTTTTCCGCACATCCAGGTTCCTAAAAAAATTGTTGCAATGTTATGCAAAAATTGTAAATATTGCTTCGGTCTGTTAATGCATGATTAACAAACCCAAACAAGACAAGTGTGGAGAACCACTTTGGTTTTTTGGTTATTTGAAAGAAATAGAATTGAGAATATTGTTAATATAATTAAAAAACAATGACCTGAGGTAACAAGTCAGAATTTCAGAGGCTTTTGAGATCGCGGTTCAGAAACTTCAGGATGAGAGGACAAAATAACTTTAGGCCACATGGAGGACGATAAAATCCATTCTCTCAAACGTTAAATAATAATAAAACTGTAGTTTAGGTTTTGTCATATTTACAGACACAAAACACCAAAATGTTGCTGATATCACGCAAACTATTGTGAAACTAATCATACATTCTCAGCCCCAAAATAATATTTTGCCCACATATTTGATAGGAGTGACAAACGTATTTTACAACTAAAGTTCTCTATTAAGAGCTTGTTTTTATTAAGCAATTGTTGTTTTTAACCAGGAAAATTCATGAATTTCACTTAAAAGCTAATTAACAATATTTGCACAGCATACACAAAAATGAACTAACACAGCTAGTTGCAATTGCAAAAACTTTACATTTTTAAATGTAATTTATAACTACAAGCGGCAGTTTAATAAGCATAAACAACAGTTGTATTTTTAATAATACAATGAGAAACGCCGTTTTTTTACTATTAAAAATTATAAAAAAAAGTTTCATATAATGTAATATAATGTAATCATTAAAATTTAATAAAATAGAAATTAATATTTAAAATAATTACAATAAATAAAAAAACAAAAATAAATTTCATAATATTTTTAATAAAATGTATTTAATAATAAACTGTTACTAACAATAATATTATCCACCGTTAAAGGTACAGGTTGTAGGACCCGCCACTAGTGGGCTCACTACCAAAACAATAACAATCGCATGGTTTGATGACGCTAAGAAGAAGGAGCGTGGAATGATGGGATTTGTTGTCTTCTACCCAACCGCTGACGGCCATCAATCAGACGGAAAGATAAATCATGGATTTAACGCGAAATCAACGATTTGCGCGAGTAGATTACATACAAAGTCAATGCAAAGATGCAATCAGACTATGGCTCAGACGCGTCCTCGCGCGGGTCTAGAGACGTGATCCCCCTTGTTTGGCATGAATGCCCCATAATACTAGTCTTGTTATAATAGCATATGTTTCCTGTAAAGATACAAATCAAAACAACTCACCTGTCGAGTAAAACAAGCGAGATCGGCATCTCTTTCTAGTTAAAGTTTTTTGCGAAGCTACTTCCGCGTTTGTCCACGACACTGTTGTCATATGGTTTATATGTCAGTAAAGGTGGTAACAGAGGGTAACGTCATTGACAGGCGACTGCACTGCCCCGTGTCACTGTTTAGAATGGGGATTTTCTCATGATTCACAAGTAGTTGAAAACATTAGAGATATTGTTAGAAATCAGCTGGACAAAATGTATAACACTAGCCTAGTGGTTTTTGGATATTTTACTGCAAATATCTTACAAATTGTACCTTTAATTATTAGAAACTACAATTTTGCATTATGTAGGATCGACTTTTTCTGTACATTTAAAAATAAATGTGATTGTCACTCCCAAGACTTTACATCAATCACCGCCAGATTTATATGCACGTGAACAACTTGACCTGAAAAAAAGTTTGTGGTCAAAGCTAAAGATCTCTCTCATCCTGAGGTGCTCATGTATCTTACAACACAACTTGTACAATACTGCGCCACAGTGGTAAAGAAAGGTCAGAGATCCTGTTTTTGATTCCTTAAAACGCTTTCAAAAAGCAATGCAAAACCGAACAAGGGCAAATAATGGACTGAACCAAAAGAAGAAGAAAAAAAACACAAAGAAAATGAAAGAGGGGGGAAAGAAATGAACAGGAAAGCCAATTCACTGATGGAAAATTCAATTCTGTATGGAAATATCCGTACTTTTTGTGAACCAAGGGAACACATATAGTGCTGCTGAGGGAAAGCACGGGTTCTCTAACCTTTCTCCATGTTGGGGACGGGGTCTTCGCGCATCACTGGCGAGGTAAGAGAGATGGTGACCTGCATTTTTGGTTCCTTGCTTGAAAAAATGACGATGTTGGCTTCCTCAGGGTGTACCTGCACCTCATACTGATCTTCAGAAAAGGTCTGCCGGTTAAAAGGACACTTTGCATTACTACAGAGGAGACGGTGGGGGTCCATACAGGGGGCTTAATTTGTCCCTTATAATCCCAGTGGTAATCGCCACACTCAAATGGCTGGATAATGCAAGGGTTAATGATATATAATGCATATGTGAATGAAGTACACGCCCCAGTCTCTCTCTGTAGGTGTCATAACCAGGCAGTGGAACTAAAGATCAGTTAAAGATACACGGGCCACAACAGCAGCAGAAGGAGCAAAGTCATAAGCTCATTTATCCGCAGTTATTTTCAATTATATTCTAGGTGGATCACACAATAAACCACCAGAAACATGTCTGGGTCATATTTCATCCCAGTTAAAATCAAATGTATATTTAGCATAAAGTAAATGCATATTTTTAAGATTGGACATTTTTCATGACATTTAGCACACTTCCCTTACTCAGTAATTACCGCAATGCACAACCATCTCAATCTCCTTACTTGTAATGTGAAAAACAATCAAATAATAATAAATCTGTATGTTACTGATTGCATCAAGTACGTTTTGTTGCATGTTTAAGATTTAACAATATTTTCATGACACTTAGCACATTTTCCCAATGAACTGAGTCATTACCGCAATGCACAACGATCTCAATTTAATGAGGTTTTGTGCTGCATTAATGAGATTTTAGGAAATACTTTTAATTGTCATGAAAACAATTTAAAAAAAATTATTTAATATAGTTATTTAATTTAAAAAAAATTTGTTAAACTGTGATTAAAACATTTATATAATTTAATGCATGTTACAGTAATGAGTTTTTTTTTTTAACCCTCATGAAAATAACTGAAAGGTTTTTTGTTTTGTTTTTTGTAGCATTAAAGTAATGGCATTTTAGCAGATGTTAACTTAATGGGCTTACAAATACACTTCAATTGCTTTATGCAAAATATAAATAATTTTCAAGTATAAATACGTTTGAATAAATGTAAATATTATACGTAAAAAAAAAAATTATAAATTTTTTTATTCAGGTGTGAAATATGACTTGGACATTTCTTAGTCAGATTCACGCATATGACAGCCAAGCGTAAACGTAAAACCACACACCCAGCTACATGTCGCTGTATATATATATATATATAATCTTGCCATGACACCTGGGACCATGTGATTTCTCTTGTGGGCCATTTCCATCATGTAACAGCCAGCACAAAGGGAAATTAGGTGAAAAAACCACAAGTGCAAAGATATAAACAGGTCAGAAGTTAATAAAGTTTTCAGCAGCTTTGACAAAAACATTTATTTTCCAAGCATAGCAACTTCATAAAAACACAAGCTTACCGCTAGTTGTTTGGGCAGTTGCTCCGCAACGGTTCTCAATAGAGAGGCAGTGGGTTTCTTGGCCGCTAGCAGGATGAGCTGGACGTTGCGATCGCCGTGCAACAGGAGACCTTTAGCCAGGATTCCCACACGCATGACTCCTTTAAGAACACGTGCCTGAGACTCTGACCTGTTTAAGAAAAGCACGTAAATCCACACTACTTCGCACTGCTGTTCAAGAGCATGAACAGAAAGCCAGCTAGTGGGAGTCCTCACTGTTTGTCCGCTGCGTCATCGTCCCCAGCACACGGCTCTTTCTCCAGCAGCGAATCAGACACCAGTTTGAGAGCGCGCTCCGAATGCGACACGATTCGCTGTACGGCCTGAAGCTCCTCCTCCACGGGGTAGATGGCCGAGTGCTTGGCCATGACCTGGCGGTCGTCGGGCGAATCGGGACGGCGCACGGGCTACAGATAAATGGGAGGATTCTTGGTCAGATATGATCTCGCCAGTTTTTGTTGGAGATGTCATTGTGTGTATTTACCGAAAGGGACGGCAGGGGCATGCTGGGATGGCCCATGAGAGGGGGCGGGGCCATTCGGTGCCTCATGTCCACCCAGTATAGCTGCTCCTCCTCCATTCTCCTCCAGTACATGTCCTCCTCGTACCTCCTGAGGGACGACACACCGAAAAGTTACAAATCATGCCATCGTAACCCACACACTCCTCATTCAGTGTAACAAAATGATGAGAATTATTATATACAACATTGGAAAAATATGTACTCAATTTTTAAAGAGTGCCAAACTATAATCTTTATATAAAAAATGCTTCTGTTTGTGTGTAAATATGAAAATAAATTTCCCCCAATATAAAATAATAATGATTTATTTAGTGACTTAAACCAGGTTTTTGTACACCATTGTTAAAAAGTGTGTAAATATGAAAAATGTTTAAAAATATTTTTTCCAGATTTTTCCAGAATAAAAAAAAAAATGAATTATTCAGTTCAGTTAAACCATGTTTTTGTACAAAAATTATAAAATAAGATGCTTAGATAAACACTGAAAAAAATAATTTACATTTAGTGCAAAACATGGTGTGAAATAACATTTACTATATTTGTGATTATATTATTATAGATAGTATTTGCTGTAAAAAAAAACTAAGTATGCCAAATTGTAATCATTATATGCAAAATGTTTTATATGATTTATAATTCTTTGAAAATAATTAAATTTTACATACATTAAAAATTATTATTTATTACATATAATATTTGTAAACGTACAATAAAATGTTTACACTGATACATGTTAATTATTATATGAAAAATGTTACTTACTATACTTTTATATTTTGTAATGTGAACATTACATTTATAATTTACATATTTGTAAATATATATATATACAATATATATATAAATTATGAATATATTCTAAGTGCCTTAAACCATTTCTGATGCACTTTTTAAGAGTTTGATGTTAAAAAAGTTAACTGAAAGCTGATAAAGACCTCATTTCTATGTGCCAGCGCTGTTCATCATCCTGTTGTCTCTTCAGCACAGATTTCTGATTCTGCTTTCGCAGTTTGACTTCCAGAAGTTTCCGTGCTCGATTACTGGGCTTGATCTCCACAGGAAGGTCTGGATTCACTTTTTTCTGAAAATTAGATAAGAAATGGTCAATAACTGCAGCCCTGCTAGATTATGAGTCTTTACTATCGGTTTATAATGTTAGCTTGACTGTCTTGTGTTTTTAACTGAAACAGTTCAATAAAGTGAAGCGGTTTTGCACTGATTATAGACTTATAATTCATTAATTATGAATAATCTAATCTTTCATGAAGTTCACAATAAAATGAGAAGATAATCAACTATTAATTTGTCAAACAGTAAAATCGCTTGATAAGCCCAACAATCTCTTTAAAAATTAAAATATATGAATAATTTCATTGGTCAAGTAATTTTTGGTATTTAAGTTCATTTTCAAAATAATTACTTGTTGAATTTAATATATTAATATACAAAAGTACACATACATGTATAAATATAATTATTTAATGATATAATTCAAATATACAATATTTGCTTTTAAGCTTTTTTTCCAGTCCAAAATCGAAATAAAATTATAAAACATAATAAAGAAAATAAAAAGGTATTTATTCCACAATAAGCATACTCTGGTTTATTATATAAATAATTATGTGTTCAGTTTAATAATTATATTTACAAAAAATATATAATTATAATTAAATAGCCATTTTTTGTATTTAAATTGATGCATGTATATCATGAAACAAATTTGTTTCATTTAGTGTTTACATTTTTTTGTTCCCTTTTCTTTGAGACCATCAATTTATAAATAAAACAATAAAATAAAAATTATTATATGAAGAAATTTCCAAAGGGCAAATATTTAATTTACTTTTTCTTTTTTTTATAATTTGATGAATTTAATCATTATTAATATATAGAAATATACTAATAAATAAAATAAAAAATAGCATACAATGTATTTTTGTTTAGTTTTCTTCTCTCAGGGTGACATCTAACCTTATACTGCAGCCGGTGTCTCCGTCCCTTCAGGTGCATGTCTTTAGCGTTGGGATCGTTAAAGCTGCATTCACACAGTTTACAGTGAAAACGAATCACCTTTCCGTCATCATTTCGAACCTGTATAAGAAAAACAAACAAACCACACAATTCAAACTTTAATCCTTCAATAGAATAACAAACACCCAATTATCCTTGAATGTCAAACATTTACTAGAAGAAATCCTGATTTTTGTAAATAAATTTGACTGATTCATTGAGTAAAAAAAGTTTTTGTTAAAGTTTTCCTCAATGCATTATGCAAATAATGAAATAATTTGTCTGAACGCTCTCACCTCTTCGACATAATCGTGTCCCACAGGCTGAATGTCTGCTTGAGCTCCAGAACCGTCACCATCCTCATCTTCACTCACAGCGTCCGTCTTCACTACAGACGGCTTCGCCTCCTCCATCTTCACCGGAGCTGAGGTGGATGTTCTGCTGCCTGGAGAGAAATGGATATTAGGGAATTTACATTATTCCAGGAAAACTTGTTTTATACTACGAACTTGTGCAATTGCCAAATCTACGTGAAAAAATTTAAAAAGCACTCTTCTGTAAACTCTCATAAATGCGAAAAAATGCCCTACTCATTCGTAAAATTAATTGTTTTGAAAACAGATAGTAGTCTGAATGATTTACACCAAAATTCTTCCGTTCACGTTTCACAAATAAAATTCTAATAAATTAAACTCCAATGTAAATGTTTCAAATGCGAACAAATTCTGCTTAATTTGGAAAACTTTTATATTATGTACCTGTGCAATTGCAAAAAATATATTATATTTGCAAAACTCCTCATGGTAGCCAAATATTTCTGCACAAGCTATTTTTTTTTAATTCTTTGCAAGTCATTCGTAAAGTTAACTGTTTGGAAAACAGATAGTAGTCTGGTTGATTTACACAGAAATTAAATCTGCTCATGTTTAACGAAAAACGTCCCGTCACAACATCTAACAGATTTATAATAAATTCACAATCACCAGTATAAATGTTGCAAATGCGAACAAATTCCTTTTACCGTATTTTTCGGACTATAAGTCACACCTAAGTATAAGTCGCATCAGTCCAAAAATACGTCATGACAAGGAAAAAAAATATATATATAAGTCGCACTGGACTATAAGTTGCATTCATTTAGAACCAAGAGAAAACATTACCGTCTACAGCCACGAGAGGGCACTCTATGTTTTCAGTGTAGACTACAGGAGCACTGAGCAGCATAGAGCGCCCTCTCGCGGCTGTAGACGGTAATGTTTTCTCTTGGTTCATTTCTCTTGCTTTATGTCAAATTAATTTTGATAAGTCGCACCTGACTATAAGTCACAGGACCAGCCAAACTATGAAAAAAAGTGCGACTTATAGTCCGGAAAATACGGTAATCATTTAGAAAACTTTTTTTATACTACAAACTTGTGCAATTGCGAAATTTTGTGTAAAAATACAAAAGAAAAAACATTCTTGTGTAAATTCTCATAAATGCGAACAATTTCTGCACAACTCATTCGTAAAATTGATTGTTTTGAAAACAGATAGTGTTCTGAATGATTTACACCAACATTCTTCCGTTCACGTTTCACAAAAAAGGTCCTGAATCATTACGTAAAGTGTCACAAATACAAATTAATTTCTAATAATTCACAAAATCCAACGTAAAATGTTTCAAATACAAACAAATTTAGTTTAATAATTGTAAAACTTATTTTATATTATGTAATGGCGTAATTGCAAAAAATATAATTCGCAAAACTCCTCGTGGTCGCCAAATATTTCTGCACAAGTCATTTAAAAAAAAAATTGTAACAGTAATCTGAATGATTTACAGAGAAATTAATTATGCTAACACTTAACGAAAAGGCCCTATAAATCACTCACCGACGATGGCAACTTTAGCAGTGACTGGTTTTTTCGCAAGAGACACCGTGAGTTTGGACGGAGCCGTCGTAAGCGTCTTCTGCGCCACCGATGTAGGGGTGGGAGTGGTTTTCGCCGCTGTCTTGCTAGTAGTGATTGTAACGGCAACAGAGGCAGAGCTCACGAAAATGGGCTCCGTTGAAGGAATGGGTTTGCCAAGTTTGGTGTGCAACTTCAACACCTGAGGAAAAGTTTAACAGCAGTTGCATACTAATGAAAAGATTCGAAGATGCCAACAAAGCTGTTACACCAAAACATGTTGAAAAACCCAAGAGCACTGAAATAGTAAAATTAATCATTATGACTTTAACAAACCTTCTGGTGCTTGGATCCCCGGATGTGTGCAGCGTAAGCATCGGCGCCGGTGCATGAGACGTCGCACAATTCACAGCGCAGCTGCGTCTGGACTCCACGAGGTCCGTTGGTCACCTGACTGCCGCTCTTCTGAGCCGCCTCTTTCTTCTTGTGCTTCTGTCCTTCCAGATGTTCTCGATACGTCTGCAGGAGAGCATACGTTTGCTACTACTTTCCACTGAATGTGGGAAACTTTAAGGCAAGACACTACAGGCAACATTGTTTTACTTTTTGGTCAGTTTTAAGAAATTGGGGCTATTTGGCTTTACATTGTTTAAACGTGGAAAGAAAACATCCAAAATACTTATTTTATTTTATTATATTGCAACTTTAACTATTTGCATCTATAGATTTCAATTACAACACATATCTTTAAAGTCCGTCTTCTATGAGTTTCTATGAGCTTCTATGAGTTAAAAATGAGTTTCTGAACTTAGGTACAACTTACATACTCCAACTTCTAGAGTTATATTATCTATAATCTGTATATTTTTATTGAGGGGTTTGTTCATATACCATTTTTTTCCCAAAAACATTGGTGAAATTTACCTTATTTCTTGCTGTAGAGAGTATTTTGGATTTATGGAGTGATAAAGAGAGATATTTAAAATCCACTCATTAGAAGCCTTTAACTTTAATGTCAACAAAAAAAAATATTCTGACTTTACAGATTTCTTGTGGAAATGTATGTAAATGTTTAATTAAATAATGGTTCAATTGCATATGTAAAAAATAACTTACTTGTTTGCAATTCTCAATGTAATCAATCCACAGGGTTTTTGTTGGCTGTTTTTGGACTAACTGTATAGCACACTGGTCAACAATAGTTTCAATTAAAGTAATAGTTCAGCAAAAAAAAGGACAATTTTCTAATTATGTACTTATACCTATGAGCAATGAGTTTGCATCCTTCTTTTCTGAGAAGATCATCAATATCAGGAAGGTGATTAGCACATCCTCAAGTAATGCAGAGGTCAGACAGATTAGGCCACAATATCAAAAATATACTATGTCTATTTTTGAAGCAATTGATAGCAAAATTCTGGAAGACATAGTGCAGCACCTAAAATCATCAACCTGCTGTCTTGACACACTTCCCACATCTTTTTTCAAAAGTGTGTTTAACTGCTTAGAAGCAGATCTTTTAGAAGTAGTGAACGCCTCACTTCTTTCTGGGACATTTCCAAACTCCTTAAAAAATTCAGTTGTTAAGCCCCTCCTGAAAAAGAGCAATCTTGATAACACCATTTTGAGCAATTTTAAACCAATATCTAATCTTCCTTTTATAGGTAAAATTATAGAAAAGGTCGTTTTTAATCAGCTGAACAAATACTTAAACTCAAATGGATACCTGGACAATTTTCAATCTGGTTTTCGACCGCATCACAGCACAGAGACAGCACTCATTAAGATAATAAATGATATTCGCTTAAATTGTGACTCTGGCAAAATATCGGTGCTGGTATTGCTAGATCTCAGTGCTGCGTTTGACACTGTCGATTATAACATACTACTAGAGAGACTGGAAAACTGGGTCGGGCTTTCTGGGATGGTACTCAAATGGTTCAGGTGATACTTAGAAGGGAGAGGTTATTATGTGAGTATAGGAGAGCATAAGTCTAAGTGGACGTCCATGACATGCGGAGTCCCACAAGGGTCAATTCTTGCACCGCTCTTGTTTAGCCTGTATATGCTTCCCCTAAGTCAAATAATGAGAAAGAACCAAATTGCCTATCACAGCTATGCTGATGATACCCAGATTTACCTAGCCTTATCTCCACATGACTACAGCCCAATTGACTCCCTCTACCAATGCATTGATGAAATTAATAGTTGGATGTGCCAGAACTTTCTTCAGTTAAACAAGGAAAAAACTGAAGTCATTGCATTTGGAAACAAAGATGAAGTGTTCAAGGTGAATGCATACCTTGACTCTAGGGGTCAAACAACTAAAAATCAAGTCAGGAATCTTGGTGTGATTCTGGAGACAGACCTTAGTTTCAATAGTCATGTCAAAGCAGTAACTAAATACTAAATTAGCATACTATCATTTAAAAAACATTGCAATAATTAGATCTTTTGTTTCCAGCCAAGACTTGGAGAAACTTCTTCATGCCTTCATCACCAGCAGGGTGGACTATTGTAATGGGCTCCTCACCGGCCTTCCCAAAAAGACCATTAGACAGCTGCAGCTCATCCAGAACGCTGCTGCCAGGATTCTGACTAGAACCAGAAAATCTGAGCATATCACACCAGTCCTCAGGTCCTTTCACTGGCTTCCAGTTACATTTAGGATTGATTTTAAAGTACTTTTACTCGTATATAAGTCACTAAATGACCTAGGACCGAAATATATTTCAGATATGCTCACTGAATATAAACCTAACAGAGCACTCAGATCATTTGGATCGAGACAGTTAGAAATACCAAGAGTTCACACAAAACAAGGGGAGTCCTCCTTTAGTTACTAGTTACTCTTCAGCTTCCAGAAGAGATCAGATGTGCTAAAACACTGGTCACATTTAAATCTAGACTTAAAACTCATCTGTTTAGCTGTGCATTTATTGAATGAGCACTGTGCAATGTCCGAACTGATTGCACTATATATTTTCACTGTTTTTTTTATTTCTTTTTATGTAAAATCATTTTCTAACTGTTTTATACTAATTTTAAATAAGTACAGTTTTAATAATTTTAAAAGTTTTAAAATTGCTTGTTTTATTCTTGTTATTATTTTTCTTCATTATTATTTTACTTTCTTTTATGTAAAGCACTTTGAATTACCATTGTGTACGAAATGTGCTATGTAAAAAAACTTGCCTTGCCTATGAATCTTGGATTGCCTGGGGCTTTTTTCTTTAGCAGAAGAGAAATTAAGATTTTGTAGGAAAACATTCAACTATAGATTACAATTTCATTCCATATCTTTTACAGCCGTTTTCTCAAAGTGTTTTTTTTTTTTTTATCCATTTCAGCAGCACTTACATACACTAAATTTTACAGTTTTATTCCCAACTATATCCTTAAGATTTTCACTGAGGGGTTTGTTAATTTATCATTCGCTTGATTTTTGTAAAACATAAAAGTTTTGCAAACTTTAGCAAACTAGGGTCATGTGGATTATTATTAAGCTGGCTAAATATGGATTTTGGACTGTCAAAAATGATCGAAGTAGGGTAAAAACTGACCTAATCGATATCACCATACTTCCCAAGTGGATTAATTGCATAAAACAAATTGCAAACATTTTTTGTAATACAAGTTCTCTAAAAGGTTATGCTTAAGAATCTAAGGAATAAAATGTGAATGATATATGAACGAAGCCCTCAGTCATGTTGGGGAAAGTTACCATTAAATGTTAATTTCACAGCTTCGGTCACTTCTGACTGCGAGGCAAGTGTGACTCCTAAACGAAGAGGACCAAAGGGTTAAAGATATTAAATGAAATTTAAGTCTACAAATGAAAATAGACTGGTAACAATAAACTGACATAAATATATATACTTGGACCACTGGAAGTGGTATACGGTAAGCACCATTCACTTGCATTAAATAAGGGCCTTTCGCGCAAACTGTTTCCCAGTACCGTTTAGTGTTCAAAGCTGTGTTTTTGTTGTTGTATCTCGCGGGTTTCACAAAAATGGACAAGAAATGTTGATGTATTCGTAAAGCCATTGAAAGAACGTAAAGAACTAAGAATCTCCAACCACAAATGGGCAGTGCTACATTTGCTACAAGTGCCTGCACTCCAGTGTCTGCCCATTTATCGCTGTTCAACATACTTGTGGAATAAGTTGACAATGTTTACAATGTGTTTACATGGCGTTTTAAATCATGGCGGGTGAGGGCGTTTTCAAACGCGTCTAGACAATCAATGTCTACTTACGTCACAGATAGTACCAGTTGTGCTGGTTAGACCCTGCTCCAGAGTACGAGCTAATTTGGTTCACGAAAAAAAGCAGTCCGGTACTAAATATCGCACCCAGTTCCAGGCGGTGCAAAAATGCCAAAAAGTGGATAGTTCCACAATTAGTTCTGGTACTATGAAAAGGTTCCCACGCCTTAAGTTCTCTTCGGCTGAAATAAGAATGACCTATATATCTTGGGCTGGCCTGAGGGAGAGTAAATAATCAAAAAAGTTTAATTTTTGAGTGAAGTCGAATGTGGAGTTCATGCAAACGCTCACCTGTGGACCGGCACAGCTTATCTTGCAGATATCGCAATAGTGCAGCTGTGGCTGTTTGGGCGGCCCTTTGGGTTTTTGGATTTTGTTCTGGTGGAAAATGGGTTTCTTGTATGCACTGACAGTGTGGGTGGTGACTGTGCCACTCCTGGTGTTGCTCCAAGAGGAGCTGGTGAGCTGTTTTGGATGTTGTTGCGTCGGCTGCGGTGGTGGAGGCTGCTGCAGCTGCTGGAGGGGCGGCTGAGGTTGAGGTTGCACCTGTGGGGGGGGCATCTGTGCCGGCTGGAAGTAAGATGGTGTGGATGTGTAGCCGCTAGACTCATAGCTGGAATAGCTGAGACCAACTGAAGCAAAGAAAGCAACACAATTAGATGATACGCTGGTGGCTATTTGTGGCGTATACACTTCCAGTCAAAAGCTTGAGATCAGTAAGTCTTAATGTTTTTTAAAGAGGTCTCTTCTGCTTATTAAGGCTGCATTTATCTGATCAAGAATACAGAAGAAAAACAGTAATCTTGCAAAATGTTATTACAATATAAAATATTGGTTTCTATTTTAATATCCTTTTAAAATATAATTTATTTCTGTGATGCAAAGCTGAATTTTCATCAGCCATTACTCTAGTATTAAATGTCTCATGATCCTTCAGAAATCAGATTTTCAGAATTATCAATATTGGTGCTGCCAATTTTTTTTTTTTTTTTTTTTGGCAACTGCGATACTCTTTTCAGGATTATTTAATGAATAAAAAAAGAAAAGCATTTATTCAAAATATTAATATTTTCTAATAATATCATTATTTGCTATTCCTATTCCTAACATCCTTGCTGAATAAAAGTTAAAAAAAATAAAAAATAATAAATTTAATTGTTATAAATGCTTCTTTTTAAATTCTTATTCAAAGATTCCTAAAAAAAAAATAAAAAATAAAAAGAATCACAGATTCCAAAAAATTTTTAAAGCAGCACAAGAGTTTCTAGCACTGATAATAAATCAGCATATTAGAATAATTTCTGAAGGATCGTGTGAGACTGAATTATGCTGAAAATTCAGCTTTGAATCACAGAAGTAAATTACATTTGAATGTATATTAAAATAGAAAAATGTTATTTTACGTCATAATAATATTTCACAATATTCCTGTATTTTTGATCAAATAAATGCAGCCTTGATGAGCATAAGAAACTCCTGTAAAAAAAACCATAAAAATCGCTCTGATCCTGTAAATCAGATTGGGCCGTGTCCGTACCGGAGTAGGACGTAGCAGCTGTGGAGCTGAAGGAAGTACTGGGGGTGTAGGTGGATATGGGGGCTGGAGTCTGCTGAACGCTGGTTGATGTTGGGTAGATGGTGTAGCTAGAGGACACAGCGCTCGCAGCTGGAGGGGGTTTCAGAGCGGAGACTGCTCTTTGAACCGGCGGCTGGCTGTACGCTGTGCTCGTTGTGCTGTAGCCAGGTTTCAACCCTATAAAAAAACCAAAAATGTTCTCATTTAAACCGAAAAATTGGAAGCTTTATCTGAGCAGCATAACTAGATATCTCTTTTTGTTGTTGTTGTTGTTGTTTTGTATACTGATGATATTTAATTACTGTGAATGGGTTAGATTGACTGGTTGTTGTTTTTGTTTTTTTAATCAAGCCAAGTGCATTCAAAATGCAAGATGTAAAGTTCACATGGTTCCTCACCAAAAGAACATGAAGTGTCAACTATTTTCATTTATATGCACCAACGTATCAAAACATAATGAACAATAATCTACATTTGCAACACTATTATTTATATACTACTATAGTATTTATGTATATTTTAAATTAGTTATTTTCCGTGTTTCAAACTTTCATTTGGATGTTTTAGTAATTTTATGTAGAAATGTATTTGTAATTTTTATACAATTTTTTTTTATTTCTTCCTATTATTATTATACTTGTTTGGCTTTATTTTATTTTAATTGACTTCATCTTAAACATATTTAATTTGTTAGTTTCCAAGGCAACAATTTCCTCTTGACATTTATCTTACATTAATATTTTATTTTAGCTTCATTTCAATTCATGACAACTAAATTTAATAGCAATAGTTAACCAAAACTACACCAATACACGTGTATAACGTTTTAATTTAAATAAAAATGCAACAATAAACCACTGATTAAGAATTTTAATGTAAAGCTTAATTCACTGAAACAGATTTTTTAAAAATACATTAAAATCATTGCAATAATCCCAATATTGGATGAATGTATAATAATGATAGTTAAATGTAATGTTTATAATATATAGTTCTATAATATCATTTATAACAAGTATATGTCACTGATATTCTTACGAAAATATAAATGCATGACATATAACATTAAAATATTAAACTATATCATATTTCTAAATTGCATTACTATTACGGTTACAAATTTACTAAATTACTTAGCATTTCCCTGACTTGAATCAGCATTATGAGTGCCAAAGCCTAATATATCTGCTGGAAAAACAGGAAACATGTTCACAAAACCTAAAAGGCGTAGTTCACCCAAAAATTGGGACTAGCTTCTCATACAAGTATAGAAACTCATACAAGTTTGGAACCATTTTTGGGTGAACTAAAACACATTATGTCATCTTCGATGAATCTGTTTGTGTAGCTAGCAGATTCTAAAGCATTGAAAGAGAAATCAGATTCACCTGTCTGGAAGTAGGCCTCGGTTGCGGTTTGCTGCGCAGGTGCGATGCTGGTTTGAAAGTACTGCTTGTTCTCGTAGCTGCTGACCGGAGGCGGTTGACCGTAGCTATAACTCTGCTGTATAACCAAATTAATCAGGGAATAAATAAATGAGGCCAGCAGAGAGGCATCACTGATAAGAATGATGCAAAGAAAAGACTGACCGGTTCAGTCAGCACTTGGTAGGTTTGATGGGCGGTCGTCAGCTGCGGAGACGTCTCGGGCTGCCGGTAGACGTAGTTGGGGGCAGGATGGGGCTGGTAGGTGGGGTAGGGGGCGGTGACAGCGGGACTTACCGGTGGGCCGGTGGGATACGAGGCCGTAACCGCATGGGTCACTCCAGGGGCGGCCTGGACATTATAGCTGCCAGTGGTTGGGTGGGAATAAACAGGAGGCGGCTGGGCACTAGATGGGACATTTTAGGATTCAGAATGAATGTGGTTTACATGCACAATTACACCAAAGGTCTAAAATACCATTTTCGTAGTATAAACTTTGCAGAGCATCAAAATATAGTACTTTTTGCATGCATATGCACATTTTTAACGCACTATTTAGAGTGCAATGTAATTGCATGGTTAAAACATAGTGCTAAATGCTTACCATGGTACTACGAGTCCAAATGAATACAAAAAGCACCGCGGTAGTTATACTAGCACACGCATATTTCACTTTTCACGATATCATGCAAGCATCAATAACTAGCCTATGAGATATTTGCGCACTGGCCGTCAGTATCTAGTTTAAATATCCGTCGTGGCTTTATGGCTGTTGTAAATAAGCGGTGTGTTCGTGAGAGTCCGTGTCTGTGTGTGTTTTGTACCTGTACTGCGGGCCGGCGGCGGCTGCTGCGGCTGCATGTGTGAATCCATAATAATTACTGGCCGCCATCATAGAAGCTTCAGCGGCGTCTGCGAGCGCGACGGCGCTCACGTGATCAACACGTGTCCGTGACGTCAACGTTCACTTCGCCGCTGCCCCCCGCAGAGCCTAAAGATAAACCCGTTGTGATACAATCATGTAATAATGTATATAGACCTAAAAACGGGAGTAGTTCCAGGGTGAGTAGATTTTCAGGGCTTATCGGTGGAATTCAGCTTAAAGAACTTAAACTTAGTTTTAAAACTGGAGATAGACGGAGGTTTTGTTTTTTCTTACTGTGTTTTTATGAAACTTTTTATAAACAGAACAATAACATTTACTAAATAAAAATATATAAATACAAATTGGATTACCATACAAAATGTGGGGGTGTTCCTATGTGTAAAAAAAAAAAAAAAAAAAAACAGAGGAAGAAGCTGGATAGATATGGTGTAATAGTTAAAGAGTTATACCTTAATGACAGATATCAGTTTGTACAAATAAATATTAATACATCAGATCTAATGAAAGTCACTTGTGGTGTTCCACAAGGTTTGGTACTAGGCCCCCAAATAGTTTGTACTGTAGACTAATAAATGATATTTGTCAAATGTCTAAAATATTTAAAATGGTATTGTTTGCTGATGACACATATTTATATTGTTTTGGTGAATAATATAGCTTTTGAATACATATATATAAAACAGAAAGTAACATATAACATTTAAAAAACGTTACCATTATAGAATATTATAATATAATATCATTACCATAACCCAATATATGTCCACATACTTATACCATATTTGATATAATACATAATAATGTGTACATTTCATATATAATTTTAAATGCACGACATATATATATATATATATATATATATATATATATATATATATGTATATATATATATATATATATGTATATATATATATATATATATATATACTATACGTACAAATATTTTAAATATTAAAAACATTATAAAAAATATATTCAATATATATAAATTATTTATATAAAAAGCTAAAAATTAAACATATAATAATATAACATAACATTTAAGTTAATAATCAACTAAATCTGCCCATGTGGATTACAGATATTTTGTAACAAAACCATAAATAACTCAAAATAAAAGTCTCATCCACTCAAAATGACCAGAATGTCTTTGCAAATTAGCGCCACCTGTGGGTTGATAATGTGTAAGATGTGGGATTTCAAAGGCTCTGTTGTTCCAGTGCTCAGAGGATGTGGAAGTGCCTAAAAAACAGATGCGCTATTCATTCTGAGTCTTGACCACCAGCATTCAGGAGGAGGAACATTATGACAAAGCATCACTGATATTCCTCAAGCATCCTTACTAGTAATGTTAGGATTAAAATAGCAGAATACACATGCTTCTGGAAACATGATCAGCTGAATTCAGTGTCAACCTGCCTGTTTGTGACCTGTAGAGTGAGCGTAGTTTTCTCTTTCCCTCACAGTGAACAGAGGAGTCTTGTGTTTGTCCTGCAGCACCTGCATCAACACCTGCGTTCTGCTCTGGATGAAGAGGAAAAATACTCAGTTCACCAGGAATAATCTGATCTGATGTGAGTACGAACGGCTTACTTATCAAATGTTTTTCATTTAATCTATCATAGACTGAATTTAGCAAGATTTTCTTAAAATTTTCTTCTTTATTAAAAAGCTTTAAACAGGATGCGTTGACTGAACGAATTGTGAAGAAATATAGTGGATATAGTAGTCAAGCCACACCACAATGAAATTTCAATTTAATATAGAATTTAAAATGAAAAATAACATTGAGACTCCAAAGATAACAGTTTTATTCTATCACTGAGGTCCTATTAAATTTTTTTTTTCATATTTAGATTTTTATTTATTAAATTTGCCATATTTTAAATAAATTTTGTTAAATGTAATTTTGTTATTTTTTGTTTTATTTACAATACGTTTATATAGTTAGTTATTTTTATTTTAGTCAATTTAGTACATCAAGTTAAACCTAAGAAAAAAAAATGCTGCCTTGGCAACTAGTAAAAAAAAAAAAATATATATATATATATATATATAATGTATATGTATAATGTTTTAGTTTATATAATTATTAATTAATTTATTATAATTATTTTATATTTTATCAAATTGATTCCAGTTAACATTTACATTTACATTTTTAATTAAGTATTATAATCCTGTTGATTTCTTGTTTGTATTTCTACCAGTGTTCAGACAACAATAGTCCTAAATCAAAAAGACAATTCAAAGGTAAACGAAAGGGAATTATTTTAGTCCACTTCATCCAGGGATTAAAAGAGGGATTAAAATGTTTTTTCCATTAATCCATAGCACACTTTTTTCATTTTTCAGGTCCAGGTTTCTTCAGCATGGTGAGCAGCATTGACTTCGGCCCACTGATGGAGATCATAGAGGCGAGAGACGAATGGCTGGACGATGATTTTCCAATGTAAGCATATATGGTTTCTTTTATGCTTACGAAAAGTATACTTAGATATTTATGATTTGGTTTTGAATGGTTGAGCCGTTACATTTTCCGACTTAAATTTCAAAATTTGTTTACATTGTGACATAATATACATCATATGACTTTGCAAGGAATTTGAAGAAACTGGACATTTGATGCATTCAAATATTGATGAATTATTCCAGTTTGAATTGAATGCAAGAAATTCCCCCAAAAAAGAAAAGAAAGCAAACTTGTTTGAAGGCTATACTGGGCTTACAGATGGATACAGCCTTAAAAAAGGGGTTGAAAAAGCATAATATCTTCAGCGAATCCTGAGTGAGATGCTGAATGGAGACGGGAGCAGGTGCAGCTCTCTCCTTACATGGAAACCAGCCACGACGTCATGTGACGCAGCAAGCTGCCAACAACACAAGCAGCATCACCAGGAAAATGGAGGCAGGTCAGGCTTAGAGGAGCAGCTCCAGCATCACACGACAGAATGATGCTTTAGAAATACTAAACAGCGTTAGGACCATGAGATTTCACGCTAGCTTGGAATAAGAACTCGCAGAATCAAAAAAGCAGCCAGAAACCTAGTTTGTCTCACGCAGCAGGTAAGTTAAGCGAGAGCAGCTTTGATTGTGCGTTTTCGGGTTTGTTTGTACTAAAACCATCCATTTTATTAGGTTTATGTTGATTAAGATGTTTAATAATGCCGAATTACTGTTTATTTCCAAACACCTATTGGAAAAAACAGAAATCCGATGAATCTCCACAGGGGATCTAATGTTGTTATAAATAACAGCGTACCAAATTTAGACTGTGATTCATACAGTTATTAGCATTTGATAGTATTGTTATGCAAAATGACTATGTATTGCTTTGTATGTTTTGCGTTTTTGATGCTCATCACTGTCTTTCTCAAGTCTTTTAGTTTGTCATTGTCGTCTAAAATGTGCGTTTCAGGGGGAAACAATGACAACTGCGAGTTAAATAGTCTTTTAGCACAAAAGCAGCAGCTGTGAACCCCGCCGGCTCTGAAAACCCCCATCTATTTATCAGCTGCGTGTGCACCGACCCCAAGGGCCTATACTCGCTAATTAGCATATCACAATATGCTCTGGTCTTAAAGAAGCAGTTAACCCAAGAATTACAATTTTGTCTTTTTAACTCATCCTCATTTTGTTCCAAAAATGTAGGACTTTCTTTACTTAAATGGATACTCCACCCTATAATGAAAAATTTGTCATTATTCATTTACCCCCATGTCATTCCAAGCCCTTTGGAACCCAATTTAAGATATTTTGGATGAAAACCGTGAGGCTTGTGACTGTCCCATTGACTACCAAGTAACTTACACTGTCAAGGTCCAGAAAAGTATGAAAGACATCGTCAGAATTGTCCATCTAGCTTCAGTGGTTCAACTGTAATGTTATGAAGCGACGAGAATATTTTTTGTACACGAAGAAAACAAAAATAATGACTATATTCAACAATTCATCTCCTCTGTGTCATTATTTTTATTATCTTCATGTACAAAAAGTATTCTCGTCGCTTCATAAGGATACAGTTGAACCACTGATGGCAGATGGACTATTATGACGATGTCTTTCATACTTTTCTGGACCTTGACGGTATAAGTTACTTAGTTACTTGGTAGTCAATGGGACAGTCACAAGCCTCCCGGTTTTCATCCAAAATATCTTAAATTGTGTTCCAAAGACGAACTAGGCTTTTACAGGTTTGGGGGTATGTGACTAATGACAAAATTTTCATTTTGGGGTGGAGCATCCCTTTAAAACTCCATTTGCACTTACATAAATCTGTATTTAAAATGAATTTTGAATATTGTCCTCACTAGGCCACTTCCTGCGGAGGGTGACATGGACTCTTCCTGCACCCTGAACGAGGGGAGAACTTGTAAGTGACTTGGATTCATACACAAATCTTCATCTTAAATGATTAATTTGCACTCCGTCATCCTCCTTCATTTTTATTGGCTCAGCTCCCCCAAACTCTCTCCTCATTGGTGGAGCCGGAGTGGGCGGAGCTCACCGGAAACGGCGCACGCTGGTGGCCCCGAATATGAACTTGTCTTTGGACCAAAGCGAAGGGTCTTTGCTCTCCGATGACTTCCTGGATACGCCTGATGATCTGGATATTAACGTGGATGATATTGAGACGCCCGATGACACGGACTCACTGGAGTTCATAACCAATGGCAATGACCTGGAGTGGGAGGGTAAGAACATACTGTTCTTCATGACTCAGTAAAGAGATAGATAGATAAGATTCCATTCCATTAATTGATCAATGGCTTTCAGATGATACACCCATCGCCTCGGCCAAAGCCCCTCCAGCTGACAGCGATGATGATGGAGAAGGCGTGGACGGGACGGGTGTCAATGGGCGTCTGTGGAGGACCGTGATCATTGGTGAACAGGAGCATCGGATCGATATGCAAGTCATACGGCCCTATCTACGTGTCATATCACATGGAGGTACGTCACGCTTCAGAATCAAGCATACAATCTCTGCTGTATCCTGAAGTCGCTTCTTCTCTGTTCTTTAGGGTACTATGGCGAAGGTTTGAACGCCATCATTGTGTTCACGGCTTGCTACCTTCCTGACAGCAGCTGCCCAGATTATCATTACCTGATGGAGAACCTCTTTCTGTGAGGCATTGGAAATACTTGACTTAGCATGCACTGTACAATCTTCTAGTTCTGTGATTTTCTTATTTGGCTTCTCTTCTCATATTCACACGGTGTGTTCCTCAGGTACGTGGTGAGCAGTCTGGAGATGCTGGTGGCTGAGGATTACCTGATCATCTTCATGAACGGAGGAACGCCGAGGAATAAGATGCCTGGCATTAGCTGGCTCAAGAAGTGCTATCAGATGATCGACAGAAGGTATGGAGATTGTCATCAGTTTTATGAAAAGTGGATTGGAAGAAATTGAGATAAACATCTTCAATCTTCATCCTTAGACTGAGGAAAAACCTGAAATCTCTGATCATCACTCACCCGTCCTGGTTCATCCGCACAGTCATCGCAATTTCCAAACCGTTCATCAGGTAAAAACATATCATTCAACAGGATTTGACTAAAATATAGGTAAATTAATCTGATGAATATATTGCATTATATATATAACATAACTTTATTTGTTTTTATAAATTATAAAATATTATACCATATACAAATAAATTAACGAAAAGTGCATGGATAATTATTTACCGTTCATTATGCAAGGTTCAGACATACTCATCAATGATGTTATATCCTGTCTACAGCGTGAAGTTCATGAATAAGATCCGTTATGTGCACAGTCTGGAAGAGCTGGAAAAGATTGTCCCTATGGATCATATCCAGATCCCAGAGTGTGTCTTACAGTAAGAAGATTTCAAACATATTTTAAACAAAATTATAATCTGACGCCAGTTTTTAAGATCAACTTCTTTTTTGCAGATTTGAAGAGGAAAGAACGAACGCTAGAAAAGAGAGGTAATCAACAAACTCCTCAAAATTGGCTTATTTGACACTTATTAGATAATACTTGAAGAGACCAGAAACTCCCAATTTACCCAGAATGCTCTTCTCTTTGTAGAATAGAGCAGGAACAGAAAGAGCAGCAACAACAGAAGCCAATCAATCCTGAGAGGTGAGCAAACCAACCATTATTATACATGTATAAACATGTATAAACCATTATTATACATGTTTTTTGTTTATTCTGCATAAAAAAACTGAACAACTCTCTGCCTCCAGGACAACAGCGATTGTAGAACCCGGACTCTAAGCGCACCAGCTTTAAATGTTTTTTTTTGTTGTTGTTGTTGCTGATCTTGGACCATTTTTCATATTCCCAAATTATATATTAATACACATATCAGACGACTCGAAACTGGTCTCAGATCAGCAACAAAGCGGAAACTTTAAGCAAAAGTTGGAGGGTGAGAAGGCCAGCTGCTCTCACTTTCATCTGCAAAGGCACAATTTTAAAAAAACATCTCCAAATCCACCAACAGATGGCACGACGTACAGAAATGTGGCTGTTTTCGGTAGCAGGATGACCATCGTGCACTGTAGCCTCTTTGCAGTTATCGCTCTTTTCAATAGGCTGTTCAATGCTTTCTGACCCATGAGAATGTGGTATAATCTGCCCCTAACTGACGGGTGTCCATTCAGGATTCGTTTGGCGGTGCATGTTGATTTCCAAGCATCTCTGTGCTTCTCTGTTTGTATGCGCCCAAATCGAATGAAACTGTTTTCCATTTTGCTGATTATGTTTCTCTGGAATCCTGTTTTTTTGAATGCTTACCTGTTTCATGACCAGCTTTTGTAAATGATATGTACCAGTCATCTCTGAAAACCTTTAGACATTAGCAGTACTTTTATGTTGCCTTATGTTTGCTATGAATATGGCTCAAAATTAAACATTCTGCTATATGTATGACTACAGTATTGATTTGCTTGTGTCTTTTCTTGATCTTTAGCCTATATCCATTGCTGAATAGTAACCGATTACATGTATTGAATGACATTGCACAGTGCTCATTCAATAAATGCACAGCTAAACAGATGAGTTTTAAGTCTAGATTTAAATGTGACCAGTGTTTTAGCACATCTGATCTCTTCTGGAAGCTGATTCCAACTGCGGGCGGCATAGTAACTAAAGAAGGACTCCATTTGTTTTGTTTGAGCCATTGATATTTCTGACTCGATCCTAATGATCTGAGTGCTCTGTTAGGTTTATATTCAGTGAGCATAACTGCAATATATTTCAGTCCTAGGTCATTTAGTGACTTATATACAAGTAAAAGTACTTTAAAATCAATCATAAATGTAACTGGAAGCCAGTGTAAGGACCTGAGGACTGGTGTGATATGCTCAGATTTTCTGGTTCTAGTCAGAATCCTGGCAGCAGCGTTCTGGATGAGCTGCAGCTGTCTAATGGTCTTTTTGGGAAGGCCGGTGAGGAGCCCATTACAATAGTCCACCCTGCTGGTGATGAAGGCATGAACAAGTTTCTCCAAGTCTTGGCTAGAAACAAAACATCTAATTCTTGCAATGTTTTTTAAATGATAGTATGCTAATTTAGTATTTAGTTACTGCTTTGACATGACTATTGAAACTAAGGTCTGTCTCCAGAATCACACCAAGATTCCTGACTTGATTTTTAGTTGTTTGACCCCTAGAGTTAAGGTATGCATTCACCTTGAACACTTCATCTTTGTTTCCAAATGCAATGAATTCAGTTTTTTCCTTGTTTAACTGATGAAAGTTCTGGCACATCCAACTATTAAGTTTACCAATACATTGGTAGAAGGAGTCAATGGGGCTGTAGTCATTTGGAAATAAGGCTAGGTAAATCTGCATAGCGGTGATAGGCAATTTGGTTCTTTCTCATTATTTGACTTAGGGGAAGCATATACAGACTAAAGAAGAGCGGTGCAAGAATTGAGCCTTGTGGGACTCCGCATGTAATGGATGTCCACTTAGACTTATGCTCTCCTAGACTCACATAATAGCCTCTCCCTTCTAAGTATCACCTGAACCATTTGAGTACCATCCCAGAAAGCCTGACCCAGTTTTCCAGTCTCTCTAGTAGTATGTTATGATCGACAGTGTCAAACGCAGCACTGAGATCTAGCAATACCTTGCCAGAGTCAGAATTTAAGCGAATATCATTTATTATCTTAATGAGTGCTGACTCTGCGCTGTGATGCAGTCGGAAAGCAGATTGAAAATTGTCCAGGTATCCATTTGAGTTTAAGTATTTGTTCAGCTGACTAAAAACTACCTTTCCTATAATTTTGCCTATAAAAGTAAGATTAGATATTGGTCTATAATTGCTCAAAATTATGTTATTAAGATTGCTCTTTTTCAGGATGGGCTTAACAGCTGAAGTTTTCAGGTAGAATAGAATATATGTGTTCCATCTTCCTGAAAATAGCAATCACACACACACACAAAATAATTTGCACACATTAATGTCACATTACTGAATATAAATGCCGGTGTACAGTGCTGTAAAAAAAAATCCTGATTTATTCTATTTCTGTATATATCCAGTACTTAATGTTGTCATATATTTTATTTTCAGAAGCAGCTCTAAACAGGAAAAAGTCTACAAGTAGCTGGAGTTATTAATCTCATTTAAATACTATCTAAATCAGGTTTACATTCGTGGCTAACTAGAATGTGAGTGACCTTTAATGCATTTCCAGAAATAAAGTAACAAATTATAACAAATTGCTGAGTTATAATTAAATGCATCTATAAACAGGGTTGTCACTGGATTGAGATGTTGTTTTATTAGATTTGTAAGATTTTAAAATATATCTTTTATTATAGTGAAAGTGTAGTAAAAACATCATTAACCCAATTGTTTTGCCTTTCTATCAGACTTAAGTTCTTTGTGTTCGCCTTCCTCTCATTTGAGGGGTTGAATAAGATCTTCGTCTTTTATCATCTCTCTAAAATGATAAGTAAAGATATATGAAGACATTAGACATTATACTGACTGCTAAACTGGATGACTCGACAAAGTCAACGCTCCTTGCCTGATGAACTTCTCTTCCGGAAACTTTTTCTGAGGAAGATCACACGTGAAGGCTATTAATCTATGCGGGTGAAATATTCCACAGAGAAATATTTTTTTGTACAAATATTTTACAGGAAGTCTATATTACAAAAAACATTTAGAATAATAATAATAAAAAAACACTTGCCATGCCTGTAACCACAGCACTTTGTACGTGTTGCACAATACCACGTGTCACCGTGTCCTAACGCGCAATCACATACCACGAGAAAACAACAAAGGGTGCTAATATACACGCACAATGTGATATTTATAATCCTAACCTTTAACTCCATACCGACATCCTTGATAGTCAGACCATGAAAATATAAATAAATATACATTAGGGACGCTGTGAGCATGGAGACTGTAGTGTACACCTGAAATGCAGTTTTATTGTATCTGTAATTCACTATATTGCAAATTTTCAGTTGCACTTCATTGTACTGCAGCTTTACTGATGTTGATCTTTAATGAACTGCAGTTGTATACTTCATTATCCTGCAAATCTCCAGTTATACTTCAATGTACTGCAGTTATTTTTTGTAAGGGATGTTGACAGATATTACAGAATTGTTCTTTTTGTAGTTAGTCTTGCTTATTTTAATATTTAAAGAATGGCTTATAGTTATTTAAGGAAATCAACTCCTCACACCAGTATGTAACACATTTTTTTTTCTTGCTGATTTGCACCTGAATCGTGGAATTCGTGACAATTCAAAGTCACAGCATGTTCTTTCCTCCGTGAGCCGCTATTGGCTGCCTAGCACTTAAGCCACCTCTTTTCTGTGACGTTTAACTTTGGTTATATCCCCACGTGCAACTCTGTTGTTCTCACATCGCACGAGTGTCTACGGAGTCAAGACTGAGAATTTAACTTGAAGCGGAAGTTTTAAGCGTACGTTTTTATTTTAGCCGTTTTGCGGCGTCTACATTGTAAAACCTCAATCGGATAAAATGAAGCACATCATTGGAATAGGGGGGTAAGTGGCTTTTACAGTAATATTATGAACAACTAGTTGTATAATTCCAATCCTGCCTCGTGGCTTTAAACATTTTTAAATGAAGATAATATACAATAGGCTACAAGTATGTATTACTTTCTTACCATGTTTTGTGTTTTCTTCTCATTTATGACGAGGATGGGTTTTTAGAGAATTCGAGCTTTGAAGCGTAGGAGTTTTTGAGCGGGAGATTTAAAATTGTAAGGGCGCCGAAATTTCTTTGTTTTTGTAACGGACATTCGCGCCTTAATATAGTCATCTATTAATTGTATTTTCTATATGAAGTAAAATAACAGCTTTTAAATTCATTTTTTTCTTGTTGAGTTAACATATTTAATGTTTAGTGATTGTAATGAGACCACCACAAAGGACGAACTACTTAAGAAACGGTGACTTAAAAGACGTCGAAAGTTGCTGTGTTTAATACATTTTTTTTTAGTTTATTTAATAATGAAGTAGTTACTTGTTTTGAACACGTGGATTACTAACAATGTAAACCTGGGTAAATTTGTTGTCATAAGCCAGCTGAAGGGAGAAAGGGACTGGACCATCCCGCCATTTTTACTTCAATACATTTTTCATGTACACGATTAAACAAACTTAAAATAAGTTTATGAACGACATATATACAGTCGTTCGGCTTTTGATTGCTTTCTGCTCGGGTTTATTGATTTAACCTTCCTTTTTTATTTTTTTTAGTGTGACTAATGGTGGTAAAACCACCCTGACAAACAGATTAATAAAAGCCTTACCAAACTGCTGTGTGGTTCACCAGGATGACTTTTTCAAGGTGAGTTCAGCTAAATGTAATATATTTTTATTTTATATTTCTAGTTATTTTGGTTTTGGCAAAAAAAAAAAAGGATTCCTTTAGATTAAAAAAAAAAAAAAACTTTAGCTGCGTTTCCCCCCCTAGTCTTTTCATCTTTAGGGTAGTATTTCAATAATAGGTTGGGATTTTTATTATTATATATTTTATTTCTTGTGCTATTTTAATGGTAGCTTTCTGTTCTTGCCTGTTGTAGTACTACATGCATGGACTAAAGTAGTAACTTTAAAAAAAGTGGTCCAGTAATGACTCTTGCTTTTCCTCTGTTTTATTTGAATAACTTCAATTTAGCATCTTGTATTAGGCTGTGATATCAGGGTCTGTGTATGTAACATGTGAGAACTCAAAAGTGCTGATCCAAAATCAGCTTCCTCCCATCTGTCGAGCTGTATTCATCAGGTTATGATGGCCGAGACCTGATTCTAGATCAGCAGTCTGGCTCAAATAGACATGACGGCATTTGCTGCAGTGTTTTACTGGTCACTGTTATTTCAGCCGCCGGATCTGATAGCAGTCGGAGAGGATGGCTTTAAACAGTGGGATGGTAAGAATATAAACAGTAGGAGAGTAATAACTCCTCATTCTACGCATCGCCCTCCCATAAAAGATTTTACACTCCCTCCCCAACCCATTTACATTCTCTCTGTGTGGCTTTGCTACAAGTGAAATCAAAATTCATGTTCCATTTTCGGGTTTCAGTCTTGTGCTAAAAGCCGGTGTTCTGCTTTTGTAGTGATCACAGCTTTGGATATGGAGGCCATGGTGAACACCGTCAAGGGCTGGATGGAAAACCCAATCAAATTCGCCCGTTCTCACGGCATCCAGGTGACCCCAGCCACGGAAATGGACGACCCTGAGAGCCAAGTGCACATACTCATCGTAGAAGGATTTCTGCTCTACAACTACAAGTGAGTGACCTGGTTAACTTTTGGTGGGATGAACTGCATCAATGGCAAAGATTAGTTTATTTGAAAGTTTGGTGACGTACTCAACGCATCTGTAGGAAGGGACCATCGGGGCACACATGCTGTTCATGTGACGCTCTGCATTGGCGTAGATAAGATGCACTGAGCAATTGGTACACATGCTGATTTCTGAGCCGGCTATGTAGAAGTGCTGTATTCAGTAAAAGACTTCACTCGTAGTTTCAGAGATGGTGTTCTTTTTAAGGTTATGACCTTTTTATCTTTTCTTTTTATCCAAACAGGCCTTTGCTGGAATTCTTTGACAAATCATATTACATAACCATCCCATATGAGGAGTGCAAGTCAAGGAGAAGGTGTGTTGAAAGTTCAATCATACACATGATTTGTGCTAGATATGAGTAGCTGAAATAATTTTGTATTATTTATTTCAGAACCAGGCAATACACCGTCCCCGACCCTCCTGGGCTCTTTGACGGTCACGTGTGGCCCATGTACCTGAGACACAGAAGTGACATGGAGAACTGTGGTTTGCCGATCGGTACAGTCCTTCAGACATTTGATTTTGTACTAAAGCCACATTATTTTAGATAAATACTCATTTGGTGTCATGTCTACTTTAACAGAATACTTGGACGGCTTGAAAACGAAAAACGAAATCTACAATCAGGTTCACGAAGACATCCACAACACACTCCTGAATCGTTTATAGGTAAAAAAAAAAAAAAAATCCAGATGTTTGCTGGAATAATTATATTTATGTCATATTAAAGGAACTTGTTTTGTTTTTTGTCTTTCAGCAATGGGAGGTTGCAACTGATCATCTGTACAGTATATTGTAAATATCAATCTTACTTGAAGTGGCCTTTTGTTTTTAAACAAATTGATTTGTAAATAGTTTGACCAGAATCTAACTTAAATACTTGTGGAGGAACTTTTTTGCATTACCATTTTTTGGACTGTATCCATATTTTAATTCTTTTTTTAAAATAGTTTTTGCCATTGTCTTTCAAAGCACTCATTGGAACTAGTCTGTTAACCACAAAAAAAACTGAATTGTTTTTGTACCTGTGTACCAATAAACATTGTGCTTTGACTTCTTTACATTTGTCAGTCTTTGCATTAGAATTTGCATTTTACACCCATAAAGACCATGCTTTAATCTTCAATTTATTTTACTATGTAATTTTTTTTACTTTTAATAAAATGCTAGTTTTTATCATAATACTTATTTAAAAATGAGTCCTTTTGTATACTTTGTCCACTGTGAGCATTTCTGTTTTAATTGAGTAAACAAGGAATTTAGAGTTATAAAACAGTCAAATACTGTGAATGTGTACTTCAAGACAAGAGCTGAATGTCATGCTAAATTTCTACAAGACATTTGACTATTAAGTAACCATTTAGTAACCTTCATGGTTTTCCCCTTCTAATGGTCTTGAAATGAAAAATAACATTCCTGGGAATATTTTTTTCTCTCTCTCCTAAATTATCTTGCAGTTAATCCATAGATTATTTTTACAAAAACAACTTTTAAATGCATTCAGTAATCTCCATGATCAAATAATCATCCTTTCCAGTCCCAACACAAGTTCCAGCTCAGCTCTGCTATTTATCTCTGTGCAATAAAGCCTATGCTGACGTTCAACCTGCATGAAAACAAACATTGTCTAGACATGTTCCTGAATAAACCTTGAGCTCATGTTTTAAGCTGTTGAATGTGCCTATGTGCTTTTAAATAGTGTCCCTTTCTCATATGACAAATGCCTACACATTCACTTTGAATATTTGTGCAATGAAATAAGTGGAAAGGGAAAGTGAAGCCATTCATTGCTATCATGAGCAATTGTCGTCACTGGGGGATTCGAGTGGTTTAAACATTTCGTAGGGCAGATTTTCTTGGGAAAATGGCATGACTGAGAAGTTCACATTTAAGATTTATTGGTAAAGAAATAACTATATTGTTAACATTACCAGTAATAACCCTTATGCAATTTAATAAGAGAACCCATCTCACTCCCTCAAGTAGTAAAACCAATCACATGCAATGATCTGCAATAAAGAAAGACTAGAAAACAAATAGGCTACAGCATTTTTTTGTTGGTTTGTTTTTTTTGTTGGTCAAATAACTATGCCCTTGTAATTAAAGTGGCACCACATTTAGTTATGTTGTAAATGTGAGGTGTGCCTGTTGGTGTATATTTATAACTTCATTAGGGAAAAAGAAATAGAAACGCCTCCTAACATACCGCCTTCATTTGTACCTGAGCTTATTTAACAGCTTTTGGGAGCCTAAAGTACTGCACTTGCATCATGCTCACAGATTAATCATTTTAAAATGACAAAACATTTATTTATTGTGTTCTTCTCAATACACCTGTGCATCCTGGTGTGTTTGAGCATTACACAGCACCACGGACCCTGGAGACATAGGGTTAAGTGGGAAACTAATGGACAGGTTTACAGTTTACTGAGCACCGGTTCTCAGTATCGCACACCTTTTTCTGCAAAACGGAACGCAAGGTTTTTATTGACAAGACAAATGCCAATATTCTCAAGCAGGATTTTCATGGGACAACTTGCAAATACTAAAATACACAGAGTTGGGCATGTGGTGCATTCAAACTATGTGCCAGAGGACAGTCTTGGTATGGATGCAAGACCCTACATGATGTCTGGTTACGCATCTCACGTGAGGATTAGTAACCAGATGCCTTTGCATGCACCAGCACTTTCTTCTGACGAAGCACTGCGTCCCCAGCCCATCCAATATGGGACAGCACCAACTGGCACAACTACACTGGAAGCTTCAAGGAGTTCAAGACGCCATAATTTAGTTACCAGCACACCAGTGCCAAAACGAGCATCAGCTACTGGAAAACCACCCACCATCAGTTCTGAGAAGAATCCACTTCCTCAACTTCCCACCCAGGGTAAAACTGCTAACAAATCTAAACTTTCGACAAGAACCAGTCCAGCTGCACCTCCAGCAACTGTTAACAACAGAACTACAGTAAATCCTCCTCTCCAGGGTGAGGGAAGAAGACGAGGTGACGGTATGACTGGCGATGAACCAGTGAATCATCAAATAAACTCTTTTCACCATAACCTGCTCCAGCATGGAAGTGTCAGTCGATCTCCTCAGAGAGAAACGGGTCATGGTACAAGCTATTTTCATAACGGTAAGACAACATTTTAAGCTTTTTAGTCAAAGTGCAAATTAGAATGACTTAAAGGGCATTTGACCGTCTTCCCTGATAGCACACATACGTCACGGAGACATCTATTTGAAGTTTGTTTATATGATAAAACTGACATCTCACAGACGTCTGTCAGATGTTTGTACACAGGGAAGAAGCGATCTCTAACAGACATTTTTCAGACGTACGAGTGCTATCAGTGTTCATAGGACTGTTAAATGGCGCACACTCTTAATTATTAATCATTGCACTAATTAAGAGTCTAATTATTAAGTTCTAAGAATATCTTCCAGGTCTGCCTGATCTCATTCCCGATCCATACTATATCCAAGCAGCATCATATATCCAGAGAGTTCAGATGTACACATTAAGATGTGCTGCAGAAGAGAACTGCCTCTCCAGGTACTGACTCCATTTGGGAACCACACCACAACATCAGTAAAGAATTAAAACCGTTGAACCGTTTTAAGTAGAATATTTGCCTTTTTTTTCTAAAGTTCTGCGTACAGCTCAAGAGTGAGGGACCTTGATTACAGAGTGCTTCTCAGATTTCCTCAAAGGGTCAAAAATCAAGGCACAGCAGACTTTCTCCCGGTGAAACCACATCATCAGTGGGAATGGCACAGCTGCCATCAGTAGGTTTCTACAACACTCACCTATCAGCATTCACAGAAAGGTAGAAGAAAGGGTGAAAGTATTGATTTATTCTTTACCAGTTCACACCAAGAATGATAACTATGAAGGCAGCTATAACGCTAAATATATTCCCTGAAAGCCCAGGTACATCATGCCTTCGTTTATTTGACATATTTTTTAGTGTTTGCTCATCTGCAATACATCTATAGGACGTTTCCTATCAGATGTCAAATAGAGGTTTAGAAGACATCTTTAAGATGTTTATGATTTAGAATGCATGCAAAACTGACATCTTCAAGACGTCTATCAGAAGTTTGTACACAGCAGATGCTTTCCAGATGAAGCGATCTTTAACAGACATCTTGCAAATTTCTTCAATTCTTTGCAACTTAAAATTAATTTACAATATACATTTTTAACACCCACCCTGGGGATCGAACATTTGCATGGCTAACAACAGAAATTAGTATAGTACAAAAAACACTCTTCTATTAATATATTGATAACAAAGTGATTGAATTACTTTGTTTTTGTCCTAAAGACATTATCACAGCATGGATGCCTTCAGCAATTACGACCTCCTGGACGCCTCCACGGGCAGAAAGGTGGCCGAGGGACATAAAGCCAGTTTCTGTCTGGAGGACACCAGCTGTGATCCAGGTGTGAGGAGAAGATACGCCTGCACAGCTCAAACACAGGTCTGGAGGATGAAGTGACTCTTATTTTTCTACAATCAAGTCATTTTATCAGCCGGTTTAGAACTGTGGTCTGTTTTGGGGCAGGGATTGGGCCCCGGCTGCTATGACACCTACCATGCCAACATTGACTGTCAGTGGATTGATATTACAGATGTTTCTCCTGGAGATTATATTCTAAAGGTGAGTTATCAGTTAGTCATTCCAGTATTTTGAGTTAGAAACACCTTTTGAAAGTATGTGAACCATTGACAGGTAACCGTGAACCCAGGTTTCCAGGTGCAGGAGTCTGATTTCTCCAATAATGTTGTTAGATGTGACATCAGATACACTGGGTCGTATGTCCAAGCATATAACTGCAGAATCACAGGGTGAGTTAAAAATTTTTTTTAATTATATATATATATATATAGTCTCTTTATCACACTTTAATGGTGTTGGTTTATTTCACAGATTCTGATCCAGTTTTCTCCATCCAAACCTCAAGTGGTGCTCTGAATTGAAAAAATAAATAAAAATAAAAATCACATTGTTATGGATAGATTAAGCATTAACTTGATTTATTTTTACTTATTTAAATTAATGTTCTCTGCAAACAATTTTCTTGCAAAGTTATTGACATATTTAGAAAATGTTTAATAAGTGGCAATAATGCTATACTACAGTATGCTTTTTTTATTTATTAACCTTTTGTAATTTTTAATTTTAAAAAGTATTCATTTACATATTTCATTTAAATTTTGCTTTATATTTCTGTAATTTGGTGTAAACGTTGGTGTTACAGTTTTAGAAAAACTCAAGTAAATAACATTAACCATGGGTATGTTTTGTTCAAAGAATACTAAAAATAAAGTTGAGCGCTCACCCAGATTTTATGGTCCATTCATGAGAACCACTGGTTCATATATATTCATAGTTTTCTGAAGTGATTCTGGTTGTGGCTCATATGAAAATGGTAAATGGTAAAATAAACATAGACATCAGAGTCCTGAAAGTTCAGTTTGCTCAAGACCTCTAAACATGATGAGAGTCTCTGGAAACGTTCCCTTCTGCTTGAAAATGTAACATATAAGACGAGAAAGAGAAATTCCAGAGCCATCGTGGACAGGGAAACATTCATATGAGAGCTGAATTCAGAAGGAAACTGTGTCACGTTTGGCTGTGGAGACGAGTGCTATTGGATGTTTTGAAATGAGCCACAACCTGAGTGGCTGGGAAACTTGTTTCATATGTTAATTAAACTGAAAAAGCCCACAAGCGGGTTACTGTACACTAAATCATAGACAAGGCACTCATTGAGAAGTGTTAGTCTCAGGAAAACATTAAAGAAACAAAGACCTGGGCCTCTTGCTAACTGTCGTAGAATTAAAGACATGTATTTTGTTGAAATATTTACCCTTAAGGATTGAAGTGCATATCTTTAACAAAGTAAAAAAATCAAATCAGAACATCTAATGCTTCAAAAGTATAATAAGATATTTAAAGCGATAGTTCACCCAATAATGAATATTCTGTCATTAATTGCTCACCTTCATGTCGTTCTAAATCTGTAAGACCTTCAATTATCTTCGTTACACAAATTAAGATGTTTATGATGAAATCCGAGAGCTTTCTGACACTGCATAGACAGCAACATAACTACCATGTTCAAGGCCCAGAAAAGTAGTAAAGACATCATTAAAACAGTCCATGTGACATCAGTGGTTCAACCTGAATTTTATGAAGCTACAAGAATACTTTTTGTACAAAAATAATGACTGTATTCAACTATTTATTTTCTTCTGTGTCAGTCATTCCGAGTCATGCATCCGTCGTGGTACGTGGAACTGACATGGAAGGGAAGAAATTGTTGAATAGTCATTATTTTTGTTTTCTTTGTGCATAAAAAGTATTCATGACATGACGGTTGAACTACTGATGTCACATGGACTTTTTTAATAATGTCCTTACTACCTTTCTGGAACTTGAATGTAGTATTTCCCTTGCTGGGTCAGAAAGCTCTTGGATTTCTTCAAAAATATCTTTATTTCTTTTTTCTGTTCTGAAGATGAACGAAGGTCTTATTGGTTTGGAACAACATGAGGGTGAGTAATTAATGACAGAATTAACATTTCTGGGTGAACTATCCCTTTAATGCTTCAACTCATTTTCATGCAACATTCAAACTTACATTGTGACAGTGAAATATCTATTTGACGGTACAGTAATAATGCTATTTTTGTATATTCCAAAAGTCATGCCATTAAAACTTTTTTCATAAAATTTCATACATTTGTATGTGCATAACCTTTAGCATCCACATTCTTTTTTGGGCAATGTAAGGTGTAGAAATGAGATGTTATTCTACTCCAGTCCACTAGAAGCTTAACACCTATGAAAACACAGCTGTCCCTTCCTATGAAGAACACAGGAACAGTCAGTACTGGGGTCTTTTCATTCACAACATCAACACAGATCTCTCATCTAGAAAGCATCATGGCATGTAAGGATCTCTTAAACTCGTGTGTAAAGCTTCTGCTGCTGTCGGTGGTGTTGTGCGCGTCACGCGCCTCTGCTGACAAGACTAAAACTCTCGACTTCGATGTCAAACCTGGAGGAGTTGTGCAGACTTTCTCTGCTAAACTTGTGAGTAAAGCCCCTTAATATTTTAACAACGAATAAAAAAAAATGTTTTTATGAATCTAAAGTTAAACGACTAATTATCGCGTATAGGCCTATTCCTGTTAACTGATTTTCAGTTTTCGTATTAAAAAGTAGCCATATTAATCCCATGCTGTACTTCGTATCTGTTAAAATGCGTCTAACTAACTTATATTACACTCTTATAGTAATGAATGCATGCAGTGTTTTGGGAAATCCACCCGTCATTTTCTTATTGGACTGTCGGGGATCGCTGACGTTCACTGCGCCCCTAGCGACACGGCTTGACTTTTTAAATTTAAAGGAATAGTTTAGTAAAAAAAAAAGAAAGAAAAAAAGAAAATGATTACATTATTGACTCACCTGCATGTTATTTGGACACCGTGTGACTTAATTTCTTCTGTGAAACCCCCAAAGTCTCCGAGCTGCTCTTTCCTAATGAATGAAATTGAATGGTTTATAAAGTGTTTATAAAGCTGCGTCTCAAACGACACACGCATACACTGTTTACTCGACCATGTAACGTTAGTGTATGAATTATATATGAATTATATACGTTTATTTTATCATTCATAATCAGAGTCTGATAGCCCCTCCCCATTCGCTACGCAATTTGAACTGTGACAGTTGAAGTGTCCAACGTTCCACACTTCGTTTTTTCAATGTTGTTAAGTGCATCATCCGGGTGTTTAAAGTTCACTTATTCTTTTTGGAATTTTCAGTGTGAACGCACTACTCCCCAAACGTCATAGAATAGTGCATTAGTATGTGATTTGGAATGTACCTTAAGTCTTAGCCATTCGAGTTCTTTATGTGAGGGACACACCAAAATATTGCTCTGTAAAGTAGCTCCCAAATCAAATCTCATATAGCACGTGTACATCACTGAGATGTTTATTTGACATCTGCAAGACCTATTTTAAGTGTCTGCAATATGTCTATAGCACATTTCCTATCAGATGTCAAATAGGCGTTTATAAAATGTCTTTAAGATCTGTAAAAACTAATGTAGAGTTCCGTTAAGTCTGGGAAATTTACATATAACGTAGGCGGAAGCTTGGCATTGTCAACCTGTTCATCGGTTTATAGTGATCTCTTTCTTGGTTTTCGTTTTAGAAAAAGTATAAATGTACCTTCACGTATGCTTGTCAAGGAGGAACCAACGAGGTAAGACATATTTTCTGTTAATTATAAGCTATATGTATAAACAGTTCAAAAAAGCAGTCAGTGCAAAAACAAAACTTTTATTTCGTAGCACATTATTATTACATACATATCGATCATGTTTGCTGAGAAGTTTGTTATTCTATTTTCAAAGATAAAATGTGGAAATTAAAAGTTGCTTTTAATTGCTGGCACTACTGACCAGGAAATTGTAGCAATTATGAGCTGTTGTAAAACGTCCTGATTTCATAGAATACTGCGTAGTTTCAGATTTTAATGCGAACCCTTTGTGCTTCAATTTCCTCTAGCAATGGCAAATGAGCGTTGGATTGAGTGACGATGACCAGATGTTTTCCTGTTCAGTATGGAGGTAACTTTCAAAACAGTGTTATATTGGTTTTTGGTGGTTCTACTTAATATAAAATACCAAAAATGAGGTTTACTCAGAAGTACAAGCAAATCTAATCTTGGTTTTCTGCATTTTCAAACATTGTCGTGTAATTTTGAGATGAAATACGGAATGATATAGATTTGTCTCTGTAATTTTTGTTTTCATGATAGGCCCCAAGGGAAGTCATACTTGTTTTTTACCCAGTTCAAAGCTGAGCTAAAAGGAGCCAAGATTGAGTATGCCACTGCATATGTAAGTATCATTTAACATTTAGCTATCTTTCATGACCTGACACCACATCAGCTGAGTGAAACATTCAGCAATCCATAGAATATATGATTCAATCTGAAGAAATATGCTTTTTTTTCAACCAAGAATATTCAAATAATAACTTTTTATTTGTGTGCTTTGCTCATACAAAGAATTGACATAGGTTTTTGAAGATCTTGTTTAAAATTTGTCCTTAGTCGTGACATTGACATTTGCTGCCGATCAAACCTTAATTCAGATTCCTAACGCTCATCGCTCTCAGATCAAAAGCAGGCAGCCCTTTTTGTACAGGTGTTGCATAACAAGACTTGAAAACATCTTTATCTTCAGATTGTATTGAAATCTCAGTAGCGGGATGATGGTGATATCATTGGTGGCCTTGTTCCTTGTGTAAATGTTTGAAACAAGCGCTCCATAGACTCCATGTCTCTTTTTGTTTTCTCAGTGAGGATCTCTTTGTTATTCAGCCCACTCCTGTAGGCTTCTCTTTCAATGTCTTCATTCTCTCCCTTTACCTTCTCCTCAGTCCCAGACGGCGGTGGGTGAACAGAGGGATGTTGCTTTGAAGGAAGAAGAGTACAATGTGTCCGAGTCTTCAGGTGAGTCTGCATATTCCTACTTCCAGCAAGGTTGACACAGCAATGGGGAAAAAGCCTGGAAATGTCAGAGAATTTTAAAATGGTGTTTTCCAGGTTTGAAAAAGTCTGTCTTGGCAATTTCAATTCTGAATATCAATGTTTCTAATCAAGCACATCTTTATTCTGTCAATCAGTGACCCACAGAGAAGGGAAATTCCATTCTGAGCTTTCCAAGCTCACTGTCATTGGTCGGACACGGCAT
The DNA here is from genome assembly GCF_963082965.1 of Carassius carassius. Lineage (NCBI taxonomy): Eukaryota > Metazoa > Chordata > Actinopteri > Cypriniformes > Cyprinidae > Carassius > Carassius carassius. The sequence continues at coordinate 2,424,893 of NC_081802.1, forward strand.
GATGAACTCTGATTGGCCGATCTGAAAGAGGATTGTCCCATCACTCAAGGACATCTATTTAACAGCTATGGACACTCTGGCACTTAACTGCTCACTGTCATAAGTCAAGCCAAGTGGTAGGAAGTAATGAGAAAAAAAAAAAACATCCTGTGATCATTACGTTAAGAACTGGACTGATCATCTAAGGGAGGTACATGAAAAGTCTATTATCGGACAATGTACATTCATTCATATTTGCGAGGTGATATGAAGGCTTCTTTAAATTAAGTTCAGAGCAGTAGATTGATTTATATTCCTGGCAGCATTTTTGGGTTTAGGATTTCAGCCTGACTTCATACCTGCAAATCTGATTATCATGAGCGCATTCATGCTCATACTTACTTTCTTAAGCTGGTGTAATGGCACACTTGTAGAGAATTTCCACTAAATCTTTGGAGTATGTCAGAGTCCTTTGATTATTTCTGTGGTGAAGGAAAAGACAGAAAAACTGTTACTTGAGTCCCTTTTTCCCAATCGTGCTTTATTTGGAGTACTGGAATTTTAAATAAATCTGTTTTCAGAACTTTTTTGGTTTGACTTCTTGTATTTTTTTTCATAAAGTTAATGTGAATTATCTGTTTCCAGAATTTGCAGACCTTTTTGCATTGTTTTGCACTAGAGTGAAGTCTGTACAATTCTGCCGCATATACTTTACACTAAAATGTGTTTGAAAAAAATCTGCAGAAATCCTTCTATGTGCAGATTCTGGTCATATCGTGAGATTTGTCTTCTTAGCTCTGCAAAAGGATTGTCAGTACCACTAATGTAGATATGAGCATCTGCACAGTTTCATAATTCTCATTGTCAGCAGTTTTGAAAATGAATGTCTTGAACCAAAACCGTGACATTTTAACTACATTAGAATCTTTAGAATACATTAGAAAAAATGTAAAATGCCAGAAAATACAATATACTGTCCTACATCTTTAAAAAAGCTTGAAATGAGCATTGCAGTACACATGTAAAAGTACCTTTCGCCCATTTTATTTTCAGTACAAGTTGAAAAATGCCTACATTTGAATACGAAGTACTGTCGCATTGTGATTTTGTTAAAATATACTGTGTATCTGAGAACATCATATTGCCAAGGCACAAACACTAGACTATAGTTAGTAAAGCAATAAAAGAATAATCCTTTAGCAGATGAGGGTTGCTGGGAGATTGGAATTGTGATTGCGTCCCACTCCAGATGTCATCTAAGGCTAGAAATAATCTCCCGCTACCTTTGGCTTGCCTCTGATGAATAATATTTCTAAGAAGTGGTCCCTAGTCACTCTCTAGATATATTAGTACATGATGTTTCTGCCATATCCTATTTATAGACCTAAAGAGAAAATGTTTTACATGGTTCACCTGCGGTCGAAGAGATTTTCCCTTCAATAAATTGCTGCACTTGAGTCATCAGGTCTAGTAAAGACCAAACTTACCACAAAGGTGCCTGTAACACAGTACATCATGTAGAGAATGTAATGTTCCACATTGTACCCTGAAGCCAAGGTCTGCTTAAACAATGGTCGAGAGCAGTTTCCGTCTGAAGGGGTAGGGTGGCGTCTTCTGACCTTTGTCTTTTACTTTAGGATTCACTCTTTTTGTTGTGCTGGGGTAGGGATAAGGAGGAGGCTTCTGGCTCCTGAGCCTTGAAGCAGTCCCTGATACATCTCTTTGAGAAATTACCAATTCCTGAGTTGATCCCCGTTTTTGACTTGCATCATGCAGCTCTTGATCTTTTATGGGATATGCTGGTGGTGCCACAGATGGAGTTGGTGTTTTGAGGGATGACTTGTCAGAGCAGACTCCTTGAGATAATCCCGCTCTAGTGTCTATCCTTCCTTTGAAAGTGTTCCTTGGTTCTTCATTGCCCATATCTATGTCGGCCGTCAGCAGGTCTATCTTCTGGACAACCTGAATTCCAGGGGAAGTCAAATAGAAATGTAGAGTACTACATGAGGTTTTTAGTGGCAACAGGCTAGTTTGCAAGAATATGAAACTGTGGCAGAAAGCTAAGAGCAAACAACTGGTCTTTTTTTGCCTGTCTAAAAGGACTAAAAACCACCGGCCAAATAAATTTGATAAATCAAGCGGATCAGACCAATCTTGCATTAAAGTTTCACTCTCCCCTCACAGAAGAGAAATTACCCCATGTGCAATAAATTCAGGGGCCTCTATAAACAGTATTCATTGTTGATAAAAAGATTAATATTAAAACAAAATTCATGGTCTGTGTGTTATTTAAAGTACGGCCATTAAGAGTATCCGGCAGTTGATGGATAGTAAAGAGTTTGGGATTTAACTAAACAGAACATTTAAACGCCGCCCTCATTATGAGAAACATCTGTTAATATTCCCAAGTGATATATAAGTCTTTACCTCCTTCATTTCCAGATGTATCTCTTTCAACCCACGTAGAACCTCCTCGAGATTCACAACAACTCTTTGGATCTGGTCCCGAATTGCTCTTTGCGAGTGCTTAGAGCTGAAAGCGTAAGACCCTCTTCCTGGTCCACTGAGATCCCCTTGGGTGACCTTTGCTTTACACTTTAGGTGGTTCGAATTGGTCTTGTTGACATCTTTGGTAGTCAGCATAGCTTCATGCACCAGACTAGGTCCGTTAAATTCTTGCATGACACGTCCTAGGCACCTACTTAAAGTCCCCTGTCCATTAGAAGTGCAAAGTTCTGCATTTTTATTAAAGGTCGAATTGTGAGCACCACTTGAGTCCATCCAGTCCGATGCATGTTTTTCTGTAAACAGGGCCCCTCGCACAGAGCCCGATTGTTGCTCCGTTGCACAAACAGGCACTCCACAGTTTCCATGACCTCTGAACTGTGCTGGCGCGTCCAGAGCACACTTCCTCAAGAAGGGGTGTGGCTCGATCTGATGACGGTGGACCACAAAGCTGCATTCTCTCAAGCTGTAGTTCACAGAGACTCTGTTATGCTGCAGGTCCTTCCCTGGAGGCCGATTCCAACGCATGCTGGTTAACTCTGTCTGACAAATCTGGCCAGTCACGTCTAGCCGTGCATTACCCCACTGATTAGCTAAATGATTCTTGGCAGTATATCCATTGAGGGGGGAATTCTGTTTCTTTGGTCCACAGGTGTTCGTTACATGGTCCCCAGTCCTAAAATTTGCAAGGATGTCCGCTTGAGGCCTTTGAATTCCATTTTGCAGTTGGTCTGAAGTCGTGGGTTGAATGCATTGCTCCCAGACCCTTTTTGTCTTGGAGAACATTCTGCGACCCAAGAAGGGGACTCCCGAGAGGACGTGTCCCTTTTTTAAGTGTACCGGCTTTGTCATAACCAGGAGATGTTTTTCTCATCTGTCCTGTCTTTAAACTCTAAACTCTCTTGCATGTTTCTTTACTCTGACCCCCACCTTGTGGAGTGTTGTTTCCTCCCACCGATGTTATCCCGGTGTGTTTTCTTCCTCTGGACCCTTGCCCTATTTTCTTTCTTACCTCACTTCGCTCCCGTAGTCCTCTCGTTGGCGGCGGGCCTCCGTTTTCCACCCTCTCCCTCAAACTCCCTGCATATCTGTTTCATTGCTGTTGCTTGCTTCCTGCCTTTGATTCCCTCCCCGTCCCCTCTCTCTTGCTCGCTCGCTCTCACTGCGCTGCCTCCCTTTCTGGTTAATTCTTCCTCCCACTCCCTCTCACAGCTTTTCCTCTCTCCCTTTCGTTTACCTACTTGCAGGAACTCGTCATACCTCAATCAGTGAAGGGGGTCGCGGTGGGGAAGTTTAATCCAGTGCTGATGCTGTGTGTCCATCTATGTTCCCAGACTCGGGACTGAACTGATTACTCCTGATTTGCCTCAGTACGCTATAATTACTCCCGGGATTTTATAGCAGGATGCCAGGGGAGGCACACTCCCCCTCTAGTGCTTTATGGGGCAGCACAGGCAGAGCTAGTCCTTAAAAATACGCATGAGGATGTGACTTTTAAAATTAATAACCTGGCACACTGCAGCATTAAAATACTTCTTCATGTATTTGGTTTATTTTTGGTTTCTCTGGTGTGCAGGGGTTCTCAGAAAGTGCATATTCTCAAGTTTTAATTCTACATTTGGAGCAATTCAATTGCATTTTTAAATGTTTTAGTAACAGTTTTATTAGCTATATAATGACCTATAGAAAATTACAATCAAATTTAAATGAAATTAATTGGAAAGTCAATGTATATATTTTTCACAGTTTTAAGTATTTGTTTGTTGGTGTTAATTCTGACAGCATACTGTATTTTGATTTAGTTTTAGTCAAAAATGCCATTTAGTTTTAGACATATTTTAGTCATCTGAATTGTTTTGGTCAACTAAATCTACAGTAGATTTAGTCACTATTGTAGGTGTACAGTAGATTCAGTCGGCTAAAATCCTAATGGGTTGAGTTACATTTATTATGGATTTTTCTAAAATTTCCAAACTCATTATATATTCCCAGAGAAAACATCTATTAACCTGGTAACATGAACATGCAATATAGAAACAGATTTAGGCTTAGGTGTTCTCACACATAACATATCTTTATCTAAAAAATATTTAAATAAAGCCTCTTATCATAAAGAAACAATGGAATATCAATGGATATATAATATGCATGTTTTTATTACAACTTGCTTACATATTTATATAGATTACATTTATATTAATCCTTATTAGGGCTACTAAAGTGATTCAGTCAAGAGAGGTGAGTGATTTTCTCTCTTTTGATGATTCATTAACAATAAGAACATTTTAAGCATATTTTTATTAGTTGACGAAAATGTCAGTAGATTAATTAATCAATGTTTTTGTCATTCAAAGGGTTTTTACTTTGTCGAAAATTATTCATCAACGGAACATTGATTTGGTTTCAGTTCTTTTCTCATTTCCACATAAACTTAAAGATCACTCTGAGAAAGGTCAGGAGTTTTACCTCTGATGCACATCAACCCAAATGTGGATTTAATTGTTTTCAGTTCATTCATCATTCTGGAAATGGGAAGGTCGAGTTGAGGACATTGCATTTTGGGATACAGCATTACATTTTGTTGCATACTAGATTTCAGTGCTATAATGTAATGCAAACATAAAATTATGTATATTTTGTAAATACTATATACACTCCAAGGATCGTAATAGCAGCATGCTAGCATGCTATTCTAAACAAGAAACTGATTTGAATAAAGCAGTTTGGTGATGCTATTGGAACATAAGTGTCACTTTAATAAAAAAAAATAAAAGCATTATGTGTATAACACTGGGTTTTGCAGCCAACGCAACATGACTAAAAAGACACTGTTCAGTGTCACTGATAAACAACTTTAAAAGGACCCACAAAAATCCACATTGCTTCTGTGAGCTAGAGCGCTGGTCAGAGGGTCTTCTGTTTGACACCAGACACACCACAAAGCATTGCTTTGAGACGTCACTCTCACACTGAGCGTGAGCCATAAATAGTGCAAAACGCATGAACGCGGCGGTTCATTTGAAATTCAGTTTAGATGCATAAGTGCTATTACTTGTCAAGACTGATGACACTATATAACACTTATGGCCTGCAGATGCTGTTCAACAGCTGTGGTGTGTTTAAACTCAAGACACTACAGTATGGAGCACTAACGATATCTTCGCTTTCTTTTATACTGAATTTTGATCAGACAAAGCACCAGATTTGACAAGCCTCTGCTAGCTGATTATAACACATGCTATAAATGTGATTCTCATCTTTGTCTTGTGCTCAGATGGTCATTTTTTACACCTCTGGTGGCGGTTCCCAAGACGACTGACAGGCAGCCCGAATAAGATGCGTTTTTGCAGGTTAGGTGTGAAGGGACATTGCGGTGAACGGGTCAATGCATGATGTCTTGGCCAGCTATTAATAATTCCGAAATTTCTTATAAATAAAAATCAGGACAGATAAGGTGAGTTAACCCACCCAGCGGGGTCCGTAATTTCATCTCAACCTTGAGAGCCGTGCAGAATATCAATGAATTATTTATATAGGCTATGTATTTGTTATTATATAAATAATTGCTTTACATTCACGTTTGCTTTCAACTGAAAACAAACACAGCAGGTTTTAGATCCCCAGGGGACACTCTAGAGGAGAGAAAAGTGAAGGAGGAGGGGAAAAAACCAAAGAACTTGACAGGTTTAAGAACTTAAATCCCTGATAACTGACACATCTCCGGTATCAGCCGGAGGGAGATCGAGCATCAGCATAGAGAACAGAAGCGGTGTCAGAACGACACCGAAACAGCCGTGAGAGGATTAGCAAATTAAACCAGCATGTCATTTTCACACGTTTTTATATTGTCCCACTCTCATCAGGGCCGTGAACATCCCTGCGATTGGTTTCAGGCTCATGGAGAATTAGGATTATATTTTTATACTGATACCACACTGTAAACATTGATGCCATACGCAGATGTATTTCTTAGCACGAAATTATCAAAATGTCCAGAATTTAAGTGATAATAAATAGTTTCTGGTCTTAATGTGATTCCTCTCAAAAGAAGAAAGCCTTGTGATCTAAACAACTTTTTTTTTTTTTAAGCCATTTATTGTATTGTTATTTAATGTTGTACAGAGCAGGTCCCTTCTGATAACACCCACTTTCCACAATCTAATTAATAAAACAAATTTTTTATCCTTCTAGAATATTATTTTATCCCAAAATAAGTCATATTATAGAAAAAAAAATGGGTTGGAGACACTGTATTATGTTAATGCTAAACGTGCATCTGCAATGTCACAATTCACGTAATGGGAACAAAAACGTTCGGATTTGTTTTTCTGGAAAACAAAAACAATCTAGGATGCCTAGAGAGATTTTCATACTGTAATGCACTAGATTAGTGGAATCTTTCACTAGATTGTTCTGCATTTCTTATTAAATAAAAACAAAACACATGCATCTTAAGGTTGACACATTTATATTTATACACACACACACACACACACAAATAATGTATTTATATACACAATTTCAAAAAAAGAAAAAAAGAAGTGTGTACATTAATAGAACTTGTTTGTGATGAACAAAAATAACCTTTAACATTCTAATTTAAAACCATGCTGTGATGTGAATGCTCAGATGACATCTGCAAAAAGCAAAACAAGGTATCCGGTCCTTTATCGGATTAAATTGGCCCAAAACACCACATATAAGACTGAACCCTGAGAGGTTTTAGGATAACCAGAAGGTATGGCTTTTACTGTTGTCAGAGTTACTCAAAAGTTTCACTTTTCCCCTTGAAACTGTTGATACTTCATTTATTAGATGGAGCTTAACTTAAAAATCTAGTGACAAGATGACAAATTCAACTACGGACTTAAAAAACAAAACAAAAAAAACAATAAGTGCATAGCGAAAAAAAAAAGTGAAAAAAAAAAAAAAAAAAACCCAAACAAACAAAAGTTAACTAAGAGCTTTATATAGGCCCTTAGGTATCCCAGAAAGATCCAAATAACTCAAACTTTGTGATTCTTTCAGTTTGTCATTTTGTAAAAAGACAAGTTTAAAACATTCAAGGTTAAAATCAAGTATACATACGAATAAAAAAAATGTGGGCAGATTAGCAATTACAATGTAAGTCTATGGGACAAGTATACAGCTGCCTCATAGACTTCTACTAATAGCATTTCTGCTTGCACATTTCTGGGTAGCTTTAACAATGTATCGGTGTTAATCGACATCCTCACCCACTAAAATACACAAAATAATCAATCAAAACAGCTGGAGCTAAAACAAACTGATGGCAGAAATAGGACATCAAGACTTATGGTCGTTGAATTCTTTGTTCAAACAAGTATCATGGAGAAAACGGCTCAGTTGTGGATTTAAACATATAAAACCTTCATTAAAACAGTAAATAAACATGTTGAAAGGTAGTACAGTGACATTCGAGCACATTCTTCATTCCTCGATGAGGAACTGCATCTTGGTAAAGACCTCCCATCAGCAGGGGGCGATATGAAGAGGAAAAACAAACAAAATGAGCGTAAACCACTATATGACCAAGTTTAGAAATCACAGGGGTGATGGTTTACACATATTTCAGTATCAGCCTCCAGATGAATCACTTCAGACATGACCAAAAACAGTCATTTTGGGTTGCGGATTTAACGTGTCTATTTTTGGGAAGCGAGAGGGTGATGCTGCAGGCTCATTTCCTAAAATCAGAGATGAAACGTTTCATACGTATCCCCCAGTGCATTTCGCATTCGCAAGTGCTTGAAATGTCCTCTCAGCATCAAAAAGGTTTGCAAATGGTCCTTCATTTCCTCTGATGGTGGATCTTAATCTGTGCTCCCAAATTACCTTTGGACAAACAGGAGCAGATTTGCACTGGTGCTGTAAACCACCTCTAACCCACGTTTTAAGACTTCGTTCAAGACTTAGTGTCCAATGAACAAATAAGGCACGACGTCTCCTGAGCTTAAGCTCCATGTAAAACAAACAAAGACATGTTCAAATAAGTTTAGCATAAAGAAAAAGACCACAGGTAGTGGTCAAAGATTGCCATCATCCAGCATCTTATTGACTCCTTCACAGATCTTCTGCAAGTGGCCGCGGTACACTGCCGAAGATCCATACAGCGTCACGAGAAACTCACAGTCGGAGAAATGATTGAAGACGTGGTTGATACGGTTGTGAGATTTCGCCGTCAGGTGCCGGTGGATGGCCTGGTGCAGCAGTTCACGGCAATCGTTGAGCAGGTTGCTCATGACGCGGCGGTCGAAGGTGAAGTCGATCTGGTAGAAGCTGACGGCTGTCATCGCGAGCGTGTGCACCTTCTTCTGGAAGCGCTCAACCAACGCAAGCTCCTCATTGTTGAACTGTCCATTGCGGTATAGGACGCCCAACTTGACCACCATCTTAATGAGGTTCTTGATGATCTTCTGCGCCTCCTTGCGGTTGCGCGTGTACTCTTTGGTCACCCGGTACAGCTCATCCAGTACCTCGCTGCTGGTGTCATCTATGAAGAGGTTGGCCATCGTCTTAGTCGCCATCTTGCTCATGAGCTTCTTCTGGGCCTGCAGGGCCAGGCTCTTCGTGCTGAACGAGTCCATGATGTCTATGGATGAGACAAAGACAGCCATTCAAAATTAGCTTTCCAAACATGAAAAACTTAAAACAGAGCTGTGGCTTAGGATTCTCCCAACAACAGTACCGCATCCAAATTGGGACAACAGATGTTTATCTTGAGTGTCTCGTTTGGGAGCGTGCATGGAAAGTGTAGATGACTCCCACGTTGAAGTCCAAACATGCTAAACATCGACTCTTGAAATCAAATACAATCTAATGAGAGGAACACAAACCATGCTGTTTTTTAGTCTCAAACAAATAACAGTTCTTTATTGGTTCAACGTCCATTGGACAAAAGGTTCTTTATAGTGGAAAAGATCATTAAGAGGTTCGATTAAAGGTTCTTTAGGGAAGAATCTTCTTTGGCATCATGTAAAAAAAACATTTGGAAGCTTTATTTTTAAGAGTATATGAAACATGCTAGACCTCCACGCTACATTAAGACTTCAAAAGTTTTCACTTCAGGACACGGACTCATTTTCTCATCAAAGAGGCAAGACATGAAAAGGTTTCTGAAGCCACTCACTGTACAGGTTTCCTTCCAGCACATACAAACGTAATGGTCACTTCACAGATTTTGTATGCAACAATGCAAACACAACATCCATGCATTTCCTTTCTCACACTGTGAATACTACACTTTAGTTGCATTAATAAACGATGGACTTCCTAGTCTTGCACGGGCCTGACAGGACAATTTCCCCTTCTTAAAATGACCGCTCCCTGGGGACGTGTTGCTCACAACAGAATCCCTTCAAGTCTGAGTCGCGGTGATGAACTGTTGCTAATTAAACATCAAAAGTCATTAGGAAGTGATACTGTGTGTGTGGTCCGAGACTGGCAGATTCTCCAGCTCATTGTCTTTTTGTACATTTGCATTTCTTTAAAAAAAGGCCTGTTTGATGTGACTCAATTCCCTGGGAAAATCTTCAGGAGACTGTTTTCGGAGGATTACCTGCAGACTGCTGAGCCTTGCATTGATACGCGTCTAGATTAAAGGTAAATACGATTGAGACATGGTCAGACTGGACTCCTGACAGGAAAATGCCAAATTTAGATGCATTTGGCCATTACGAACTGCTGTCAAAATACTCCCACAAAACAGATGATACTAAAATCAACCCAAGGTATAATCTGGTTTCCAGGCCAGACTTCCAAGTCTATGTTCTTTTCTCATTGTGCGTCGCCAACTGCATCAGCATCAAATAGCTGAATGCTGGCCAAGCAACATTGGGCACTAACCAGTTTCACAATATTATAATTAGTGGTAAGTTTTACATGGGTGGAAAAAAAACAGACATAAAAGCTCATGTAACAACAAAGACCAACATGAAATAAACAACTTCATACCCCAGATATCCCAGCAACGCTCATGGTTTTTGATTCACCACTGGACAAAGACATCGTAACACAAAACTGAGGTTTTCAGTTGCTCAGCCTCAACCAAAAGCCAACACTCACCTTCCTTAAGGTATAAAGTTGCATTCTCCATAACTGGGGAGCGGGAAAGCAAGAGATTGTGGAGGACGGTGGAGATCACTGAGCCATGCATGTCTGTCTGAACTGATTGTTTCAGGTGTGTGAGGGTGTGAGTGATTTCACCTGTAGATTTGAGCTTTTAGCTCCTACTGGTAGATGATGGAACTACAACCAATGGAGCGCTTTCTCCAAGTATACTTGAACTCATTGACATCTAATAGGCCTTCCCAGCAATTATGTCTTGAGGAACCAAGGAACAGGGTTCTTGAAACTGGAAAAGCCAACAAAAGGGCTTCTGTCCAAACGTCAACTAACATCTAGCTCTGTTTTCAGGTTTGGACTGAGGCAAGAGTCACAGCATGTAACCGCAGCATGTCTTTCATGTGGTTTTGCTCTTGTTTGCAGCGTTTGGTCTCATCGATCGTCTGCTGTGCAAGGTTTATGTTGTGTGTAGTTAAAATGATACAAAAAATGCACTCTTTTTTTCTGGCCACAGAGATCTAAAGAAGCCTGCAGTTTCACAAAATAGTCCTTAAAATTGTTTTATTTTAAATTATATCAAATGTTTAATTCATATTTCAATTATCATAATATTATACATTTTTAATTTATTAAATAAATAATTATTGATTTCTGTGATTTCTTTTTTTTTTATATTGAGTAAATCTTGTGCAATTTTGTGTAATTTTTTTTTTCTTTTTGTTGTCATTAAATTTGTTCAGTTGAAACTGAAAAAGCTTTTTCCCAGTTAAAAAAGTTAATTATGACTTTATTTTTGGGAATTTTAACTTTTCACAATTGCAGTTTAGTTTCTCACGCTATCTCATAATGTGACTTTATTCATTATTTTAAACTTTTTTTTTTTTTTTTTTTTTTTTTTTACTCTGAGGTCAAAAGTGGCTTTCAATTTATTGGAAACTTGACAAACCACTAGTAAAGCTAAACTGCCTGAGATGGATGAGGAGTTTTCCTGCACCCAGTGTCTCCAGACACATAGAAAACACCTAATCAGCATCGTCGTGCCTCCATGAACTAAAACTACATGTTCTTTACTGAATATCCAACGACCTGACTCTCTGTAAGTCAACAAATTCGATGTCTTGATAATAAAGACTTTGGGAGTTTGTTCTAAATGTATTTCCATATAATAAATCCCAGTTTATATGAGCCTTAAAGCCCTTAATAACTGAGTGCAGGACATAATGAAGGTTCAGACCATCTGAAGACACATCCCTGACAACTAAAAGAACACCGACGGTTAATGTTTCCTAGGTTACAACTGAAGCCTCCATGTAAGTGAACTTTGCAGGCCAGTAAATAAGGTCATATCCCCCCGTCTCTGTCAATGAGTTACCGGCCTGTTACTCTTCCAGACTTTCCATTGAATCAGCCTTCATCTCAAATATGTATTACAACAGTATGCTTCCTTTGCATGCATAGAAATGTAGCCTACATTTGAGTTGCTGTCAAATTAGCAATTAGTCTTGACATAATGTTATAATTGGTCTATGCATGCAATAAAAGCATTGTTCTCAAAACAATGAATAACTGAAAAAATGCTTTGACATCACTGTATAAATAGTATGCAAAATAACCTCACTCAGTAATAAAAGCATGTGCATTATATGCCAAACTGTTGATTTTTATATAAACACAGATGAAAGAAGGGTTTGATGAATGCACAACATGCAGAATATGTGTTACTGAAGGCAGTTAGAAACTCACTCACCTCTCCTCTTATTAGAAGCAGATTCTGGGCGTCTAAAGAGTAACTTTCGTTCTTCAAACCTCCATCCAAACACCCCTGACAGCTAATAAACAACCTACAGCCGCATTAATAAGGCTTTAAAATATCTTCTAAAGACGGGAGAATGTCTCCAACAGGTATGTGTTGGGTCTGCGCCACTGGTGTAAATAATTCAAGTGTTTCTTCTCCCTCTTTTCGCGTTTGGTTACCAGTTTGTAATTTGACTCCACCTTTTTCGAAGAGTTTCAAACTTGAGGTTCCAAGGCGCTCGGTGAGTGACCTTCTAATCGACCAATCACGCTCGGGTTTGGAATCCCAGCGGGCCAATCAGAAGGCGGAGAGGCCCGTGCGTCCCGCCTTCCATATGGTTTCCCGTCATTATCTTGTGAAAATCCAAAGGCTGAGAATTTCCCAGAGAATATTCTGTAGGACAATGAAGGGGGACTCTCGTAACTAGTCATTTGTTTTCTGTAAACCACATGGCTGTCGAGCTTATAGACGTTTAACTGGATTGTTTCTGTAATTTAAACTCAAATGTAGGCTTCTTAATATTATTATGTTTGTATGTTTGTGCTATTATGTATGGCTTTTTGTGCTTTGTTAACTTTGCATGAAAGGCACGAGACAGATTGAACATCCAGTAATTCCTCTCCGGATGTTTTTGACATGGTTTTTTTCCGTTCATAAATGGAACACATTAGAAACATCCGGTGGCTGTAAATAAACACTAGAAATTCTAAACCTATAACATCCTCTTTAGTGACTGCTGACACACAAACAGCCCTAACACCTGCGACCACAGAGAGTGATCATATACGTTAATAATAATACACAGGAATGATATGTATTCTAAACGTAAAATATTTTCTTTCTCTTTTTTCTCTTTTAAACACGAATGCATTACATTTCTCAACATTAACTTCTTTTTTAAATACTATTATGATTTGAAATTTAGTCAGACCTTCCACATATGGTTTATATATGGAAGAATGCAGCACGTAATTATGGGATGTTTCTGAACACGGGCCGATAGCGCCACCTAGGGTTACATCTTTGCACTGCTGCGTTTGGAACCCATTCCAGCAACATAAAAAAACTTTTATTTAATGCTTTTTAATGAATTAATTAAATATTTTTATGTATTTAATTAATTTATGGGTTAACTACACACAAGTATTACACATTTCTTTAACACACAGCTCATTTGAATGTCATTTAGATTTGTCATCACATAATAAATGACTAAAACAGCCACTTCCAGTAATAATAATAATAATAATAATAATAATAACACAGATAGCACACGTACTTCTGCAAGATATGTCTGTTAAAGATCGCTTCATCTGGAAAGCATCTGCTGTGTACAAATTTATTTAGTTTAGAAGATGTCTTTAAGATGTTTATGATTTAGAATGTAAACATTCTAAATCATAAACATCTTAAAGACATCTTCTAAACGTCTATTTGACATCTGATAGGAAACGTCCTACAGACGTATTGCAGATGAGCAAAAACTAAAAAATACGTTTCGCAGATGTAATGCAGACGTCAAATAGACGTCTCCGTGATGTAGGCTACGTGTCATATCAGGGAATAATAATAAAATATGCCTCCAGCAATATAGTACAAGACTAACCGTCTTCATGTGAATATTGTTGATTCGTCTAATGCAGTGGTTAAATCTACACTAATGTGTTTATATATTCATTACAGAGAGTGCATTTAAAAAAATAACATTATCTTTGTAAGTAAACATGAAATGTACTAATCTACTTGAATAAAACGGAAGTTCTGAAACCCTGTTAGCCACAATAAACAAACTACTGTTACTTTAAACCAGTTCCTGCTCTCTCTCTCTCTCTCTCTCTCTCTCTCTCTCTCTCTCTCTCTCTCTCTCTCTCTCTCTCTCTCTCTCTCTCTCTCTCTCTCTCTCTCTCTCTCTCTCTCTCTCTCTCTCTCTCTCTCTCTGTGTGTGTGTGTGTGTGTGTGTGTGTGTAATCTGTCTGAAGATAACGGGGCCGCCGCTTGAGTTAGGAATCCGAGTCATTTTAGCGATTCGGTTTGTTCGAACGATTTGTTGCAACTTGCAACGACAATTTATATAATTTGTTTTCTGTAGATAAAGATATAAACATTTAGTTAAATGTAACCATTTCATGAGTGCAATTGATATTTTTGTGTAAACTAAAATATTTCTTCCTTTATATGTACTTGCCACATATTTTTGTTCCAAATGCCATTATTATCAGAATCGTAGATTTTCTATATCAAAAACATATCTCTCGCGATGGCTGCAGTCAAGTGAATCATAAGCGCATTGCGAATCGACTCTACTGAATCGTTCAAAAGATCCGGTTGACACGAGCACAAGGACATCATCTGCTTTTTATGCTCACTAACCTCAACTTCTTCACAGCGCGGCGCGTCTGTCGCTTCTCACGGGAGACTTTAGCTCAATTTTAGACACATATTCATAGACATTTGTGGGTTTTTTTTTTGTTTGTTTTCGTTGTGCGTTTGTGAATATATCATATGCATTAGGCTACATACGGAGCGATTTTGTGCGCAGGTTTATTTGAGTCTATTCATTTGGCGATTTTTATTTCTACCTGTTTTCTATATTCGACCCACATATGGACATACTGTGGGATGATTTCTCCTTTAAACCTCTCGACATGAGATGAAACCCAGAGGAGATGCTATATATACAAAATAACGAAAAGAAGAGGACGCGCTATTTTGGCACATGAATTGGACACACATCCCATGCGCGGACTATAACGAGGCTGGTTATCGTTTTTATGAACCTTTTGTTTCAGGATTGCTCAGAATCCTTAAATTGTAAGCCATCATCTCAAATTTATAATACACTAATATAGGATGCTAAATCATATATTGTGCGGTTTTGTAACCATACTGTAAGGGAGGAGTTATAGTGAATATTATATACAGAGAAGATTTCCTGTTATAGGCTATTTAAGCAGATGATGGTGGCACACTAAATCCATTAACACCCCAATGGCTGACATGGCATAGGCCTATATGCAGTATATTATATAAAAGAATCTCTCCCACTTAGTGGCTTGTCATTATAGCAAATATTGCAGTATTTTTTAATATAATGGACACCAATCACATGGATGATGGTTCCTCCAGCAATGGCATGGAGATGGAGATCATGCCTAGCTATATGGAGTTCATCATCAGAGCTTATTCAGTCATGTTCAGTGCCTTTAGAGACTGTAAAGACTGCGGCCTGGAGCTGTCCAGAAGAACCTTGCTGGATCATGCATACATATCATGGATGGAGATCTTCATGTTCCTCATGTGCGCGGTCATGTGGACGAAATTGCGCAGGAGACTGACCATGTACGTCTTTGAGGTGAATATACTGCAGAAGTCACTATCAATGCAAATGCAACCAGTTACCGATTGGTATCAGTTATATTTTGTACAATAAGTGTTCATTTTATTTAAACAATTCAAATTTCGGTATCGGTATTGAAAAACTTCATTAGAAAAGTTCAATAGAGTAGTCTGTAAATGTGTGTGTATCAGACACTAGGTCTCGAAAGCATCACTGGCGCCCTCAGTGAATATTTGTAGCATTTCAAAACATTGGACGTTGCATAACCATTTGTATATTAAAGGTCATTTGTGCATCTAGATGTTCGAGCGTGTGTTTCTAGTGGTGTTTTCTATGTCGAGTATCATTAGTAGGCTACTAATACCCATACTTGATGTACAAGCAAACCACTCATTTAGACTCGAACGTTTAGTTTTTACTCTTGTTGTTTCTGGGCAGCAGTATAGCAGAAGTCTTGACACTTGATGCAGAAACTCATTACTTCACATGTGAATGCAAAATGAGTTTGTGGTGTAGTTTATCCTCTGTTGAACCCGAAAGTTGTCAGAGGTTTTGTTTGCTGTTCACAGGCCAGTGAAATTAGTTTGAAACTCACCGTACAAAGTTTCCATCTGCACAAGAGTTACTTTACATAGTTTTTTTACATTGGATTTTATCTTTTACATACAAAGATAGCTGTGCAAACAGGTCATATTACTATGAAGTTTCCTAGATGTTAATTTTACCAAATTGCCTCATGTCTGGGATTATGATATCCCCACCTTTTGCATTTCATGCTTATTTTAGGCCTAGCTGACGTATGCAAATGTCAGTTTTACTTCCTGTCTTGAAACGTGTGGGGCGGAAACATGCTTTTCATGTGCGTTTATTATGCTTGCATGGCCCACCACATGCATGTGCTGCATTTACCGGGATCAAAACTGCCATGATTCATTGGTGCTCTGCATTCATGGGTGCAATAGTCTGCGGTTTATTCCCTCTTATTCTTTTCTCTCAATGCATTGAGAAACCCTGACAGATGGCATGGGGCAGCTGGCGTGATGTTTCTACAGAAATATGTGACGTGTCAGGACCCTGTCTGGTTTGTAACCCTTGAGTAAAAGACAGTGAGGTCATGGCAAAGAGTTGC
This sequence comes from Carassius carassius, assembly GCF_963082965.1. Lineage (NCBI taxonomy): Eukaryota > Metazoa > Chordata > Actinopteri > Cypriniformes > Cyprinidae > Carassius > Carassius carassius. The sequence continues at coordinate 2,441,723 of NC_081802.1, forward strand.
AGCACTGCAGTTTGTTTTTACAAACAGGCGTGGCTCAAGCATTCGTCCCTTACAGGCCGTTAGTCACATATCAGTTTATCAGGCCTGAAAAACTTTTGCTTCTTTGCTAATAATATCCCTCTCCATGAAAGAGGGTGTCCCCTTCTAAACAACACAACCATATGATAAAACCATTGCTTGTTAACCACATGCAAAAAAAAAAAAACAATCATTAGGAACCAGATGGGATTCTGGTTTACTGGTACTGGCTTCTTTAAGGAATAGTTGACCCAAATAGAACCTGTGTTTTTTTATTGCAAAAAAAAAAAAAAAGAATAGATTTAAATGAGTAATAGATTACTTACTGATAATCTTCCCCTACAGTGAACCCTTTTGAAAAATCAGCATATGCTGGTTAGGTATGTTTTGAAGCATGGCAGCTGGTTTAAGCTGAACATATACAACTAGCTCCTGTTCTGGACCAGCTTTAACCAGCTGCCATGCTTCAAAACATACCTAACCAGCATATGCTGGTTTTTAGACAGGGAACTTTCAACCACTGGAATTACTGAGTCATCGAGTTGAACCTGAAGTAACTGGATGAACTGAAAAGATTTGAGTGATCATGAAATGTGCCAAGGTTTTCAGTGATTAATGACTTCAACTATGGGTCTCTTCGTTACTCTCAGCTATCATATTATTTCAGAAGACATAAAATATAATGCACAAGTCATATTAAGCCTTTTTTTTTTTTTGGCTGTCTGAACTCACTACTGCAGTTGTACTTTGGCCACAAGATCGTCTTGGGAGATAATTTCTGACACAGTCTGCAGTATTTAAAGTGTTTTGTGGACTATGTCCTGCACTCACAAACACATGCATGCTGTACGCAACATGAGCTTTCTGCCTGCTTTTTAAACGAATCTCCATGTTGCCTAATAAACAATTTATGGCATGAGCTCTTAGTGCTAATGAGGCCCATTCATTTTTTAAGTAAAGTTCCCTTGCACTTTCATGTTCTCAGACTGGACGGATGACTAGCACAAGGCCATCTGGCCAGTACTGTGATCTGTGTCTGTGAAAAATCAAGGTGTTGACTGTGTGCTGCGAGACCGAACGCATGCTGTTTTGAGACTGCCATGATCACTGGACCAGAGGATATTTTCAGTAATCACTCCACTAAAATCAAAATACACAACAATATCGTGTTCTCGCAAACAACATCAGCTGTCTGAAGAGCTGCCAAATAAATATCATGTCACACTGTGAATTCTGCAGGCACTAACCTTTGGGTTCTGTGTATTAACAGCAGTTCATACAGACAGAGATCATCAGATCTTCAGATATTAATGTTACAGACGTGTTTGAACGATTTACATTCTTAACACATGTTGCACAAACAATTATGACAGCAGCAGGTGCACTTATCTTTAATGTACTTACCTGTTAAAATATTGTCAATACATTTTTAAGTAATCGATTATGTGTATGTCTACTGAGAGGACAACTTCTAGATTTTGTAATCAACACAAAATAGTACTTAAGGTTAATGACCAAGCAGAAACAGTTATCAGCTAGTGCTGATAGAAGACTCTTCTAAAATCTTCGGAAAGTAGCATCCCTGAAAGGCGATTAAAGCACTCATTTATTTACGCCCTCTCAGAGACCTGATAAACTGTGCCGTTCCAAATGCTTGTATTGATGTATTTACAATGTTTGGTGCTCAGAGAGAAAATTGCATGCCATTATCAATAGGGATCTAACAATTTCTGCATCCTTCCTTCCCCTTTGTGCCGCCCTGTTAAGTGTACTCTGATCTCTTGATCAGATTCATAATTTTTACCCGAAATGATGACAGAAAATAAACTAGTAATTCCAAGAACAATCAACGCTTAAGTAAATATAACTCAACCCCAAAAGAAAGAAAAGAGGAGGGTGTTTAAAGGGGCAATTGAGTATAAGATGAGGCTCTGTGGCGCCATCTGTCCCAGGGTTTTATTGACCGGATCTCTCTCCAATCCGATCCGTTAATGTTTTGGCACTCTCATAACGCAATTGAGTGTCTTTTTCCACTCAAAAATGAAAATCATCATGATTTACTCATCCTTATGTCGTTTTTAACCTTTATGGAGCACATTAGTAGAAGAATATTCATTCTTGTCTTTCATACAAGTGGCCACATTTCACAAAAGTGATCCATACAAGTTGCATGAAGATTAAAATAAACTTTAAAGTAAAAGTATTGGTTAAGAAAGGCATGAGGATGAGTTAATAATGACAGTAATTACATATGTGCGAGATGGGCTTTTTCTTTTCCTTTTGTTTCTTGTAATTTGTCTTTTATGTATTATACAAAACCACCTGCTATCCTCAATCAGTTGCCATGGAAACTGCAGGTTTAGCCAATAGGTCACCACTTGTAAAAGACCCTAAAACAAAATGTGTTTTAGTCACATTCAGTCACCAGATTCCGGTTGGGTTCAATTCAACCCTCGGTTCTGCTTGCCATTCATGTGCTGGGAGAGAGAGTAGTTGTTGGCGGCCTACTATGGGTTGCAAGTAGAGGTGGTTTTCCAAAGCTCAAGAAACTTTTGGGGAACACATTTGTTAATCATTAAGTTTCTTCAATGATTCCTAAAGGGAAAAAACAAGTGACACAGATGAAACAGCTGACAGAGTAAGAGAACACATCTATGCAACCGAATAGCGTAGATAAAATAATCAATAAAATAGTCATACTGAATCATATTGAAGATCATACTTTTTCTTGGCAAATCCAGAGAAATCCATATCTCTCTTGAGCATTTTACCAGAAGAAAACAGCCAATCTGAGAACGTCTTCATTGAACTTCTAGAGCAAGCAAATGGAATATTAAAGAGATCTCATTTGTGGTTGTCTTTTTGGGATTGGCCTGAACTCATCTTTGACTAATTAGTGGCCAAACGACCACAGAGCAATATCAGGCTCCTCAGCTGAGAAAGGATTGTGCTGTCTATCACAACCAAAAGCTGCAGTCATCCGCCATGCCTCAGCCACCATCATCAGCCGACTGAACCTCGGCCCTCAGCAAGAGGCAGTGATAGACGAAGGGGGGTGGGGGATTTTGGTGACAGCTGGCCTCTATAAATAACCCCAGCGGGTGGAGGCGGAGAGCAGAATCCTGCAGTGTGCGCCACATTGCCTTTTGGCCAATCAGAGGCAACCATGAGACCTAAATCCTCAAGAGTGTGGTCACACAATGCCAACATACAATATATGCCTACTTTCTTTGATTGTCTCGAGCACTAGGGAGAGTGCAGATCAGGTAACGGCAAGTAAAGGTGGTGATCATGAATAGATAAATGATTAAGACATGCTTTCAATCGCATCTTCGGTTACCGTGACATTCGGCAAGTTGCATGCAGGATAGTCTGTCACAGGAGAGATAAGGTGAAGGCATGTCAGTACACAAAAAAAACATATGAACAAAATATCCAAGTTTAGCAAAGGTACTACTTTAGCTTGAGGCTGTTACCGTCAGTGGGATATGTGAGTCATCCAATGTCACGAGTCATCCAATGTCGTGAGCTAATCATAGTGGTCTTTTTATAGCTCATCCTACTTTGGAAAATCACAAAGATGCTTTACTATTCCTTGTTTTGTTTCATGTGAATTTATAGAAAAAAATGTATGGTGTATTTAACTTTTTTCAACTTGATAAACATTTGGCAACTGATTTTGCACTGTTGTGGTTTTATGACATCACACTAACATTGTACCACCAGGGGAGATATACAGTACAAAGTAAATGTTAGCATTCACTTTCAGGCAAATTAAATACATGAGTCAAAGTTACTATGTACAGCATGGTAATTTTACCGGGTAGCTTTGTGTAACATTAGCCGTGTTTCCACCGCAGGAACTTTACCCATGAACTTTGGGCTGGTACTCGGCGTGTTTCCACCGCAGGGACTTTATCCATGAACTAGGGACTTCGGTCTGGTACTTGGTGTGTTTCCACCACAGGAACCAGGCACTAAATAAAGTTCAGGGTAAAAAAAAATGCCCCCCAGAAAGTCCCTGCTGGCGAGGTAGTACTTTTTAAAAGTTCTTGAACTTTCGGGGGCGAGACTTGGGCGCTAAACTTGCTGATTGGTTGAGTTCATGCAGCATTGTGTTTTCAACCACCATTTATTCTGATCATTTTCAAAATATTACTGTTATTATGTCATGAAATGTAATTTTAAAAGTATTTCAGGCGAGAATGTAGTTGTTTAAAACTAAAATCTGTGGTTTATTCATAAAGACAGCGCCTATTTAAAAATGTGTTTTGCCAATTTCAGAGATGGTGAGCTCCACGCGATCAGCCTCACCTCGGCTAGACCTTCTGATATGTGCCGCTGGCTCTGATGTCTCTTTAGTCGTTAAACATAAAATATCATTCGTTTTGGGTAAATCTAACAGGTAATCTTTGGTATGTATTCAATTTATCTATATGTTAAAATGAAAATAAAAAAGGCAAATTGATATATTTCGTTTCATTGTAATGACTGTATAAACATTTCCCTGAACTAAGTACATGTCTGTGGCTATTATTATGTTCAAATGAAAAGGAAAGGAGGCAGTGGTATTTGATATCCTATTTCGTTTTATTGTAAATATACAGTGAGAAAAATTGCAGTAGCCAATGCGAGCTGACTGATGTTATCAGGCACTTTAGACCGTGGTGGAAACGCAGAAAGCAACAGGTCTGGGAAAAAAGTTCCTGGTATAAATGTTCCTGGTAATTTCAGTGGAAATGCGGCAATTATTTGTTCTCTGCAATTTGGTTGCGATTTCTTCTTTGTTGACGAATGAACACTTACTATTCAAATGCTAGTGGTTATTTCATTCTTTTCTCTTGTTTTTCACAGCCTTTTGCACAATGGTGTTGTATCCAACCTAAAGATGTCTCGAAGATGCCGGAGAGTGCGTGGAAGCTGGTCTTCTACACAATGTCGTGGTCATACAGCACTTACCTTTTGTTTTTCACTAGCTATTCCTTCTTTCAAAACCCCCCATCTGTGTTTTACGGTAAGCTTCATACCTAACGCATGTCCTGTTTTTGTAAGTAATAGTTTTATTAAATCCTGTCAGGCCTGTATAACTCAACCCTTGATTTCTTACAGAGATTTGAGTGGTTTAGTAAACATATTGCATTCTACTTTTAAAGGGTATAAATATACTTAATATCAACTGAAATGTACTAAGTTATCATTAATCCATGTTTACAAGGGAGTTACACAACTTGAGGAAAATGTTAAATGTTTAATGACTTAAGATCTGATGAATAAACATTAAAGGTCTCAAGTTGCTATTATCTGTTAACACTCCTTATCAACACAATAGAGGCCCATTTACTCTGGCCACTGATCACTATTTACGCTCCCATTGGTTGTTGCTGTATCATGTCATGGCTTATTTGCAAGTTTGACACATTGGCAAAGATGATTGTTGTTGCTGGATAAACCATCTGTTTTATGAGGCCAGTGTTCAACTTTTTGAAAGTCAAGGTCATTACCATCTAGTGTTGTTCTTTTTATGGTTGTGGAGTTCAATGGTGGCACTTTTCCACTGCGTGGTACTACTCGGCTCGGTACGGCACAGCACAGCTCGACTCAGCTTGGTTTGCATTTCCACTGCAGTTTAGTATCACTTTAGAGAGGGCGGGATTATTCACATGTCGTTATAGTTCCACCACCTCTACTGCTGCGACTCGTGAAAAACTTGTTCATTCTGCCTCGTCCCATCAATCTCTAACTGGATCCGCTCCTCTGCAATCAACAAGAAGAACGTCTGTACTTTCTCAACAGACAAAGAAACAGCCATGTTTTAGTTATTAAAAAGGTGCGCTTGCTCTAAACAGTTTCGTTTGATATTTAGCTGGCTGTGCCGATTTAAATCTAGCGGTTCTGTTATGTTTGTGTCGCAAGTTCAGTGGCACAGGTAGTGACGATTCTCTCACGCCAATCTGTGATCAGCAGAGTTTACATGTCACGTTTTGGTAACGGTACGGTTCACTTGGAATCTCAACCAAGGTGGTACAAACAAAAAGTACCAGGTACTGTACCCAATGGAAACCCCCCCAAAAGCAAACCATACCATGTCGTATCATGCAGTGAAAAAAGCGCCATTGGAGAACTCATTTTCACTTGTTTGTTCTCTCTTTCTTGGTTTAGACTGGAAGAGTGGGATGTCGGTTCCCACTGATATTACAATAGCTTACCTAATCCAGGGTAGCTTCTATGGCCACTCCATATATGCCACCATCTACATGGACGCCTGGAGGAAGGACTCCCTTGTGATGGTGGTGCATCACTTTATCACTCTGGCCCTGATCACATTCTCCTATGCCTTCAGGTAAGGCTAATTTAGACTATGTTCAAGCAGTGATGCAACAGCCTGTGGAAATGGGGGTTTGAAGTTCCAGTTAAAACAATAAATAAACAATTTCCAAAACTTCCAGATAAACAACTTAAATTATATGCCACTATAAAACAGTTAATGAACCACTCATCATTTTTCATGTCATCCTCAGATACCACAACATTGGCATTATCGTCCTCTTTCTTCATGACATCAATGACGTTCAGTTGGAGTTCACCAAACTCAACGTTTACTTCAAGACCCGGGGAGGAAAAGAGTACCTCATCAATGATGTCCTGTCCAACATGGGGGCCATTAGTTTTAGCATCACATGGTGAGGTTTGCTTTTGTTCAAGAAACCAGAAGTTTTCTAATGGATGCATATAGTAACACAGCATTGAAATGTTATGGTAGCCTAAAAGTGATTTGCAGAATTAGGCACACATCCTTTATTTGTCCTATGGATTTGCTCAATCCACCACTTTCATCTGACAAAACTTATACATATAATACATGTGAAACTTAGTAATTTCTGGACCTCAGTTCTGGAGTAGGGTAGATCTGTAGAAGCAGGATTGGGTACCCCAGGTTTAGGGTTAGACATTACAGGCAGATGTGTTTGATTAGGGCTGGAGGTGAACTCTGCAGGATACTGGCCCTCAAAGGCCAGAATTTCCCACCCCTGCTCTACAATATCCCTTGTACATGTAACAACTACTTTGTAATGGATTTTTGTTGCTGTTGCTGCAGCTGCTTTCTCATGTGAGCTAACTTGTTCTTATGTTTGCAGGTTTTGGTTCCGTTTGTACTGGTTCCCCCTTAAAGTTCTATGGGCCTCCTGCATCACCAGCATCCAGTCGGTTCCCGAAATCCCTTTCTATTTCTTCTTCAACACACTCCTGTTTGCCCTGCTCCTCATGAATATCTACTGGTTCCTGGTAAGAATGGGTAGTTTAAGAACACAACAGCAGTGTAGTGTAGCTCAGGGTTATAACCCGAAGATTGCTGGCTTGAGTTTTGCAGTGAATCCACTGTGAGCTGTGATCAAGTCAATTAGGCCCCGAATGTGTAATCCTACCGTCCCGAAATCAGTAGTATCAGATCACGTTAGCTAGATATCTAGCATTCTTTATCCAAAGTGTCTTGCTTTACACTTACAACATGAACACTGCACACTAATCTGGCTTTAACTGTAACTTGAAATATAACCTACGAGGTGTTCAAGTTGCATTTCTCATGTGCTATTTCTATGAAATCCCTCTGTCAATGTCAGACATTTTTTGTTTCTTTTTGCAGTTCATTGTACTGTTCGTGGTGAAGGTCCTGACGGGCCAGATGAAGGAGGTAAATGACGTCCGGGAGTACGAGGACGAGGACCTAAAGGAGAAAAAAGACACTAATGATCAGATGTCTACTGAAGGGTAAGCAAAGAAATGCAGCAGTCTGTGGTTAGCACAGGTTTACAGCATGTGCATGTAACGAAGAGGAAGTCGTGTGGTCAACTTGCAATTCAGGCAGAACTGAGAGCTGTAGATTCAACTACCTTGATTGAACCAAAATGTTTTTGCCTAATCAAGTCAAGTCTGCTTTATTAAATTAATAAATTCCAACTGTTATGAAGGCTGTTATGAATGTTCGTTTTCTTTGAAAATGCATGTTTTGCTTTACTAAAATATAATCCCAAATAGACCAGAAGAGTATATAAAACAAAGCTATATTAGATACTTTATTTCCACTTAATCTGGACTCCTTTTCTTTAAGAGTTTCAGAGTTGGGCAGAAATAGCTTTGGCTTTAGGGTAACACAGTCAGAGATCACGGAGTGTGATGGTCCGTTTTGACCTGATCTGTGAGACGTGGAGATTAGATGAAAGTGCCGTCTCGTGTCTATGTGACTAGCCTCACGGCATTAGTCCTGTTCTTATCTCTCGGACCTTGAAGTAAGGTGATATCCAACCATGCCACATGCATCCTGCAATCACAAACTCCTAGCCTGACATTGTGCTTTTTACGTCTCTTCCTTCCTCTTAGGAAACACGTGCAGAACGGGATCACAAAGAAGAAACATCTATAACGTCTAGGTGCTGCCACCTGCAGGCACCTACTGATGACTGCAAGGTACTTATATGACCTTGTTTGATTGTAACCCTAGAATGCCAAGGTGCTTGGACAGTTATAAGAAGAAACAATATTGACCATCATTTGTGTTTTATCTCTATTGTTTTTTTAACTGTAATCATAGCACTGTGATTGTTATCTCTCTTGTGTATTTCATTATTTTTTTGTTTTTGTTTAGTTAAATGAGTGACCTTTCACTGATAATTAGAAACTTACGGCATATATCTCTACCCGTGAGAAACAAACCCATGCATTTTGGAGAACAGCGGAAACCATGAAAACCAGGTTTTGTGGTCGTCGACTACAGTTTTTTTTTTTAGATTTAGACCACTGTTTTTGTCATTCTGCTGTATCTATTTTCATTCCAGGAGTGAAAGAGTTAAAATAGTTATACATAACTTGTTGTAGTGAGTACTAGTGGAGTGGTTCTCAGATTGACAGTCTGATCTGAAAAACAGGAAAAGGAACATTTAAATGGGTATAATGTTAAATGCAAATTATAAAATGCAATTAACTATGTAATCACACATAGTTAGGGGAGTGAAGAAAAACAAAATCTTACCATACCTTTTGTTGTTTGCATCAAAGGAGAAGATGTGCGTCCAATCACTCATCAGTATTTTGGCACAACTTCATGTTAATCCATCACTTTCAGAGTGTGGGCTTTAGAAGTCCATTGTAATATTAACACTTTTCAATTTTAAGGAATTTAAACAACAAAAAAGTGCAATACACAATACTGTATAATACATAATATAATATTAAAATCAGTATCCTGTTGATCAGTACCTCAAAACCATCTGAGAACCTCTGTTTTAGTACATCAGCTGTCTTGTTTAGTACTACTAATTTGAAGTTATCCAACTAACTTGGTTACAACTACAAATCAGCCTGACCTGCATCAATCAAAATCATGTTTGTACAGTATTACCGTGTTTGAATGTACAGGAGAATCTCTTTCAATGTTTGGATTACAATAATACTGATTGCATTCCTTCCGTCGATTATTATTACTGTTTTTTTCCCGCTAGCAACCGTTATTGTAATGGCGCGAACTAAACTAGCTTCGGATTGGCTAACATCTTCCAGACGCTATATTCGTGTTTATTTTACAAAAATATAGAGCGAGAACTTATAATTAATAGTGAATGATTATTATTCAGTCCGACATTTTTTTTTTTGTTGCTGCCTATACTCAAATTAATCAAAGTAATTATGCAGATGTTGTATTCAGGAATGCATGATATTTGAGAATATGTTGTATTAAACTAATCTTACGACAAAAGACCAAATGGAACTGATATTATCTCTCGCGACGTATTAATTACTCCAAAACTATCGCAATACTTGAATAGTTGATTTGCCTACTGTATCAAAAGTCCAGTTGTGGAAGAAGCTCATAATCTTCGCGCACAAATGCTAATGAGGTTTGTGCGTCGTGTTGTGGTCACGTCTTCCGTTCATGACGCAAGCTTGAGCTAAGAGCTAGCCGCTTATGATTTTGTTTTTGGGTGAAATATTTAACGCAATTAATACCGCTGCTGCTGTGTTTTCTGTGTACACGTCCATTGTTTTTAAAGCAGCCGTTTATAATGGTACTGGCAAAGGAGCTGAGTCATTTTCTAATCTTTTATTATTTTTACCCGTCATGTCAAATCACTGAAGAAAAACGATGTTGTTAAATGTTGACCCTCATTCTGCGATTTTTTTCCCCCCAGCAATTATTTGGACTCATAATTTGGGTTATCAACTAGCAATAACTGTTAAACCCCACCATACACTCCATTGATTTTATATATATATATTTTTTTTTGTTTTTGTTCTGGATTGTTTGTTATTCATAATAATTGATTAAGAATATAATCAAAATGTGGTAAAGTGCCAAATATAAATATCAAACCCCTTGAGTGTTATGAAAAGCAACTTTAATTTGAAGTGGGGTATTTTTGCGTTGTAAAATGTTATTTATTTAAAATTGCACTGTAATTTCATACTACTGTTTTTCCTGTAAATGCATTTTAGCAATAGTAGCAACTAGGGGGGATTTATACGTTATAATTTATAAGTTATTAGATTTGTTTCAACATTTTTCTTTGACCATTGACTGCTATGAGTAACAAGTATTATCTCATTCATAATGGAACAGATTTTAATAATTCCAGTTGAATTAGTGAATTGAACCCAACTGTGTTGTCATTTTTTTCCATTTAATAAAAACTGTTCAAAGTAAACAAGTGCAATATTTTCTTAGTTCAACAAAAACCTTTATTTATTCATTTATTTTTCTTTGTCCTTAAGAGTCAAGATTATGTACCTCTGATTTGCAAAGTTTATTCGAGTTTGGGAATTTAAAAAAAAAGGAAAAAAAAAAAAGAAATCAGTGCATGTTGAAACATATCAGCTTCCAAAACAGCACATTTGTGCCACACTGCTTCCTTAACGAAAGCAGAAGTGAACAGCTGATGTCAAAACCCACACGTGGTATTAGGAAAAAAGAAATGGGAGTTATAAAATGTCTTGAAAATCATGGGAATAATTCATATTTGTCAAACCTTAGGATAAAAGAATATGCAAAACAAGAAAAGCCAGGTTTCCAAACATCACATAATTGATATATATATATATACATTTATATATAATACTCTCTCAGAAGAGAATCAGCAGTGAGAGTTCAGACTCGTGTGAGCACATGACGAAGATTGAGGAGCATCAACAGACTTCTTCTCAACCAGCAACGGTTTTGGCCCACTTTGTAGTAGCTGCCAGTGAAGAATAATCACACGAGGAAAGGCTTTCAGGAAACGCTGCTTAGAAGTACAATCGTAATTGATGCAAGTGTGCACATTTCATGATGGGAACTGATTTGTTTGTGATTCAAATTGAAATCTACTCCATTTGAACAATTACTTATTGTATTTTTAAGGTCGTGGGACTTGAGGCAATGCTGAGACGAGGATGACTTGAAAGGCTAGCGGTGTAGTGGATGAAACTCTTGACAGGGAAATCAACATTCATTCTTCAGAAAACTAAAGCAATCAGACAAACTAGTGAAATGAAGAAAGCAAACACACTCTTGGCTCTGCTGTGGCCCCCGGGGGCCCTTCGTATTGCGTGTGTGTGAAGAGATGGTTGGGGGTTAATGCTGTTTGACCCGAGGAGACGTGACTCTGCGCAGGAAACTGTACAGAAGTCCAAAATTCTGCAGGAAAACAAGAATTACCTTTTACAAAAAAAATTACTGTTTTGTAATATGGTAATGACATATTTAAAAAAAATTTCAAGGTTATTAAACTAATATATATATATATATATATATATATATATATATTCATTCCTTGAAATAAGACAATGGTTAACAAACAAAAAAATATATAATTAAATTATATATTTATAATATAAATATAAGTTTTTTTATATTAAAATATACATATTTTAAACTATAAATGTAACTTCACTGAAAAAAAATTATATATATATATATATATATATATCACACAAAATAAAATACAAATATAATTTAAGAATATTTAAAATAATATATATATATATGCATTGCAAAGAACTTAGTTTGGACAAATTTAAACGTGCTTTTCACAGTATTTAGATTTTTATGCAGCCTCAGATTATCAAATGTTTCTCAGCTAAATATTGTCCTCCTAACAAACCACACATCAATGGAGAGAATTATTCAGCTTTCAGTTGATGTATAAATCTCAAAATTGACCCTCAAGACTGGTTTTGTGTTCCAGGGTCACAAATAAGAAATACTAAACTATATAAACATTTTTTTTAAATGATACTAAAACAATACTAAAATGATACTCCAAGACAGATATTACAATATATATTTTATTATAGTAATGAGAAGTAGAGGAAATGTGCTCAACTGAAAACTTACCACAACAATGAAATGAAGTTAAGTATTTGTATTTAAATGTATTATATATTTAACTCTTGTCTGTGTTTGTGTGTGTGTGTGTGTGTGTATATACATATATACACGTATATTTTTCAATCTTATTAATATAACATTCCTATAATATTAAAATAAAATATAATAATAATAATAATAATAATAATAATAATAATATTGACATAAACAGAAGATTGCAAAAATAAATATCACATTTTTTTTCTTTTGATTTGGGGGATGAAATGTAACTAGACAAATATATATTGCATGCAAAGTGTGGAAATGTTTTTTTTATAAATAAAGCAGCAGCTCTAAATGCGTCTGAATATTTGTGGTACCTGGATGGCCAGATACAGCACTCCGAGATAAGAAGCGATGCAGAAGGCTAGCAGCAGGTCGAAGATCGCCGGTTTAACCCTGGATCGTTTCAAATACAACATAATTATTCAACCAACCCTGGGTTAATCACACTCACCAACATTGTAACCAACATTAATCATTAACATCATTAAACTCATAAATATGAACATGTAGTGCGTGCAACCTTGAAACCCGGGTTCAAATTCATCACTAACCTGGGTTTAATCACAAAACATGTTTAAAACAATCCTGGATTGACAACTGAGATTTAAACTGCAGGCTCTAATCAGTGGATATCTCACCTATAAGCATTCATGGTCTGCTTGAGTTGATCATAAAAGACAAACTCGGGGTCCCTGTCAAACACACAACACATCATTTAAGCTCTGAAAATTCATTTCCACTCAACATGGGATCACGCGGCCGTGCTGATTTGAATTCACCTCTTATCGGCTCTGACCAGATGTCTCTTGACGTCCTTCAGATAGTGGTTGAGGTAATACTCCAGCGTGTGGACGATGCTGCTGTCTTTGTCCAGCAGCTGTGCGGCTCGCGGTTGAGCGGTCAGCCAGTCCAGCAGTGACACCAGCTGATCCTCCTGCACCTGCTGTTGGGAAAAAACAACCAGACACACGACGTCAGCTTCACAGAGACGAGTCTGCACGGAGAGCTAAAACGCTAGGAAACGTGCACATAATGCTGCTTTGAATACTGTGAGTGAGGGCTGTTCAATGCAATTCTGAAGACTCAAATGTGCTGAACATGGGGTTTTTGATTACACTCACCATCTGTTCAGTGAAGATCTCCAGGTCTCCGCTGACTCCCTGCGTGACACAAGACAACGACCACATCATTAAAACACACATTTTGTGGCTTTGTGGTGCTCAATGGTAGAGCTGCATGATTAAAGGTTATAAAGATAAAATTGTGATATGGTTAAGTGTGATTTTCAAATTTAAATTTATAATTAAATATATGCGATGTGTGTTTTAGTTTTCTTACAGTTTGTGTTGTAAAATATATTTTTTTCTTTTTATTTTATAGTCAAATATTACAATTAGTATTTCTTATTTTGTTTATTTTTATTTAGTAATTTTTTTATTTGTATTTTACAGTCAAATAATGCTTCATAGTTTTATATTTAATAATTATTTTTCTCTTTTTATTTTAATCAAAATTATAATAAAATATTTCTTATTTTGTTTCATATTTTCTTTTTAATTATTTTCTCTTTTTATTTTAGCCAAATATTACAATAATAATGTTACTTGTTTCATATTTTTTTTTATTTCGTAATTATTTTTCACTTTTTATTTTACAGTCAAATATTACAATAAACATTTCTTATTTTGTTTAATATTTTTTTATTTTGTAATTATTTTCTCTTTTCATTTTACAGTCAAATATTACAATATTTCTTATTTTGTTTAATATTTTTAGTAATTATTTGTTTACAGTCAAATATTATATTTTTTAAATTAGTAATTATTTTTCTTTTTAGTTTAGTCAAATATTAAAATATTTCTTTTTTATATATTTTTATTTAGTAATTATTTTCTCTATTTCACAGTCAAATATTACAATAATAAAATGTATTATTTTGTTTAATATTTTTATTTAGTAATAATAATAAAGGAATAAACATGGTGCGCTATAAGCAATTATAATCACAATACCAAATCACAAAAACTGTTTCAAGAGTGAAGAAATGAGTTTAACAATTTGTACTGTAAAAGTAAATTATATAAAAAATATAATTTTTCTTAAAAACTTTCTTATTTTATAGTTCAATATCACTATGGTAATTTGTTTTAATTCTGTTTAATATTACATAAACTTACAACTTAGTTAAAATAATTAAATAACTTCAGCTACTTGCAAATTAAACGTTTTAATTATTTTAACGATGTACTAGTAAAAGCAAACCTGTAGAAATACATTAAATCAATATATATAGCTTATATATATTATTCTAAAACACACACACACACACAATCACACACACACAAACACAAACGAACACAAACGAAGATAATGCAACATCACCTTCTCCGTCAGGTTGTATATGACTCTCGCCAGCGTTTCTGCGATGACTTTAGTGTTGCGACTGAGCTTCGCCAGATCCACGTGAGGCCTGCGGGAAACGGAATCAAGAGCGAGATGACGTCATCAATCCGAATCAACCAATGGGCAGCGAGGGAAGAAACTAGCCGTCAGGGGAGAGAGAGCACCAATCATCACCCACCCAGCGGTGGCCTCTCCCGCCCCCTCCAGAGAGGACGACACTGACCGCTTGTCCATGATGGAGTGGCGCGCCGGGCTGCGATGGCTCTCCAGGTGGGACAGGGTGAAGGCGGGCAAGCGGCGGATGCCGAATCGCTCGTGCTCCCACGCCAAAGTGTCATCAGCCAGGTTGATCTTCTTGTGGACCATTGAGAACTCCAGCTCAGGGTGCTGATGGGCCACAACCTAATGACAGGACACAACGATGACCGGCCGAAGGCGTGAAGTAAATGCTGTGTTTATTTCTAGACGAGGAGCAGAGAATCTTACAGTCTCTAGCTCTTTGAGCAGGATGTGTTGTGGGCTTCCCTCTTTCGGAGGCTTGGACACGTGCAGGTAAAGGTTGTCGCCGTTACCCAGAGTGTCAAGACACAAAACAAACGCCACGTTGTCCTGAAGCAGACTGGAATCTGAAAGACAATGGGGAGGTCAATCCGTACTGATTTTTAAAATTAAGAATTTTTATATATTTTTTTACATCATAACATCATATTTATTATTAACAGTAGTAGTAGTACTATATAGTGCTATTATGGTTAATTTTGTAAAATTGGACTTTTGTAAATTAAAATTTACAAAATCTAATAAAATTTGATTTGTAATTACCCCAAAATACACCAGGACTCTTATTTTGAAATGTGCATGCATTACTATTTTCAGCTGCTCATAATAAACACAGTTTACCCAAAATACCAAAAGATAACCAGAAGAAAAAAAAACATGCATTATACAAGACTTTTAATTACAAACAAGGCTGAAATAAACAGACTCTTATTATGAAATTGCACTTCATGTTAACTATATTTGTTCTGCACGTTCATAAACATCTAATTTTAGTCGCAAATGCGAGTAAAATGTTTAACCCATCAAGCACAGCTTTGGTCGTGAGGTACCTGTGTGATCCAGGTTGTCTTCCAGCCAGCGTTTAGTGCCTTGGTAGTTAAACTTCCCGCCTCCCGACAAGAAAAACAGCAGGTTGTATCTACTAAAGACATTTTTCGTAAAACACGTAGATAGGAAACAGTATCAAAATAACGACATAAATCATCAGTTACCCTGCATGAGAGCGTTTGTAGGAATAGAGTCTAGAAAACAGTCTTGCGAGCTCCAGCAGTATAGCGACGCCGCTCCCGTTTGAGTCTGCGCCATACGACAGCCACTGAAAGAAAAAAACAACACTCTGAATATAACAACAAACAACTCAAAAGGGAGTATGAAGAATGAAACCAACATGACCTCTTTACCGGAGCAACTCCAAAAGAGTCGTAGTGAGCCACCAGGACAATAGTGGGCAGATCTTCTCCCGCACCTGTGAGACGACCCTGAGAACAAGATTGAGAAATTATATCAGGAGTCAAAAAGGGCAACTAGTTATCGAGAAGCTAATCAAGTGACATTTCGGTGCAGCTGGAGGGTTTATAAACACCTGACGTTCGACTGAACTGACTTTCTCAGATTAGTAGGGATGTAATGATTCACTCAACTCACAATTCGATTCAATTTACGATTTTGATTTTATGATTCGATTCATGATTTTTCTTTTTACAAAATGAGATTTAAGACTAATTAAAATTTAAATGAATTGACACAGGATCCTTTTATTATCGCTTGGACAAAATGCTTTACATTTCTTTGTGAAATTGAAAATATAACACTATAATAATAATAATAATAATAATAATAATAATATAATAATATATCACTTGCATATTATTATTCTTTTGTTGGTTTTGATTGCTTCCATTGTCCATTTTACCTTTTGGATAAAAGCATCAACTAAATGACAAAATGTAAATATAATGGAAATGTAATAACAAAACTAAATTGAAATAAAAAAAGGCCCAAATCAAATAAATAAGTAACACAAATAAAATAAATATCTTCATATAAACAAAATAAGGCTTTGTCTGTGCCTGGTTACTGCTGTAAACAAAGCACTTATGAACACTGCTGCGGATGGAGCTTAAAGCGTTTCCTTGGTTACCGCTGTAAACAAAGCACTTACGAACACTGCGGCAGGTGGAGCTTAAAGCGTTTCCTTGGTTACCATTGTAAACAAAGCACTTACGAACACTGCAGCGGGTGGAGCTTAAGGCATTTCCTTGGTTATCACTGTAAACAAAGCAGCACTGCACATATAAACTTTACTATGCATTATACAGAGGCAAGATTAAAAGAAAAATATACCATTTAAACTTTTCTTAAGACAGTAAGTTCCCCTCAGACATATATTCATAAAAACTTCTACCCTTAATTGAATCGCAATTTGTTGAGCATCTCAACCAATTTGAATCGTCACATATTTAAATCGATTTTTAACCGGCTCACGGTTAATCGTTACATCCCTGCAGATTAGTGTTTTTAATGTCCTCTGTGCCTAAAACTGCTCTGAGCATTCAACACAAAAGTGGATGAATTACTGTTAAGATCCTTTTTAGAGTTTGACAGCTTCCATTCACAATTGACTTTCACTTTATGAGATCTGCGTGAACGTTCTTCAAAACATCTTTACTTTCGGTCCACAGGACAAAGAAAGTCACACGGGTTTTTAAACGACATGAGGGTCAGTATTTGCTGAGAGGAGCTGGGTTCATGTTCTGGAGTCAGTTTTACTCACCTCTAGACTAGTAATGGCCCAATCACTGACAGCTTTACTCTGAGCTCCACTGGTCACCATCTGAAAACCGTTAGCTGTCGCTGTATGCAGCAGCACTGGTCAAAAACATACTTTAATACACTTCAGCTTACTATTAAGATATAAATATATGCCAAAAACTATATATCTAACTATATAACTACACACACATATATATATATATATATATATATATATATATATATGGGTGTGTTTGTGTGTGTATATATATATATATATATATATATATATATATATATATATATATATATATATATATACACACACACACACAAACACACCCATATATATATATATATATATATAATACTTATAAATACATTATACATTTGAAATCTGCATGTACAAATATCATATAAAATATATAAACAATATAATAAACATGTATAAAATACTGTGAAAATGTTGTATATGTACACTTTAATATAATACTATATATTTATACAATATATTTATGGTATATTTGTGTGCATAGGCTTGATTATAATATGTATATCTAATACATATACTGCATAACAATATAATACTTAAAAACACATTATTAAAAGAACATGTAATTTAAATATAATTATATATTAATTAAATATAATTATATAAATATATATATATATATATAAATATATCTATCAAGCGCAAGGTTGGGGGTTCGATTCCCCGGGAACACATGATATGTAAAAATTGATAGCTTGAATGCACTGTAAGTCGCTTTGGATAAAAGCGTCTGCTAAATGCTTAAATTTATTAATTTAAATGATTTTTTTTTAAAAAAATGTATACATGCTAAAAGATATATGTAAAAATAATAATACATAAATACACGTAAATAAAGCATTTGTATTTATATACAATTCAAGATATAAACAATGGCACAGAAATAAATATTTTCTGGGTTCAGTATGAAGTACCTTCAGCAGCTGATGAAGACCCCTGTGAGGAAGAGGAGATCTGTGTCTGTGTGTAGATGGACAGCAGCTCCTCGTCCTCCAGAGCAAAGTACACAGGCACGATGGTCTCTGTGGCCAGCAGCTCCGGCTCCAGCTCCATGAACTGCTAAAGGAGTGAAACACACCACAATCAGCCTCCAGCGAGCGGGACGGCCCCATCAGACTCAAGCAGGCCCAGCGTTACCTGCACTATGTCCTGCGGCATAGTGGACATGTTCTGGGGCAGTATGATGACCACGGCCCCCGCTGACTGTTGCAGGGCTTTCTGATATTTCTCGTAAGAGAAATCGGCGAGTCGCATCATCACACATCGACGGCTGAGCACCTCGGCCTCCACCGTACGAGCCTCTGTGTTTAAAATGGCGTTACGGGAACCTGTGAATAAACTTGGATTATTAGTGCATGGGATGCATATTACAGACAATATGAAAATTAAATATCGGACTAAAATAAAAATAATGAATGACATTATTTATAAATAAAAGCTATAACTCAAAAAGTAAATTAAAAAGTACCGAAATATAAATAAAAAACTGTATCTTTAAAAAATAGTTTCTCACATGATTAGCATGTTGCTAGCATGTTTCTAAAATATTTATGTACTGTATAGGTAGATGCCCAATTCAACTGCGCCAAGCACGTAGACGCGTCCACCATCTTTAAAGGGGGGGTACAATGGTGTTTCGTGTATTCAGAGTTGTTCACAGTGTTAAAGAGATGGATTCTCATGCTAAACATGGCCAAAGTTTTAAAAAATAATTTAGAAGAATGACTGAGAATTTCTGCGCCGAAAATCTAACTTCTGGGTTGGTACAAGTTTCGGCTGGTTTTTTCGATCGCGGATCTAATGACGTGGACGAGAACCGAAGTGCTTATATGAGTATTTCTCATTTCGGAAAAGCGCGCCCGCGCACACACACTGACCAGAGGAGAGCGAGACCGCCCACATCAACACGCTTCAAAATCATTGGCAGCGCAATATAGGATTTGTTCCAGAATGCCTCCAAATAAGTTTGTTTTTGGATGTGAGGGAAAGTTTACCGTGTTCAGCTTCCCCAAGAACCCAGCGTTACATGAACAGTGGATGCAGTTTGTTTTTCCAGGGCAGTAACGGTGTTTAGCAAGTGCCTTTGTGTGTTCTGGTCATTTGAGTGATGAATGTTTTATAAACAAGGCCCAAGTCGATGCTGGATTTGCACATCGTTTGCTATTAAGACATGGAGGGATCCCAGTGATAAAAGACCCCATTCATGTAAATACAATTGCATCAGATTTCTATCTTTTGTTGGAAATCAGCACATAAGTGAATATATGTTAATGGAAACAACACCAAACATCAGTATTATCGTATTTTTCGGACTATAAGTCGCACCTGAGTATAAGTTGCATCAGTCCAAAAATACGTCACGATGAGGAAAAAAACATATATAAGTCGCATTTATTTAGAACCAAGAGAAAACATTACCGTCTACAGACGCGAGAGGGCGCTCTATGCTGCTCAGTGGTAGGCTACAGGAGCAGTGAGCAGCATAGAGCGCCCTCTGGCGGCTGGAGACGGTAATGTTTTCTCTTGGTTCATGTCAAATTAATTTTGATAAATAAGTCGCACCTGACTATAAGTCGCAAGACCGGCCAAACTATGGAAAAAAGTGCGACTTATAGTCCGGAAAATACGGTATAGCTCCGCCTACCGCACGCCTCCCGGAGTTCGGCTTTTTCCGGAAAGAATCGGAAAGCTGTATTTTTCTTTTATAAATATGATAAAACTAAAGACCTTTTGGATATATGAAGGATGCAGTACTATATAGGTACTCAAGATTAACATGAGATTAGGTGAAACCACGTATGTTATGTACCCTTTAACGATCAACTTGACGTCATTCACCATAATAATCAATGAAAATTCGAAGATGCCACAATCCTGCACAGCCGATGGTTGTTAAAAACACATGGATTTATATTCCCGGAGCAACAGGATGACCTTTCACAGATGATAATGTGTTGTTTTGTTTTTCAGATAGAACAACAGACTGATAGATAGATAGATAGATAGATAGATCGATCGATAGATAGAACGATAGATAGATAGATAGAACGATGAAAACAAATGAGATTGATTGAGTCTCAAGGCATTCTGGGAGTGTATGTTTGAATTTTGACAGTTGGAGTTAGAATTTGACAGTTGGAGTTCTAACAGTCTTGGCTCATCTCAACACTCCGTCAATGTAAGTTTAATCATTTAAAATCCTCAGTTTCATGATAAACAATGAGTCAGAAAGTCTGGAGGTCTGAGCTGATCGGAGTTAGTGGGGTGTAACGTTAGCTTGAAAGCTCTCGGAGGAGTAGCGTTCAGAAATTTAGTAAGAAGAAGCTGTAACGGCAGATCAGTAGACAGGCGTTCTCAAGTCAAACTAATACAGCATTATGGGATGTTGTGAGGTGTAGCGAGTGTCTCACCGTAGGTCTGTCCCTGCAGGTCGTACTGCTGCATGCGGTACACGCTGAACTCATGCGCCGCTTCCGCCCGCAGCAGCACCAGAAACAGCACCAAACTCAGCGGCAGGGACCACTTCAGCATGTTCTCCAACACCTCACTGGCCTCCTCGAACATACTGCAGCCGGTGCTGTAGACTACTGCGGAGAGAAATCGAGAAAACACGGAATGAATGACCGACGGAGATCTCTCGAGCTGTCAGGAGTCGCGGTGGGGATTTCAGTCAGGCGAAGTCAACGGACACCTACACGCCTGTATTGTTTCATTGATGCACGTTTAGATTTTTCTATAACAGATTTGGTTTAAAATATATCAAATTAAGCGTTTAGGGTTTTGGAAAATAATTTTAATTGATTAAATCTTGTCCACGTGCCTCTTGTTAGTGATAGTTGGGGTCCATCAGGAAATTTCAGGGACTGCCTCAGCTGACCTTTTTCTCTAGTTAGATTTATTATCTTTTTTTTTTTTTTTTTTGGGAAAACATTCTGAAGCTGTTTCCTGTGGGAAATGCAGTGCAATTTATTCATTTAACGAATTACTAATAAATTAAAATACATTTTAACTTACCTAGTGTACAACTTTTTAATTAATTTCATGTTTCTAAAATATTTTTTATTTTATATAAATTTTTATTTACTTGTCATAATAATTAATGAGCCACATATTAAATTAGATTTTAAAACTAGAATGAAATCTCTTTTATTGCTTATATAAAAAAAACAATAAACTTCCTGATGATGATGATAAAAACGTATATTCAAATAAATAATTACATTACATTAAATAATTAAACATATTATTTATTTGTTATATACAAAACAACATGTTCCCTGAAAGTGAATAATAATAATAATAATATGTAAATACAAATGAATAATTGAATATTAAATTCAATTATTAAACTATAAATATTGGTTATATCCAAAACAATATGCTCCCTGAAGTTTAATAATAATAATAATGTTTGAATTAAAGTAAATTATATGTAAAAGTTGCATGAACTAATTACAATTAAATGCTTTTATCGTCCACTAGAGGGAAGTCTTCCGCAATAATCAAAATCTGACCCCAGTTGAACTTTTCTAAATAACACACACAGATAGACACAGTAAGATCACTTCATTTAGTTCAGAGCTAAAATACTAAAACAGATTCTAAAGGCTGTAAATGCTTTATTTGTGAGGTGAAGTCAATAGGCAATAGAGGTTTGCATTTATTTGTTATCTTTTCTGCTTTTGTTAATGATAAAAATGGATCCATGCAGGATTCCAGTTACAATTTTCCCAATCGTGTGATTATTAAACAATTACATGACATTAAAATGGGCGTTTTCACATAACCTTTATAAGAAATACCCATTAAAGCAGTGCAAATATTTTTGATTGAACAAAAAGCACATTAAGCAGAATATGTAATGGCATTTAGAACAGAAAGGTAAACTCTAGTAATGGCTGTAAGTGGTTGAGGGAGACAATCAATCTGTTTAAGTGCTATAACATCCAAAACAGTCTCCAAAGTGTTCACTAGTTTTTAGAAAAGGCCAATCCTTTCCAAAAATGTTCTCGGAATGTTCTGACAAAGCTTTCCTCAAAGTTATCAATAATCATTTACCGAACATTGAGTCTGTGTTACTGGTCTTTAATAACGTTCATTAGAAAGCATTAGCACAAAAACGTTACTTATATTCATCGTTCTCTAAAAAATAAAAATAAAAAGAGAACATTAAAAGTAACAGTGTTTGCAGAATTCTAAAAAGCAAAGTTCTCTCAGTGTTCCAAAGGAGCAACATTTAAAAATGGACACTTTGAATTTTCAGAGGATGTTTATTAATGGAGAAAGTTAATGAATTTGAGCATTTTCAAAGCATTCGTATTGTGTTATTTGACGCTCTCAGTCTCTATGAGCAGCTAGAGTAAAGTCTAGCCTCTCAAAACAGAGCAATGAGTAAATTATTAACAGTTATTATTGGTTTTTAAATAGCTATTAATAGCCATAATCCTTCAGTCGCTGGCTTTCTGTTTGTATATGTGTAAAGCCACTGCGGTGAACAGGTCAGCTATAGACGTGCACTTGTTCTGGGCAATAAACGTGTGAATGTAAACACAAACAGACATAACATCAACAGAGCCATGCAGTGAAACAGACAGCTTGCTGCGTTCTGATGGCAGTCAGAGCTAATGGACAGAGTAGTCCTGGAGGAGCCAGCGTTTCCATTAAGTCGCATTAATGCGTTCAGGAAAGACTCATCTCTTCAGATCCGGCTCTCTGAAAGCCACACGGGCCGGGACGACACACTTTATATGTTATTTAGAGTTTGGACTCTAAATGAAAGGGCCACTTTTGTCTCACAACGACTGACCCATACGCACAAAGCATGTCCAACATCCCATCTACTCTTTCTGCTTCCTTAAACCAGAGAGATGTTATATCGTCCATTAGCAGAGCAGATCGGTTTCATCGGTTCCAGAAACACAGGCGAACTGTGAACTGTCCGGAAAATTCGCTTCGTCTGGGAAAATATTGTGAAGTGCTGCATACGATATTGTCTGGAATGTGTCTGATGGGATTCAAAATGTTTGGGAAATGCAAATGTGGCTAAATGTCTATTATCTTGTTTACCATTATAGTTGCGTTTAGAGATAAGAAACAGAATTGAGTCAACTGTGAATGAAAGAATGTTTTATTATATACTGTATCAGTGTGGTTAAATAGCCCATGACCCTGCTTCATGTTGAACGTGATGTCTGTTTGTTTTTATTGTGATGCTGCAATGTTGTGGCTGACCACGGTTCTTTTGAAAGAAAGCTGTTATAATTGCAGCTCTTGTGCGTCACAAGTGTGCCATCGTGTTACCTTCTTTTTAAGCTGATATGAACTAACAGGGAATGTTTTCAGTACTTTGGCTGATGTTCTGGCACGATTATGCAAAGTTATGTACAAATGTTGTTCCAGTAAGCGTGATAGATTGTTTGTTCAAAGTTAGCAGGTATTTAAAGGAATAGTTTTCCCCAAAAAATGAAATTTGTTGAAATTGTACTCACCCTAAGTTTGTTTCTTCATCGGATTTGGAGAAATTTAATACTCCATCATTGCTCACCAGTGTATGCTCTGCATAGATGGGTACCGTCAGAATGAGAGTCCAAACAGCTGATAAAAACATCACAATAATCCACACCACTCCGGGTCCATTAATGTCGTGTAGCCAAAAGCTGTGTGTTTGTAAGAAACAAATCCATTATTAAGTGTTTTACCTTTAAATGTTTACCTCTTTAAATATAATCCATAATAATGTTGCAATGAGTGGAAATGTTCATCTTCTGTTGTCCTCTCACATCAAAATTCACCTATATATTTGTTTGTATTTGTTTTCGCTTGTAAATGAATCATCTTAATCTGTGCAGATTTCTCTCCTGATTTAGACGAGATAAGTTTCCACTAAAGAAAGCAATATCATGGATAGATGACTTTATGGATTTATCTTTTGGATTTGTTTCACAAGACATTAACTGATGGACTGGAGTGCTGTGGATTACTTGTGGATTATTCTTATGTTTTATCAGCTGTTTGGACTCTCATTCTGACGGCACCCATTCACTGCAGAGGATTCATTACTGATCAAGTGATACAATGCTACTGTACATTTCTCCAAAT
Source organism: Carassius carassius (assembly GCF_963082965.1). Lineage (NCBI taxonomy): Eukaryota > Metazoa > Chordata > Actinopteri > Cypriniformes > Cyprinidae > Carassius > Carassius carassius. Next base: position 2,466,505 of record NC_081802.1, read on the forward strand.
TTGTTTCAGTGAAGTTCTGAGGGTGAGTACATTTTCAGCAAATGTAAATTTTTGGGTGAACTACTCCTTTAATAATGTTCTAAAAATGTTAGCACATAAACATTTATAAATCATTCATGGAACCTTTGACATACTACTTTTTTTTTTTTTTTTTGCATTCAGAGAACATTTAAAAGTAACATTCTCATAATAATAGAATGGAATGTTCCTTTATGTTCTTCACAAACATTTGCATAAAAAAGTACAAAAAAAAATAAAACACACAAACATCACAAAACAGGAATGTAATCGAAAGGTTCCCAGAAAATAATTTTGTTAGCTCTTGAAAGCACTGGTTAAGCATCAAAACAAGTCAAAGGTATGTGTGTGGGCTGGCAGTTACTGTAATATTAACATCTCAAATACGCTGCAATTAAACAACCACTATGGCTCTGAAAGAAGCCATTTCCTCGAAAAGAGCAAAGAGCAGGACATGCTGTCTATGGTCTGGCTTTTAATATAAAAGCGCTTCAGGCCTGACATTAAATCACTGTATAACCTTTAGAGCAACAAACAGAAGACGTACTATGACAGAAATTCGCCTAGATTGACACAGATGTATTATGATACATCGAAGGTGTTGTGATTTCAATTGGCAGCTGTGCAACACACATTTGTCTTGTGTAGTGCTAAATGCAATGTAATATCATAAACATTGAGTAAGACATTTGTGTCACATCACTTTTCATAAGAAAACAATGATAAAACGGTCTACTTCTGCAAAATGTCACAGTATTCTTATATTTCTTATATCTTTTTTTTTTTATTAATCTGTAGACGTGTAAATCTTTTTGGTGAACTGATATCACAGTAAGTCCATTATAGTTTGAATTGCACAGATCTTAAGTCCAAGGTTTTTCTTTTCATGTTTCACCACACATTTTGCTGGCCCCTCGAGTCTCAACACTTTTTGCATTTCTTTTTGATTCAGTGATGAATCATGGCAAAATACACACAAAATATGACTTTTAAGGTCATTTTGAAAGTTTTGAAACTATTTGTGATTTGTACAGCTTGAGATAAAAGATTCTTCAGTGTCAGTTTTTTAACCAAGATGTGGAGGATTTTGATCCTTTTAGCTCAAGGGCAACAAAGAATTAAAAGAATTAAATAGCTTATTTAAAGCACACCATCAGATCCTAATTAGTGGCCATGAGTTCTGGACTACCTGAGGAATTGGAGACATTGGGACGTGTTTGTACGTTGTCGATATGCTATCAGTGATCCAGACGCAAATCTGGAAAGCTCTGCACAGGAAATGAAGAAACTTCTTAGCCACAAGTGATGAAAAAGAGCCTAGCGTAAACCCATGTTTACAAACAGTGCCTTTATTAATATATAATGCGAGACTTAATGAATGTCTAGTTCAAAGGTCAGAATTTTAATAGAGCATTTAACACTTTTTCTGTGAATCTAATATGGTTCAGACGACAGTGCTGTAATTGAGATATAGTCTACATATGCATTAAAACTGCAATACTACGCTTGAAGTGGTAATGTCAAGTGTCTCCCTTGAGCAATGGCTGCGGACAGCATTAACGTCTCATCCAGAGCTGCTCTCTTTTCCTCTGCCTTGTCTCAGTGTCTGGTCTTGATGGATTGCCTGTGCAAATGATGGATCGGTGAGGAAGAGATGATGAATTGGTCACGTCAAGCTAAAGACAGCAGGGGCTTGAGGAAGATGCAGAACAGCCAAATCTATGATCTCAGATCAGCTGGATGTGTAAAGAAGCAATGCAATCCACCATTGCACCATTCCACTGAAGGGTGCTGCATATGCCACTGAAATCTGGATATCCACGGACCTCTTTGAACAGAGATTACTGTCCTCACAGTCCAGGATTTAACTTTGATGTGAGCACAGCGGTGGCTGCCAGATGTGGAGGCCCGTCGGTGGTCTGGATCTTTTAGGATTTTATGCTCACCTGCTTGAGAGGATCCACGTTGTCACAGATGTGATCGTTCTGAGTCAGGCTGATGGATCATTGCATATGCACAAATCACAATACATAATTAAAAGATAAACAAATAGTAGAAAGAAGATAGTAACTATACAAACTTGGGTCCCAAATGGGGGTTTTCGCAGCGATTCCATAGAAGAACCATTTTGCTTCCCCAAAGAACCTTATTTGTTAGTGTGATTAACATTTGAATTATCGGAATAAATGTTTTTACACTGTAAAGAACATTTTGTCCAATGGAAAGTTTCCAAGGATGTTAAAGGTTCTTTATTCAGTTTGAAAATGCCAATAAAGAACATTTATATTTAAGAATGAACATGGTCAGTTTACAATCTTTAGTACAGTAATTCTGTAATGCTTGGAATACAAGACTAATATTGCCTAGAAAACCCAGTGAAAGTTAAGTGAAGTGCAAAGAGTTTCAAAAGGGAACAAGGACAAAACAATACACTAGACTTTTTTTTTTTTTTGCTTTTATCTTATAGTGGGCAAGAATGGAGGGCCTGTGAGCAAAGAGTACTTATACGTTATGAGTATATGCACAATCCTGTCCACCACAGTTTAGGATAAAGTAGTTTAAGATTATACAATTACTAAAGTTTTAAAGCATAACATATATTGCCAACCTGTGTATCCAAAAACCATCCAAGTGCAGTTTAGGCTATTGCTGTTCTGTAGACATCGGTTTCTGGGAATCAGTTTGTTATGTTTGGCAACAGTTCTCCAACTTGACTACAGGATGGAGCCTTGCAGATTTGTGTAATTCTATAGAAATCAGTGATGTACAATGAAGCTGATTGTATGTTCCAACCAGTTTCAAAGTTATCATCAGGTCAGAACTTGCAAACCACTTGAAAATGTCATGGTCTATGCCTTTAAATCTTCAATTCTTTTCCGGTTAAACAAGAGAAAGACCATTTTTCTTGTTTAGTCTGTTGTGACGGTTGACCTCATGAACAGAGGGATTCTTCTTGGCACACTGGAGTGGGCTGCAGCTCTGGGTATCTGCCACATACCACCAAGCCCTCCGATGTACATGGCACTGTGTCTTTGGGCGTTTCTTCCGAGCAGAGGAACCGGCTGGCATGGCATCCGAACAACAACTGCCCACTCAGACCAAAACAAGCCACACTTCTTCTTCACTACGCTGGCACACAGGCCAGCAAAACAAACAAACCAAGGGCAGTGGAAGTTCTGCCACTCCATGTCACTACGAGTATCATACAGTGGTTTTCATAGACAATCTGAAAGAAATGTTGGAGGAAAAAATTATCTCATGTTTGGCTGCCTCAAAATTTGAATGTTTTGACAGTTACTGGTAAGCTAATTTGGGTGGTCATACTTATCATGATGCAGATCTGGAATGGCCACAGACAACATTTACATCACTCCATGCCATTTCTTTCCAGCATAGCTGAGGTTTCACTGCGGCGTTATGGAATGATGACTGTTTAAATGATCAGTTTATGCAAATACTTCCCTATTAAATTCAGATTATTTTTAAGTGTTCTTGAGATCTTCTGCCAATAAGTTTAGAAAGGAAAGAACGGTGACTTTTGTCCACTTTTGATTGTCAGAAAATATTAGCATCGAACATTTAGTTCTGGAACCTAGTGTTTTTTTCATCACCCCCAGAAATACATTTAAGCATTAAAATGTGATGCAAATAAAACCAACATTTTTACTGCAAAATGTTTGCACACATTCTGATCAATTGAATGCATAAACAGCACTCCTTAATGGAATGGAGTAGCTTAAAATTAAATAAATGTTTCACTCCCTGTTTTTTTTTAAAATCCATTTTTCATATTGCCAGTGGCTGTCAAGTTTTTTAAACACTAACAAAATATTATATTTCACTCATGCTGTGAAGATTTGTCAAATATTTTTGACATATTTTTCAAATATTTTCCACATTACAATTGAACCACGTCCATGAATGGAATATGACATTGAATAATCGTTTTTTGAGTGAACTTTTCCTTCAAAGAATAAAACAGTCAGGAGGCTAAAAAGAGGGGTGAAGAGATGAGAGAGAGAGAGAGAGAGAGAGAGAGAGAGAGAGAGAGAGAGAGAGAGAGAGAGAGAGAGAGAGAGAGAGAGAGAGAGAGAGAGAGAGAGAGATTACCGCACTAAAAGCTTTTCTCCTCTGGCTAAAGGCTAATGTTATTGCCATGCTGAAGAAATCTCCGGAGATGAAGAGAAAAGCGCTGAGGTGATTCATAAATGGACCGTGAGGATCCTCTGGGACAATAATTAGACAAGTCTCAGTCTCAATCTCGCTTCATCCCGCATTTTTTCTCTCTCAGATGATGGATTTACAGCCTTGGTGTGGTCTGAGAACTAATTCATCAGGTTTTATTGAGAGTTTTAGCCGTTAATTGAACAGTTCCTTACCTCATCTCGGCAGCGCGCGAAACTCTAGTCCTACGCCAACGGTTCAGCTCTTGAATATTAAGTAGATCACAATGACGTCGCCGGTAGCTTTCCAATGGGAAACGAGTGTCTTGTAAACTTTTGTTAAATTATTCTTACGTCGCCTGCAGAACGTCCAATAGCAAAAGCTAGATCTTTAAATATTAATTACGTGTTTCTGACGTCGCTTAGTATTCGTCAACCAGCTAATACATGGATCATGAATACTAAGAGGCAAACCTTCACCATAGTAAGGATTGGTAAATTCGCGTCGCAGTTCGAGGTTAAATGACATGATCTGGAGAGGTTCACTTCACTTCCAACATCCTCATGTGAACCATCACAATACTTGATTTAATGCGGTAAGTGGCTCTGTATTGCATTATAAACGACTTTTTAGTAAAGCAATTTTTTAATAAAGTTGTTGACTGGCTGAATTTTGTGGTACTCTATCTATCTATCTATCTATCTATCTATCTATCTATCTATCTATCTATCTATCTATCTATCTAGTCTGTCTGCCTATTTTGAGGAATCTTTTTTTCCACATTGATCCCTGTTTTAAGTTAAATTTAAGATGAAATGAAACTGAGACATTACAAATATATATATATTTTTTTTTCCTTTTTTTTTTTGTCAGACATTGAGGGTAAACATAAGTGCATGTACTTTGCATTGGGATTTAAAGGTTTCTGTATTGAACAAGGTGCAAGTGCAGGTCTTATGGACCCTGATAAATATTTAAATGTGTACTGGAGTGAGTTACAACCCATTTGGAAAGTCTGGAAGCAGTAGAAGGAAATTATGCATCTTTTCAAACTCCATCCTTTATGAAAGGGATGCGGTTGGAAGGATTGAATCAGACGGCCAGACAAGTTTAAACCACGGCATGAAATGACTTTGATAGGCCAGACTGCTGCATTTTTACTTTACAAACATGGCATGATCAGACTGGAATGTTCGGCTGTGGTTGATGAAGTACAAGCTCACACACGTGGAGACGTGGGCCCATAATGCAATGGCTTCAGGTTTGACGTTTTTAGTGCTCCGGACACCTTGTGAGACAGAGTTTCTCCACTAAATCCTTTCATTTGTACTTCATTGTTAGGTTAATTTGTTTTATGTCCCCTCTATCAAAAAAATAAAAATTGCACACTTATTACACATCGTCTCATTGAAATGGCAGAAAGGCCATGCTGTGCAATGAAATGCAACTGGAAAATAAGTGACTACTATATCGATCAGAAATGGAAGTAGAAATTTGTATCTACTGGTCAATGTAGTTTGACAAGGACATTAATGCACTGATATGTTGCTCAGGATGCAATGAAAAATATGACAGATTAGAAATGCTAGCAATGTAAGGCACTTGTGTGTTTGGAACAGATGGATTTTCCTCATTGGCAAGGTCACCGTCTGCCCATGTCAACACATCTTGATGTTTAATATGCATTGCGGCTGTCTCTACCATGTGCACTTCAAAAGAAAAGAGTTAAATGGTGTTTATTCTGCAGTCATTTGTTCTTTGGCCTCTCATGAGGATGAAATATGAGCAGGCTGGTCAGCACATTTATAGATGCAGTGCAATAATACGGGCAAAAGCATGTTTCACATTAGCTTGAAAACAGTGTTATCCAAATATAAGAGATGTTTGTATTTGTAATTTAATTATATTATTAGCATAACAAATAGAGTTTAAAGTTGAATTGAGAGATGAACAAGAATGTCTTTGGTGTGTATCTTTGATGATGAAGCATCTTGAGCTTCAAAGACCATCTGTACAAAGAGTCACGTGATCAGTGTCACTCATTTACTTATTTTTTACTAGCGACCTAGAAATAGTTCCTCTTCATTAAATGTCATAACTCTTGGTGTACATTCAGGTTTAGCTGGAAACGTGGTCTGAGGCTTGTTAACCCCATACGTTCCTCATTTTTCTTTTTCCTCTTCTTTTTAGTATACATTCTAGAAAATTGACTTATTTCCCGTGATATACATCCAACCTGACATGGTAGAAGGGACTGGAAACATATTAATGCAACCCAACACTGGCATTGATTGCTCCATGGAGAACTTTTAACATCTATGGATTCTTTCCATTCCATAGAAGGTTCTTCATAGTGGAAAAAAGCTTCTTTAATGTTTAAAATGTTCTTCACACTAAGAAAAAAAAGTTTTTTTTAATTAATAATTTTTACTGAAAGTTTCTTTAGGGAACCCAAATTGGTTCTACTATGGCATAGCTACGAAATCACCCTTTTTAAGAGTATACAGACATGTTTAAAGAAGCTGACATTTCTGCCGCAGATCATTTAGTCTTAACAGCTCCCAAAAATGAGGCCATGCTGCCATTATCCAATCAGTCTCAGAGATTTTGTCTGACCTTTTCCAACATGGCTGCTCGCCAGAGCAGAACCAGCCAGGCCATGAGCAATTTGGCACAGTCATTCTGTTTGAGTACACCAAAATTCAACACAATTCATTATTTACTCGCCGTCATGTCATTCTAAACCTGAATGTTGTTATTTATGTGGAACACAAATGTGAACATTTTTTAAGAGTCTTTATGCAGCTCTTGCTATAATTGAACATCTAAAAAAAAATGGATAATAGCATATGGTTTGGAATGATGCAAGGCTGAACTATATCTTTAATAAAGAAGAAAAATAGAAATTCCATGAAAGCTAATGTAAATTCCTCCATTGCTTTGTCATGCAGAATGTAGTGCTGGTTTTGGTCCATATGTGATCATATTCTATTCTATTTGTAATTTTATTACATCATTTAAAATCTCTGTTTTTAAATTATAGTGTTCAGTTGAGCTGTAATCTCTGTGTGAGGTGTTGCACAATAAAACGTGTTACTCTCAGACTTTTACAGCGACCTTTTGAAATGTATTAGGCAACAAGAAACTAATTTACAGCAAATTCACAAGCAGATCTCACAGGATCTATTTCTCAGCTTCTGTTTTCCTCTTTTCGTTCATTGGTTTCATGCTGTTTAAATACAGAATATTAAATTCCTGATTAAGTATGGGAGGAACGGGGGCTAGGTGTTAACATACATTTTCCCCGGCTGGAAAAATCTGGCACATCAGTGTCCTATTCACAGTACACTGACACATGTCCTCAACCGCTTTAGCAATTTCCTGGAGAAAGCCGGACAGTTGCAGACTCTTGCTACACCAAACCCAGTGTACAACAACACTATTGCATTTGATTAGAGTAGTAGTGCACGCACATGATGGAGGGATGCATGCAACATAGCTGAGGTAATATTTAATGTATATATATAGGCAGATGTATTGCTTTATTACGATGGAAATCTTGGGAAAATGTGATTTAGTGATTTTTTTAGGCCTAGAAATAGCATATATACATTGCCATTCAAAAGTTTGTATTATTTAGTTTTTGAAAGAAGTGTTTTATGCTCACCAAGGCTACATTTATTTAAACAAAAATACTGTAAAAATAGTAATAGCATGAAATATTATTCAAATTGAAAATAACTGTTTTCTATGTGAATATATTTTGAACTTAAATTTATTTCTGTGATGCAAAGCTGAATTTTCAGCATCATTACTGTTCTTCAGAAATCATTCTAATATGCTGATGTGCTGCTCAAGAAACATTTCTGATTATTATCAAGTTTGAAAACAATTGTGCTGTGTAATATTTTTGTGCCTTTACAGATCAATTAAATGCATCCTTTCTGAATTAAAGTATTATTTCTTTTTAATTACTGATCTCCTTTTGAATGGCAGGTGCATATTTAAAGTGATAGCTCACCCCAAAATGAAATCTTTTGCATAATTTACTTACCTCCAAGACTAATTCTTTTGCTGAATACCAAAGAAGATGTTTTGAAGAATGTTGGTAACCAAACAGAAAAAAGAAACTCATACAGGTTTGGTGAGATATCCTTTTAATTTTACAAATGCACATTAATATATTATGTTTTCGACTACAAATAAAATAATTTACAAACTCTTTTCCTTATAATCCCAATCCTAATGGAAAACCATTTGTCAATAAGCTTATTTTTCCCCAGTGTTATCAGTGAAATTTTGAATATATTCAGCAATAAATATAAACCAAAATATATTCTAGTTCCTCAGCAAAATGAAATCAGACGAGCACAATCGTGCCATTATGACATCACTACGAGCGTGGTCTAGGAATGCTGTGGAAACAACAATAACGCATCACATTTTTCTGCAGCATGAAAAGTAGCAGTCGTCATGGCTTTAAAATTCGGCTTTCCGTCCTCCAGTCAAGGCATGTCCAAAGCTAATGGATCATTCTGTTTCAATCAGCTCCATGAAAGGAGACCGGAGACATTGGTCCACTTTTGCACAGGACAGGACCATAGCAAACTCTTTTCGACACGATCACCCCATTTCCCCTTGTTTTTTATTCTTGAGGAAATTTCACTCCAATAGTAAAACATGCTACAGAGCTCTTAAAATAGGTTTCTGGGAATAAATGTGTCCGGTAGCTGTTTGCAGCGCTCACGTCTTGAGCCATTCAAAACACTAGCCATGTTTTTCCAGGAGGTGCTTTGAAAAGATGAACTTTGACTGAGCAGCCGTATCTGTAAAATGGTAACATCTGCTGTTTAATCATATTGGAATCTTCTCAGGCAGTCGATGTCTATCAGCTAAACAAGACAATTTATATCGAGGAGCAGATTATTGCATTCCAGGTTTAAGAACACTGTGGTTTTTGTTGTATTCCCTTTAGGATCGGGGCTTTTGTGGAGCCACATTGCCCTTAGAAAAAGTCCAATTTAAGTCCAAATATGCTGAATCGGGAAGCTTTGAAAGCTGCAACTTTTAAGGAATAATCCACCCAACAAATTCTGTTATATCTGTTGTATCATTAAATAAGAAATTCTGAAGCACCTGAAATCACAAAACTATATCAAAGCATCACACAAATATTTTTTTTTGAGTCATTGATTTTTTTATAAGTCATATAGTTTGTGTAGCAAGCCAAAGCTTTACAGACACTTTCAGAGTCTAAAATGAGGCATAAATTCCAGGTTTGACATTATTCAATGAAAAAATTATGTTTTAAGTTAAAAGTACTATACGTTTTCCTTTTTTCAGACACTTGTAGATGTTCTAGCTGGATAACGTAATACTGAAATAAATGTTAATCATTTATAATTTTTCACTGTATACGGTTAGGTAGCTGGTAGTAAGTTAACCATTTATAGGGTTTTACTGTAGCATTTTTACAATTACATTTTACAATTTACCTTTTCTATAGATATTACATATTTATAGAATACTACATTGTATATAAACATTTAAATTTACGCATTTAGCACACGGTTTTATCTAGAGTGCTTACAAAAGAGGAACAAAAGCAATTTGTCAAAGAGCCAACAATATTAATAATTTACGAACAATGCCATGTTTATTAGACAACTGGATTAAGAAGCAAGATAGACTTTCACTTCCTACACTATTAAAAATATTTTATTTTTATATGACTTTTTTTAAAGTTTTATTTTTGTAATTAGTGTTGATGCTGCAGGTATTGTTTTTGTGCTCTTAGCTATAGTGTAATTTGTGTTCCTGTGTTCAGTTGGTAGAGCATTGCGCTATCAAGCGCAAGGTTGGGGGTTCGATTCCCCGGGAACACATGATAGGTTAAAATTGATAGCCTGAATGCACTGTAAGTCGCTCTGGATAAAAGCGTCTGCTAAATGCATAAATTTAATTTTAAATTTAATTTCTTCATAACTAGCACTACTTAACTGAATGGCTAAACAATGACTGTTTTCAAACAGGTTTCCTGAACTCTCACTCCATCTGCAGTTGGTGGAACAAATATAAAATTTGTTTAACATCAAAATAGTTGCATATATAAGCTTTAACAACTTTCAATTATGAGTAGCTTGTCTTCAAAATTACAGTTTTACCACATTGTCCCTGAGAGTGTTGATAATATACAGTAGAGTGGTTTAGACCCCCACCAGGGGTCGAATCCCACAATGCCAACCTGGCTTGGATAAGCTGACTATCTCTCCCTCTCTCTCCACAGGGCACAGGCCGCCCCAGGACACAGCTGGACGGCATCTGCAAAGCATTTGGATGTGAAGCGGGTGGGTGGGAGGTTCGGCTGTGGTGGGGAGGGTTCCTGGCACCGTGATTTGGTGGATAAACAGAAATGAAAATCACATTGCCAGGGATTTCCACCCCTGTGCAGTTCTCCAGGTGCCCCACATCTAACCCGCCTCCCGCTGGTGTGTGTCCAGCTCCTGACCGGGTGTATTTGGGAGATCCTGTAACAACAGAGATTTGTCTGAATTATTTATCATTCATCAAAACGTACTTGCTCCATCTAGGGAATGATTTTACTTTAATAAGTCAAGCATGACTACATGATATTACTAATGCTCATACTTGGGGTTATGGATTTAAACAAACTCCTAACCATAAGAATGAAACTTTGGTTGCTTGCTTTTCTAAGAAATCTGAGTTGTTTTGCCTGGTGGATGATTAAATGTGCAAATGAATCCTTAGGCAAAGCATGAAGTACCAAAATAGAGCCCTTTTGACTTTGCAATAGCAATGTCCTGGCAACTCAAGTCAAATCTAGTAACTTTGACCTCTAAGCAATCAGTATAGCAATGTGATAAAGCCTCTAAAACAACTTAGCAAAGCCCCAGCAACAACCAACAACAATCTTGCATTGCGATGTTGAGTTTTGCAAGAAAAAACACCACTTCAGAAAATGTAAAACTCTCTTGAGGAACTTGAGTCATATTTAGGCACCAAAGAAAAGCTACTTTGACTTTGACCATTAAGCAGTCACCATTGTAACCACATAGCAACTTGCTAAAGTTACTAAAACCACACCTTAGCAACCACATAGCAATGCCCTGGCAACCACCAACAACACTCTTGCATTGTGTTGGTGAGAGTTTTGCACAGACAAACGCCACTCACATGTTCTTCTGAAAATGTAAAATTATCTTTTTTAATGTACTTCTTACCACAACATATTAAGATTCAGTTGTTTTGTTTATATAACCCCTTTGGCATTTAGTTCATATGAGTGCAACTACTTGGTATGTTTTAATAACTCAAACAGTGACTCATCGTTTTGGAAATATCATGTTTCCTCAGAAATGACAGATAATGGTTTACTGGAATATCGGCAAAGACAAAGGGGCATCTGGCAAGTTAAAAAAAATGTAGATGCAAACCTCATTTGACACCCACAGCGTTTAGGCCTGATATCAGATGATACGTTATGAATGACTGAAAAATCCTGAATAAGACAATGCTGACTCGCTGGTGGGTCTCTATTAATATCATTATATAAGTTAGTTTGTTATATTTTTATATATAATAGGTAATTATATTCGTGCAAATGTATTTATTTATTATATTATATATTAAAACAAAAACCACCCACATGGAAATAATCTATATAAACATATGTTTTAATATAGGTTTTGATATAGGTTTGTAATATATGTGACATATAAAATTGGCCGTTTTCCTGTATTATATATATTATCATATATGCTGTATATATGCAACATTTATGTGCATATAAACTGCATATAGGTTTCATATATGCGCATATATCCTCATATAGGTTCTTTCCATGTGGGAACATTTATCATGATTTCCCAATGGCTTCAAGTGTTGCTTAATCGAATATATTATATATTATTCTTGTCCTTTTCCATTCAAAACTGGTTGTGAGCATTATTTGTGTTAAAATCGCAATGACTAAGCAGGTATAAATACTCAAAATCCCAGCTAATACACTCATTGAGCTGTACCCTTTCCATCTTGAGTTCGTCCAACAGGTATTCACTTGCTAAAGGCACAGAGCTTAGCTAATTGGTGAGCACTGATCCCTTAAGAATACTGTTCACAGTGGCTAAGTTCAGTGCCTGAAGTGAACTGAATGACGATATGCGTACAGGAAATCCGCCCATCCCGTCGTAGTCAGGTGATGTCCACCCACTCTCTCTGGCATCAAAGTAAGACAGGGCAGGAATTGGACGTAATGAAGGGTGTGATGCCAGTAAATGTGAAACCAGTTATGACATGTACGCAAAAGAGGGAATGTTAAGCTCTTAGTCCTTAGATCTGTTAGAATCACATCTGAAAAACAATAAGCCAGAACGGATGAAGTAAAAGTGTCAGGTTTTCATTTTATAGCTCAGATTCGAATCACTTTGTCGAATGCAATGGAAGTGCTGGCACACAAGGTTCAAGTCCAGTTAGACCAGTTCTTGTGTGTTAGTAAGCTCACACCAGTCATTTGAAAGCAGCAAGGTGTGGATGTTCACGGTTCATCACAGTTCATCTTCATTTCAACCGCAATGTGAACAAGTGCATCAACTCCACTGACAGAACAACTACAAATATCATTTGATTTTTTTTTTTTGGGGAATAATTCATTACCATTAATGGGTTACTCCACCCCAAAATGAAAATTTTGTCATTAATCACACCCCCATGTCGTTCCAAACCCGTAAAAGCTTAGTTCATCTTGGAGACACAATTTAACATATTTTGGATGAAAACCAGGAGGCTTGTGACTGTCCCATAGACGGTCTGACTAATTGTTGAATGAAGTCGTTATTTTAGTTTTCTTCATGTATAAAAAGTATTTTCGTCACTCGTTACGGTTGAACCACTGATGGCAGATGGACTATTATGACAATGTCTTTCATACTTTTCTGGACCTTGACAGTGTAAGTTACTTGGCAGTCTATTGGACAGTCACAAGCCTCCCAATTTTCATCCAAAATATCTTAAATTGTGTTCCGAAGACGAACAAAGCTTTTACGGGTTCGGAATGACGTGAGGGTAAGTGATTAATGACAAAATATAAATTTTGGGGTGGAGTATCCCTTTAACATCGGTTTTATGACAGAGCAGTTAAAATGTTACTCATTTGTGCATATAACAATATTACTGCAGATTGGGCCTATTTATCTGTACATTTTAATAAGCGATAGTGATTTATTTTACTAGTATATGGGCACAAATGTTTGTACACATGCTCTTCAGTTGGTTAAAAATTTTCACGTCAGTTTCTACCCATAAATTGTTGCCATGTATGAAGAATCTTTGGTGAATTCATGTGACCATCTTGAACCCGTTGCGAAATCTGTGATTTCACATGAATTCATACTAATTTCGCCATCGAAAATTCGTCAAACAACCGCACCTAAACTTTAGGCATGTTTGAGAACATGATGGATTGTAGTCGTAGAGTCTTTCCTGGAGTCTGGCGTTGAGTCGTGACCAACCTTTTATTTGTTCAGACAAATCCTCTCCGATCATTTGAATAATTGCGATGGTGTGGTGTTGACAACGATTGAGGGCCGTGCCCTCTTGTGCCTGCTGAACTGGTATCAGTTTGTTGATTAAATGCTGGCTCAGTTCAGCAGGAACAGGAGTGAAGCCCTAGCGCCACTGCCGCACTCTTCTCCAATCAGAATGCAGCGTGCTTTATCCTCCAATCAGCATGCAGTGTCCACCACTCCGTCTAATCAGCACAAAATGTGCTTCTCTTCTTCTCAGTTACATAAACATCTGACATCAGTGTATATAAAAAATGTTTTCAAGAGAACTGACCTTGGTGAAATATGAATGGTTAACCGTTAGAGGATAATTCTTTTTTTGCATACTTATGAAAGCCATATCCATGTTTTTAGTGCTGCTCTCAGCACATGCATGGCCAAGGGAACGCACAGTGTTAAGATCTAAAGATGTATGTTCAACTGGTTTTACCTCATGCTTGAGAAACGCCTGCAGTCTCTCTGTGTTAAAGATAGTTCAAATGAATTACGACAGGAGACTTATTTTAGGTGGTGCTGTCATATTCATTCACGCATGTAAAAAATGGAAGACTTCAGGTTGATCATAAATCTACCTCAGTCTGTTAACTTTCTGCTGGCTACCTTTGGCTTTTTCGTTTTTGCAAGAAAGAGGAAAGATTACAGCTGGACAAATGTCAGGTTCATTGATTGGATATCACTTCTATGTTCATATATTATTATAAAATAGTATTTTCATAGATTTAAGCATGCTGCTATGAGATTGCTAGGGTGTTCATAATAGTTTTTAACATGTTGCGGTTTGGTCGCATGCTATTTAGATTGTTGCCATGTAGTTGCTAGAGCACATTGCTACGTAGATGCTAGCATGCAAAAAAATATATTATAATTAGTTATATAGCATATCTGAGGGACAGCTTCTATACTGCAGGTCTCGCGGCCTGATTTGAACTGCTCTCCTCGCTCTGCAGCATTGACAGCTACTTGGAAAGATTTGTGCTGCTCAGAAACAATTATAGGCCATAAATGCATCAGTGGGAAGGAGCTGCGGGGATGAAAGCGGAAAGCCTCCTATTTTAGTTTCACAGCGATGTCGGAGTCCTTTTATCATGTGCTCAGAGACTGACCAGATTTCGTGACGTGGCCTCCTTTAGTTATTTGATATTGTTTTGCTCCCTGCGCCACCATGTAGTCAGTTTGTTTGCGGTCCAGACCAGAGCTGTGTGCTTTATAATTGGTTTAACTTGAACAAGACCAGCTGTGCAATAAAGCAGAAAAGCCGCGTAAAGAAACCCACGGTATTGGGCGTCCTTCTGGATCAGGATCCAGAGCATCTGTGCTAAAAGTAAGAGTTTGTCACATATTTATTAAAATACATTTAAAGACATGTTGACACCACATGAATGTCTCTGAGGTCCTCACGGCATGCCACAGATTAACTCTCTTCCAATGTTTTCCTCTCCTCCAATCAGCATGCAGCGTGTTTTCCTCTCCTCCAATCAGCATGCAGCATGTTTTCCTCTCCTCCAATCAGCATGCAGCATGTTTTCCTCTCCTCCAATCAGCATGCAGCATGTTTTCCTCTCCTCCAATCAGCATGCAGCATATTTTCCTCTCCTCCAATCAGCATGCAGCATGTTTTCCTCTCCTCCAATCAGCATGCAGCATATTTTCCTCTCCTCCAATCAGCATGCAGCATGTTTTCCTCTCCTCCAATCAGCATGCAGCATGTTTTTCTCTCCTCCAATCAGCATGCAAACACTACCTTGTTTTCTCAGGCAACGACTGGGTTCATTTTATCCTCAGCGATCTTGTGAGCATTTTCAAGTTAAATCTCGTAGCAACTGAATAACGATAAACACATGCTTAATTTCTTATTCAACAGACTCTTGTCCTAAAGGGAAAAATCCTGTTAATGGTGCCTAGAGCCACATTTATATCACACAGTGAAATTCTATGCAAATCACAATAATAACGAGTGAACACATTTACCTAATCTGTTGTTTTCTTATCTTGTGATGTGTTTTTTTTCCAAGAACGCCAAAACAACATATTTCCCTTAATTTAAAGAGACACTAGACAATGAGAACATTGTGTTGGTCTTTATTTCTGCTCTGAGTTGTCAATTAACTGAAATGTTGAACTCATTTGCATGGACTCTGGAATGGTTTGGATTGCTATCAAGCTAACCAGCTACAAATGTGCAGAAACCAATGAGCTGCATTCATCCGAGGACCCTCTGAGAACTTCCCCATTATCTGTCTGCAGAACACCTGGAGGCGACGCGCTGTCTGCACGCAACCGCAGTTAACTCTTCATGCCCTCTATAAAGAGAAGAACATAAATCCATATTTCCTTCAAGACATCATGCAGTCGTAAACTAAACTGTAATCATCTCAGGAACGAACGTGTTTGCGGTGTGTGACGGCTCTCTCTCATAAGGCAAGCTCACACCACCAATGATAACTATTTTAACATCTGCAACTGACTAGTTAAATATTTCACAATTTCCACAAATAACTTATGGACATAATTCGAATATAAGTCAAACGCTGAAGTGTGTTGCTGTTTGTGTCTCTTCTGATGTCATTCATTGTTTTACCAGTGTATCCACACAGAGAAGATTCTTCCAGATTTGTAAATGTTCATCCAATCTCATTTTGAAAAAAAAAAAGACTTTCTTCATTTTAAATGTTCTTTGGGTTGTTTGAGTACTCAAAAGAGAATATTAAATAATTGGTTTCCTGCTAGCCAAATTTTACATACATAAAAAATCTGGCTCTAAACCCCTTTTCTTTATTCAAAATTGATGTAGACAATTATAGGGAAACTATTTTAAACTCTGTTTATCTTAATGCAGTGAAAACTGCATCTCTATTTCCATTCTATGTGTTTTTAACCTGGCAACACATCCCATCCAAGAAAAATATAATAAAAATCCTTGTTTACTATAGTTTAACCATGAGAGTTATGGTAAAGTGGTTATGCAAAATAAAAAAATAAAAATAAAACCTTCTCGGGTGATATCAATGGTGTGATCTAGCCTATTTCAGATGCGGCAATAACAATGATTACATTCCCACATATTTACTTGTAAATTAAATTAAATTTATGGATTTAGCAGACGCTTTTATCCAAAGCGACTTACAGTGCATTCAGGCTATCAATTTTTATCTATCAAAAAAAAAAAACTTGTTTGATCAAAATTATTGGTAGGGACAATTTAGTCATTGCTAGATCCCATCTAACAATTTTTGGTTTCCAATATGGTCTAGGAATGTCAGCTTTTGTTTGTTAAAACAATAACCTACATGGAATGTTCCTAGAACGTTCTTATTTGGTTTCCAAAAAAAAACCCAATGGAACGCTAGGGGAACGTTCTGTGTTTGTTGGGATATTACGGACATGTCAGTCTCTACTGAACACTACACCCTTGAAAGCGAGGCTGGGATAAATATACAAAGCACTTAGACAGTGTAATTATCACAAATCACTATTTTTTGGTGTTTGTGTGTCATTTATTGTGATTGTTGTGTTTGTGATTTGAATAAATCTCAATTAAACGCATGTGCTTCAGTCTCTCGCAGTCTCGTTTTCATGCCTGTTCAAAATTAAACATACTGCTGCTCTAAATTAGTGTGTTGACTTCCCTATTATCATAAAATTAGACGTGCTTATTAAAACGTTATAATTACAGTTATTGTCGTTGGTGTGAACATGAATGTGTGGTTCTAAGACATGACTTTGCATAAAAACATATTTCGTTGTTTGCATCATTTAGCATCACAAACGGATGGAAGGTGTATGCTAATCAGTATTTATGTAAATACTACATCTAATATCACATACTGAAAAACATTAAAAAAATTGTATAACCTGAATGCACTGTAAGTCGCTTTGGATAAAAGCTCTACTAAATGTAAATGTAATATGCAAATGCTAACAGTTCTGTGGGCAACGTTACTTTTATGTGGACATGTACAGTTTTTGTACATACCATTTTCATTTCTTCCATGCATTGTGCATTCTTCCAACATCTGTTTGGATCGTCCAGGTGGTTTTGAGACGGGTTGTCATGTTATTTTTGGAGGGCATGTGGTTTCAACTGTTGTGCTTTTGGTGGATTCTTGAACTCTGAGTGGATTTTACATAAAACTGAAAGTATTATTTCACAATTTTGTCATGTAAAGCTTAACCTGATAGTTATCTTTTGGCCAGAGAATGTTATTATTTTGTGTGCTACGGTGTAATATAGTATGCATAATTCATTAGAATTTGACTTGTTTGAATGCTGTTTGAAGTACTGAAGCATGCTTCGTTGAAGAAGTCTGTATATTGTCTCCCTCATGTGTTCAATGAATGTTATTTACTGAGAATCTTCAGGAAACCTGGCATTATCAGTATTAATCAATGCTTTATTTTATTTGCTTTAAAACTATTTTACATTGTATACTCTTAAAACAATTCCCTGAAAACTTTTAAACAGTTTCAAAAGTGCGTGCATAAAATCTAAAGAATCTCTTTCATGTAGAATATAAAAATATATACTTTTTCATTTTTAAATTATAACATTCATATAACTTGTACATTCTCGTTTAAACAACAATAAAAGGCAGTTTGTATTTGAAGTATTTTACAGTTGTGGTCGCTTTCCTTTGCATTCGGCTCAAATGTTGTATAGAAATGCATTCAAGTTACAAGATATATATATATGTATTTTTTTTAAAGTTTTCTGTTTTTGTTGCACAGCTGCTTTCTTTAACAGTCCTTTCTGCATTCGTCCATGTGCAAGGAAACTCACACCTGCTGTCTTTTGACCCTCAAAGATTGAAAAAGCACTGAAGCCACAACGGTGGTGTGTTTGAGGAGGTGCAGTTCCTGTGGCGAAGGAGAAACACACCTGGCCACCGCGGCTTAACCGCTCGACGCGGATAAACAAGAAGTGGTGGAGCTGAGGCGTGTTTTCTTGCCGTTCCTCGGTTCAGGCTGTGGGCTGGTGCTCAGGTTTCGCACCTTGCTAAAGCTGTTGCGCAGGCTACTATGTCGACTCCCGGAGGTGCTGGAAGTCTCCTTGGACATGAAGGTCTTGGAGTCGCACAGTCCTGTCTTCAGACAGCAAAAGCACAGGAGCTTGGCGATGGCTTTGCGAAGCTCCAGGCTGCCGAATGAGTAAATGAGCGGGTTCATGGCCGAGTTGAGCACGGCCATGGCGATCACCCATTCAGGATTGAAGAGTGTGCTGCAGTTACGAGAGTAGCAGAAGAAGTCCACCAACAAGAGGATGAACAGAGGACCCCAACAAACCATGAAGACTCCAACGATGGAGATGACGGCCTTTAGGAGGCGCAGCGAACGCTTTCTGCTGCGTATGGATGTGGTCTCATTGCTACTACGGACGTGGCAGTAGATGGCGAAATAGAGAGCGCCGATTGTGAGCAGGAGTATGAAGAAGATGACCAGAGCGAACAAGATGTAGCTCTTGGAGTAGAGCGGCAGAAGTGTGGAGCAACTTCTCGGATCGCAAACGCAGTTCCAGCCCATCAGTGGAAGGAATCCGATTACGAGCGCCGTTATCCAGCAGAGTACCACCATGATGTAGATTCGGTAAGTCTTTGTGGCGGTTTTCTGGTGGATGGGCTTCATCATGGTGGCGTAGCGCTCCACTGCGATCAACAGCAGGCTGAAAATGGACGCCGCTAAGGCTACAAATAAAATTCCTTCGCGGAATATCCACAGAACTGGGCTTAGCTTGAAGGTGCGGTCGCCGGACATGCAGATGTTGACCACGTAGGCGCATCCCGTCAGCAAGTCGCTCAGTGCGATGTTAGCGATGCAGATGAATATCCAACGATTGCGCAGACGGACCCGGAAAAGCACGGCTAGCAGCACCATGAGGTTCTCCAGGATGATGAAGAAGCTGAAGCACAGGAACAAGATGGTGACGGCGCTCACGCTTCTCTTCGAGGGCTTGCGGTGGTGGAGGCGTCCGGTGAAGTTGTAATGCTCCAGGATGAGACTGCTGCTGCTGGTCCAGTTGTAGACGTCTGGACAGGAAGAGGCGGAGCTGAAGGAACGCAGGACCTCCATGGTGTGAGAAGCAGAAACGCAGAGTTGAATCTCACTGGGGTTGATTCGGTCTTAAGTGCAAACAGTCTCCAACTTCTCAGGAATATCTGTGCCCAACTGTGGAAAAGAGCTGATTTATTTTCATGAACTAAATCTGATGTTTAAAATTCCCATACTTGCTTAAAAATTAAGTATCAAACAATGCCATAGAAGAACCATTTTGGGTTCCCCAAATAACTGTTCAGTGAACAGTTCGTTAAAGAATCTGCATGGTGTGAAGAACATTTTAACATTCCAAAAATGGAACCATCAATGCATTTAAAGAACCAAGACAAAGAACCAGTTTTTAAGAGAGTATGCTAAATGAGGGTCATGATGATTGGTAACGTCTTTAAATGTTAATTTTTACCAAGCCACCCTGCAAGCACGTGGTTGTACAAATCCATCTTGCTTTAAAACTGATTTCACATCACGGGGACCGTCCCGCTGGCTGGCACCAGTGTCTTGCTTAAGTGCACAATGGTGTCATTTCAGGAGTTGCTATTTGCAGTGGCTGTTTCGGTTGCCAGATTTGTAACCACTACATTACACAACCGCCCACAAAATAGAGAATAATGACAAAAATAGTAAATCATTTTTCAAATGGTAAAAGTAAACTTTTTTTTTTTTTTTTTTTTTTTTTTTTTTTTTTTAGAAGTTATGCATCATGAGCTTGACCTAATATAATCTCTGCACGTGTACATTTAAATATCTGTAGTTTCACTACTGCACTTGTGGTTAAGAGGGTGTTTGAGTGTGACGTGTTTAAAGAGCCAACATGTGACAGTGCAAAGTGTAACTGCAATAAATCAATCAATAAAATAAATTAATTGAATGTTACATTTAAATGCAAAAATGATAACATGCATATAATATTTTTAAGCTACGAAATATAAATCCAAAACATTTTTGTGTAAATAACTACTAAATAGTTCAGAATAAACCCATAAATATACATATGATTTTAGATATATTTATTTTTAAATAAAAACCAATGACCTTTTTTGCTGGTGCATCTTAACTTACCTCTCTCTTAGTGATGCTGGTGTAACTGGTATTGAGCCATGCTGTGATGCAGAAAGCTGGAGCATTGGCTCTCTGAGTGATTATATACCCTGCAGTAACAAGGAAGGAAGCTTTCTTGCAGCTATTCGACACACCCAATGGAGAAAGCAAAAATTCGGAGTTTCTACACTTTTTCTAAAATGCTCATTTGTGACATCTTCCCAGAAAGTGTAGAAATCATGGATTGCTGTGAGAAAAATCACGTTGCATTGCATGTGTATGCATTAAAATTTGGTAACAAATATAGTACATACTGGGGAAGATCCATTGCCTGTGTGAATGCTGTTTCCAAAAACATGCATTGAAATTTAATACAAATAAATAAAATAGAACAAATAAAATTAAAAACAACACTTCAAGAAAAAACCATAAAATACAAACAATATTTAAATGCATCTAAATACAATTTTAAAATTATTATTCCTTCAATGTATTAAACAATTTACAATTTTATATGTGCAACAAATGGACAATAATGATTTATTTAATACTACTACAGGAAGTCAGTGTGCCACATTCTAGTCAGCACATGTGTTACAGTAGTAAAAACATTTTGCAAGACCCTTTAAATACAACTGATGCTACACATATACTCTTACAACAGCTTTGACATTGCTATAACTGGCATTTCTCAGAAGCCAGTCAGCAAACAGGAAGATCTGATGACCCAGTAAAGTGGCCTCCTCCCTTACTTTTTTCAGTTCACCTCATCTGGGTGGAAATACACACACACACACACACACACACACACACACTCATGTGTTTGTTTCACTATATTAGTAAGGACATTGCACAGACTTTCTATCACCTATTTGGATGTGTCAGTGTCACTTTGCGCACATCTGATTGGTCCAGATTTGGTGTGAGATCTCTGACCCAGAACAAAACCTGCAATGAAGCTGGTCAGCTATGGAGAGGAACTTACTACGGCGATGAACGCTGCTAAAAGCCAAGCCACTTCCATGGCACCTAAAACCCAGGATTGGTGCAAAGTAATCTGAAACTTGCTCAGCCAGCTGATCTGACTTCATGGTACAGGCCCCTCAACAAGTTAATCAAGATCTGATCAGATTTCGCACTACATTTTCCCAATACTGACAGAGAAATGCTTGGCTATCATGAATATTTTGGATGTGCAATGATCCATTCAATTCTTCATTTCACCTGTAAACTTTATAAAGGTAGACAGCATCCCTTTTTGTCTTTTTTTTTTACAGATCAAGAGAGTAAATGGTTTGATTTGGTGCCTTGTGACTATGCATCAGTTCCTCACTCTCATTTAGAATGGTTTAAAATACACCAGAGTTTTTTTTTTTTCTTAGTTCTTGTCTTGTATTTTACCACTTTGTAAATATCGGGCTAAGATAAAGGAGGAGGCCCTTCTGAAACCACCACATCCTGAGGTAAGAGCAACACCCTTCACAGTTACCAACGCCCTATCGACACTTGTGCGCAACGAAAATAAAAAGTGTTATCAGAAAAAGCCACAAAAAAGACCAAACTGTGTCACTATTAAACTTGATCGCGTAAGCACAAACTCAACCTGCGTGATAACTGAGCTGTTTACAGTTTCAGAAAAGATTCAGCTTGATTGGAAAAAGCTGCACACCAACCAAAAATGCTTCACATGGCTGTTTTATCTTTATATGCATTGATCCAGTCTTCAGACGTAAATGCAAACTCTCTGAACCAAATACATGACTACGCTTCTCATGACTGTAAAAACTTACGGAGATAGAGACGTTTGAATTTTCCTGACAAAACGCCTTTAAATGCATGAGTGGTGTTTAAAATCATTTCTGTATGCACCTCATGAAATTGGTTGATGAATGCATAAGCAGAGCTGGAGTCTTTACCTATAAACTCTAATATAAGAGTTTTTATTTGCATTGCATCATTTCCAAACCTCAATCTGTGTTGTTTTGGAGATTGCATGACTTTAAAAAAAGTGAGATGTGAATTCTTCTTGAATTGTAGGCCCTTCTTTTTCATATACCTTCAAACCTGGTCTACTTGGACAGACTTGGCGTTGTTCAGGTTATTTGATTTCATATCGACATCTAGCTGTAGTTTAATGTAATTGCATTTTAGTTTTTTTTTTTTTTCAGACAAGCTGTACAGTATTACTCACAATCAACCACAAGGGTTTGCTCTCTGGTCACTTTTGACCAGATCAACAGCTCCTATAAATAAAGTCTGTATGTAATAATGTTAACCCAGAAATGTGAATTAACGCAAAAAAAAAAAAAAAAAAGGATACATAACATGCTTATGTAGAAATATTACCAAAGTAAGCAATGTTTAATTAATCAAAATAAGATTAAATGAACAGAATAGACAAGCAATTTATATATATATATATATATATATATATATATATATATATATATATATATATATATATATATATATATGCTGACATTTTATTGATCTTTTGGCCATTCAAGATGTATTAGTTTCTCCATCAGATTTGGAGAAATGTAGCATTACATCACTTGCTCACCAGTGGATCCTCTGCAGTGAATGGGTGCCGTCAGAATGAGAGTCCAAACAGCTGATAAAAACATCACTATAATCCACAAGTAATCCACTCCAGTCCATCAGTTAACATCTTGTGAAGCCAAAAGTTGTGTGTTTGAAAGAAACATATGCACCTTAATGCGTTTTTAACTTTAAACTATCCCTTCTGGCCAAAATATGAGTCCATGATCCATACCAACGCTTCCTCCAATGAAAAAGTACATCTTCTGTTGTTTTGTCACATAAAAATCCACTGATATAACTGTTTTGGACCATTTTCATGTGAAAACATGGCTTTTGAAGCATGGCTGCTGGTTTAAACTGGTCATGTGCTGGTCCCAATGTCCAGTTTAAACCAGCTCAAACCAGCAGACATGTTTCAAAACATACCTAACCAGCATAATATGCTGTTATTTTTCAACAAGGAAAGTAGTATGAAGGATCGAGCACTTGTGTTTTAGCCAGAAGTAGCAGTTTCAAGTGAAAAAAGATGTCTTAAAAGTTTATTTGTTTATAACAAACACACAGTTTTTCACTTCACAAGACATTAACTGATGGACTGGAGTGGTTGTGGATTATTGTGATGTTTTTTATCAGCTGACTCTCATTCTGATGGCACCCGTCCGCTCCAGAGCAATTCATTCATTGGTGAGCAAGTAATGCAATGATTCATTTCTCCAAGTCTGATAAGGAAACAAACGTATCTACATCTCGGATGACCTGAAGATGATCATACATTCCCAGTTAATTATCATTTTTGGTGAACTGTTCCTTTAAGGCGAGTTCTCTTTCATCCACCGCGCGTCGCCGTTCAGCTTCTGTTCGCACAGACGAGTTTTCCTCAGTGTGTGATTGTGCGGATCTCCCTCCATCACAAAGCTCTCAGATCGCCTTCAGCATGTCCCTGTGTCCTCTCCGGACTCATATCGGTGTGCTCTGTTTTTAAAGAGGCCTCAGGGGTGGAAATAAACCTGTCTGGATGAGTTTGATGAAAAGGGCGATCTATTGGATGAAGAGGAGGAGCCGCATACACGTATGCACAAACACACGGAGACAATCGACAAGCAGACACATTTATTAACTTATTAAACATGAGACGCTTCGGTCGGCACAACATACACACATCACGGTAAGTTTTTATTAATTCATGTATTCGAGTCGGTGTAGCTCCGCGGCGGCGAACAGAAACTTTGCGAGTGGCTGGAAGTCAAACGGCTTTTGTTTCAAACCCCCAACCAACATTTCTAATCTAAAATATTAAAATGTTATCTCGAAAAAATAGCGGTTTAGCTATAAGATAACCCAAAATCGTTTTAACAAGAGATAAAAAATCCGTTCGCGGCGAAAACTCTCAAAATAAATCGAACTTCCCGGATTGAGCTTTTGTTCGAATACAGTGTATCCGGCAACAATGTAACTTTTCATCTTTCATTTCCCGCCATGTTCGGGTCGGTCGTGCTACATTTGAAGTTCTGGTTCCATTTCATTCTTATGATTTATGATCTGTACACAATCTGTGCTCCGACAATGAATTGAATTGATATAAACGCCGTCCAGCTTGAACCTCCTACTTGTTGCGTTGTGTTTCATTGTGTTGTCAGATGTCATGATACAGTGTTGGTTATGCTGTTTATGGTCACATAAAGCTTTAAGTGTTCACATATTAGCATCATAAACCAAAAATACATTGTAACTCATTATTGTCTTTGGAAAAACCAGTGGGATGGTGTTTTTATGCTTGCCTGGACTTTAGGATTGGCTAGGTTTTTCCCAACTCTGACTGACTTCTGTCCTCCTACTGTTTGTGTTAAACAGCCATTGGAAAAACCCTATCATCATCAAGAACAGAAACCTGAAAGGAAGTGAGAAAGTAATTTTGACGTGTCATGTGTTAGCGTTGAAGGGTTTTTCACAGTTGTTTTTGTGAACGTAGCATGAGAAAAAGAGCCTTGAAGTGACTGGAGATCTGCGGATGTTCAACCTTTCAACAACCAATATGAGCTTTTTCAATCACAGTTCCAGCGAAACAATTCATCAGTGCATGTCACGCCAAAAACAAACATGTTCATATCTCTGTCAATTTCTGATATTCTGGACAATATCTGGTCATTTGGAGGTGATATTTAAACTAATGTTGCATATGTCAAATCTAGACCTGAAGATGTGCATAGTTTTTTTGTTTTGGTAAATGATATCATTATGGGAGTGAAATTGGTTTCATGTTGGCGTTAATGTCTCATACTTAATGTAACATGACAGTGAACACTATAATAGAGGCGATGGGTTCACATTGAGAAACTCTTCTGTGACTAGGAGACGTGAACAGGAAGTTGATGGTCGCTGCTGAATGCAGACGTAGTCAAAGGAAACCCAGGTTGCCAGGAGTGTTAGACGGTTGGGTGTCCCTGCCCTGTGTACTCATTCTCACTCATTCTTTTTTTTTCTCAGTCTCTGTTTTGAAGCGTTATTGTGAAGTTGAGAGAGAGGCCCACAAAGCTTTTTTGTTGCACCATATGTGCACTGACGTGCTTGTGAAAGGGAACTACTGAATGAGAGACCTGGAAGTTGGGCTGGGCAACACAGCTTTACAGATAGCAGTGTTTTACAGCCTTTTCTAATAGTTGAGATACAGCTCAATAGACATGTTTTTACTCTGTTTTGGCTCAAATATGTTTAATACAATAAAAAATGATCTGTTTATTTCATTGACATGCAGGGATATAACAACTGCAATATTTGTTCTGCATGTATTTTTGCTAAAACGTTTATTTTGTAGCTTTAAAAGAAATCACATTTTTAGACCTTCAATAATATTTGATATTTATGTAAATATTTGTATTAGCTCTGATTTGGGTTATTTATTTATTTTTCTTCAATCAGTGGAATCATTCTTTCAAAGTTATTTGTTTAAACTGACTATTTTTTTTTTTTAGGAAACTATGAAGAAATATTTACTTATTCATTTATATGCACTATTATAACAACTGAATTTTTTCTACAACTATTTTTACTTAAACTTGTAATATATTTTAGTTTCTTTTTTTCTTCTCAGATTTGTCCTCAACCAGATTTTTTGCCACCAAACAAACAGTTAATGCGAAATAAATCTAAAGGCTTTTCTTTTAAGAATTGCATAGAAATTAAAATCCTTTATGAAAAATTATACACTGATTATTTTAGATTTTTTTTTTTAAATCACTGCACATGAATCAATTCACTTCTAAGGTGCAATTACTTAAATACTGAACTACTACTAAAATACAAAATCTATTGCAAGTTTTGTTTTGTTAGTAAAATTTATAAAAAGATGCTATTAAAACCAGTTTTGTTCTCACTAGGTTTGCAAAACGTCTGCATCATATTTAGGGAATCAAATAAAATGTGCATTAAATTATTGCAATATTAATGATGATGATTTATTATTTTTTCATTGCAAGCAAAATATGTGAAAATTTAGTTGATATTCTCAGCCTTATATTAGGCCTAGGTCTATATTTTCCTCTGTAATGGATGAACATGAATCCATTGGTGATCTAGAACCCAGTGGCTTTATATCCATTATCCACTAATAACAAGCAGATGGCAAGAATTAGATCGGTTTTCTCCTACACGAGGTTCACAGAAGCCGCCTTCCTCACGAAATACTGCCAGATTTGCAGATGACAGCGGAATGCTTCCCTAATTTAGAGAAACATCCACCATGGTCATTCATCTGTTTGGCTGCGGTGAAGGTGCCCCACAGTGGCCTGACAGCAATGCATTATGGGTGTGTGAGGGGGAAAGATAAAAGACGAGTTGAAAGCATCACGCGAACCGACCAGAGTTTGCGGCGTGGACTCGGGATGACGCACGCGCGGTAGAAGCAGACGGAAATTGTTAAAGCTGCGCGAGCGGAAAGCGTTCGGACGTTTCTACGTTTCCAATGCGTGCTCCCCATCCAAGTTTATAAATAACCCTAATTATAGAGCACATGGAGAAATGAGTCTGGTCTGACACACATTCGGTTGCTGTTTTGCATTAACCCCTTCTAAACATGTTAGCCCTGACATTTTTGGTCGTTTAAGTCATGATTAATCTTATTGTCTAACGTGTGTCAAACGGAGATGAATGGGAGTGTCCGTGCGCTACTGTCAGCTTGTGGCTTTGATGACCATCCACCCAATCATAAAATGACTTAATGCAGGAAGTGGGCTGTCTGGACGGGAGTGGAAAGTGGATGGAGTGGTTCGAGTGCCAGGGACTTTATAAAACACCCCCACCCTCCTCCATCCTCCACTGAGCTCATTAAGCAGAGCTGTGCAGCTGAGAGCTTTCTGGAGCCAATCTCTGTTGACTTGTGCTTGATTCCTGACGCTGTTTGTTTAGGAAATGGGCAAACATTGCACCATTCTCCTCTTCATCTGATGTAAATATGCCGAAGGAGGTTCAAGTCTGCGATTTTCACATGCAATAGGCCATAACTCATCAATCAAAAAAAACAAAAACAGATTATTTTGCATTGACATTATTTTCTTGTCACTGATGTAGTACATTTCTTCCTCCCAGAATTCGAATTACAATTATTATAATTATTAAATTATATTTTTAAGTATTAATGGTGGTAATATAATAATAGCAATAGTCATTTTTTTATTATTATTTGAAAATTACAATTGCCCATATTCATCATGGTAGTATTTATTTTATTGCAAATTTAAATACATTTTTAAATTTTATTGATTAAAAAAAAACTTGAATACAATGTCGAAATAATTACTAAATATTTTTTTTTTACTTTTAATTTTGAGATGAAATAATACTTTTGTTTACAACAGGATTCAAATGTGAAATATTATTATTATTATTTATGTTTTTAATAATTAAATACTTTTATTAATCGCAGATGCAAATTAAAGGAACACTCCACTTTTTTTATTTATTTATTTATTGAAAATAGGATCATTTTCCAACTCGCCTAGAGTTAAACAGTTGAGGTTTACCGTTTTTGAATCCATTCAGCTGATCTCCGGGTCTGGCGGTAGCACTTTTAGCTTAGCTTAGCATAGATCATTGAATCTGATTAAGCCATTAGCATGTTTAATGATGCTGAAAATACAGCTTTGATCACAGGAATAAATGACACTTTACTACATGTTCACAAAGAAAACATTATTTTAAATTGCTAAAATATTTCACAGTATTACTGTTTTTACTGTATTTGTGAAAAAATACATGCACATGGTGAGCAAAGAGAGTGATTGCTTTAAAAAAAAACTTTGTAACAGCAGTGCATGCAAAATCTGTTTTGGTTTTCAGTGTGTCTATCTTTATACAGCCAAGAGAAAGCATGAACCCTTAACAACAGCGGAAAAAGAGTGTTATTGGTCTTATTTTGTTGGTTTCTCATGCCGAGCGCCACACAGGCAAAAGTAAGTCATGGAGTCGAGGCGAGGCTGACATTCCTTTTGGATATGCCAGCTAATCCCAGAGCTCGTGTAATGACCAACAGAAACATTCAGTGATTGGAAAGACCTTAAAGAGGCAAACGAAGTCTGGAGCTGTAATATCGGGAGATTTAGGAGGAGCAATAAATATCTTCAAGATGTTTTCAGAGCGGAGCAGATGACATGATGCAGCTTTGGCTTCCGTTTGATGACTTTTTAGAGGCTAATTGGTGGTCGAAAAGAGCATCGTTTGATCAATCACCTGTTTGATTGAACATTTAGATGCGAAATGCATGCATATCCTCATGTTTTTCTGCAGATTTAAGACTCGGAATTCAAGAAATGCATTTAATAATTGATTATTCACACAACAAACAGTAGATGCACTTCTCCTTGGCCAATGGTGTTGCATGTAAACTCACGTTCTGCTTTTTTTGGATCATAATTAGCAGTTCCCCTCAGACAGCAAATGTGTTTCATATGGAGCCTGTATTTCGGGCGCTCGTCGCTAACTATCTGCATGTTTTTTTGTCAAGATTGTATACAGAGTTTTGTCCCGGAGAGTTTAGGCCTGTGTTTTCTCTGGCACGTCCAGGAAACAGTTTGCATGCAAATTGCACAGAACGCATGTCGGCCAATTTGATAAAATTCAAAACAGCCCCTAGATCAGAGCAGCTAACACTACGACTCGAACACAAAGAGTCATTTTGAGTGATTTACAGCTGAAAGGAAAGATCAACTCTGAGATTTCTGGATGCCTTTTCGAGGTTGTATGGGTTTTTTGGGTCTACTTTAGGTGTTTGTGTCAGTGATGAACTGTGATAGGATGGTGAAACTAAAGCTGGAGCACATGTGCCTCTGCAGGAGGTCCTGGCCCGCTGTGGAAACTACTGCCGATGTTTTATTGAGCTCCACTCAGGCTGGTGTTGAATTCTCTCAAGAGTTGAAATGCTTGTTTGGCTCACTTCTGCCTCTTTACTTTAAACAAGCTTGCTTTTGTAAAAACTGAAGCATTAGCTGGGCTAAGATGGGCTTTTAGAACAATTTGCTGAATATTTTCTCATCTCAGAGTTTATTTTTTCATCAGATTTGGAGAAATGTCGCATTGAATCACTTGCTCAACAATGGATGTGAATGAGTGCCGTCAGAATGAGAGTCCAAACAGCTGCTAAAACATCACAATAATCCACAGCACTCCAGTCCATCAGTTAATGTCTTGAGAAGTGAAAAGCTGCATGTTTTTGAGAAACAAGTCCATCATTAAGACATTTTTATCTCCGAACTGTTGATTCTGGCTAAAATATGAATCCATAATCCAAACGCTAAACGCTTCCTCCAGTGTAAAGGCCCATCTTTTGTTGTTCTGTCATGTCAAAATCCAACACTGTTTTAGGGTGTTACCATTGCTTGATCTGTGCAGATTTCTCTCCTGACTCAGACAAGGTGACTTTTTCACTGGAGAAAGTGTTATTGTGGATCATGGACTCCTATTTTATCGGGAAGCAATGATTTGAAGTTAAAAACATCTTAATGCTGGATTTGTTCTAGCTTTTGTCTTCTCTCATTGAACTCTCATTCCGATGGCACCCATTCACTGCAGAGCATCCAATGGTGAGCAAGTGATGGAATCTGTTCTTATGAAGAAACAAACAAATCTACATCTTGCATGACCTGAGGGTGACTGAATTTTTCAGCACATTTTCATGTTTAGGTGAACTATTCCTTTAAGTTGCACATTTTAGATGATAAAAATAGCAACTTATGTTTTCCGCAAAATGCGGTACTTTGTAGGTCACTTTGCTAAATGGATAAATGTAACTGTAATTATTACAGCATCATTTGTGCTTAGACAAAACTGGCAAAAAACCCACTGATTTGCATTGAAGAGTCATATGTAGACACCTGTGGGTGTTTCTGTGACTTATGCATATTCAGTCTGATTGAAAATCGTTCAGCGTAGGCATACATTTGCAGGAAACGTCCACCAGACCAGACTGATGGAGGAGTTGTCCATAGGGAATCCCATGGAGGTTTGTCTTTCCTCTGCCCACGCGTCTGCTAAAAGACTTGGTTCCTAAATGGAGGTGATGTTAAAACAAAAGCCATGTTTCTGTTTCAGCCGCACATTCCACTTCAACGGGCCTTTCATTCAGAACATCTCCAGCTGCATCTGTGCTCCACAAAGAACCTGTGACTGATTTACCTCATGGGTTTTTCTTCTTCTCTTCTCTACCCCGGGAGCTCGGCCAACTCTCCTGCATCTCTATCTGAGGGGAAGTGTTAAAGGAAGCCTCAGCGGCAGAACATGAGGATCTGACTCTGGAGCAGAATCAGAAAGCACAAAAGAGGCCAAAATGTTTGTTTCGGGGCCAGTCAGTTAAGCTTGTGAGAGACGATCCTGGTGATCTTTTGAAACGAAGTAACAATAACAGCATGGTCTTTACGGGTGCACTGGAGACTTTGTCTCGCTTGTTCTCATCCACGTCAATGAAGTCATTTAGCTTAAAACATCCTCATGAAAATGAGAACAACGTCTTCAAAATTTGGAATATTCCAAAAAAGTTTCTATTTCAGTTAGAATGCTCCTTATCTAGTATGTAGATTAGCAAAGCCGCTCACGAGTTGTTTTTTAGATGCATGATTGTTCTAAATGTCAAATTTGCCAGACTGACACTCCTTTTCTTCTAGCTCAGGAATGTTGGACTTGCTCTGAAACATGAGATGTCTGTCTGTCAGAGATAAATCCAGCTCTGTTCTTTCCCCCCAGTGGCGCTTCATGTCTTGAGTTCTGTGTTGAGAAGAGTAAACCTGGCTGGTCTTTTTCAGGCCAGCTCAAAATGAACCGTAATGATGATGCTGTTTTTGTGGTCGCTGACTTTATGCATGCCTTGGAGTTTTATTGATTTTGGTTATGGTCAAATGCCAAGTTGGGAGGATGGCCTACTTTCAGCCATCTGAGAAACCAGGCTGGAAAAGTTTAAACGCATCCACTGTTCATTTTACAGACTTTTAGGTAGGGCTGCACGATTATGTCAAAAATCATAGTGGTTGATTATTCCCTTGAAATTGTACTTGCGATTATTAATTACGATTATCACAATCTAAATTGAATGGTGTTTATGCCATTTCTTGATGCAACTGCATGCCGCATTTTTATATGAAAATAAACAAGCTGAAAACACTCTAACTGAAAAGCTTTGTGCTTTTCTAAAGTAAATTAAGCCTCAAATGTCAACTATACATCCGATTGGTTTCTTCTTTAAATTATAAAAAAGTAAAAATATGAATGGTATTATAATGTTATACTGAAATTAAAAGAATGGGAAAAACTCTTAAGATAACATGTAGAAAGAAAAAAAGGCATCATAAGCAAGCAGAATAACATAAGTGGACTTTGAACGATTAATTGGCACTTACGTAATTGTGGCGTCCATAATTGTAATCGCGATCAGAAATTCGATTAATTGTGCAGCCCTACATTTAAGGTTTACATTTAGCCATTGTTTACCAGCAAATTCAGCTAGAATTATTTTATTTAGGCTACTTTATTTTTTACTGATATTTTATAAAATTTTATTTTTTAGTATTTAATTTATTTACAAAAGAAGCCATGCTTTGAGAGATTTTGTTGACCCCTGCATGGTTTGTTTTTGATCTTGCATAAAAATGTTGGTTTCAATGGTTCCCCATTATGTCAAACCATCAGAAAATAGTCCATTCATTCACGAGGACTTTCCAGAGTAACTTAATTTCACTCAATATAAGCTGACAGCTGTTTAAGACACTTGGCTCTGGCCTTCCCGGGAAATAACTTGCATCCTCAAATTTACTGTTAGAACAAGCGTACAGTGTTTTGCATCATTTGTTCTGCCACATAGTAATAACTCTGCCAAACCAAAGTTCGGTAATCTATAATAAACAGCGTTGGATAAGCTTAGATTGGTTGGTTTGATTTTGGTTCTTCAAGAAACCCTTGGAAGCATGTGGCCTGTTAGGGCACCTTTCAAAGTGGCATTCACAAAGATGATTTCTCGCGATGGTATTATTTGAATGATAGAAAACGTCATTGAAGGGATAGTTTGGAATATATAGATTTTTATAATTTTTGCTACAGGTTATAATTTCCACATCAAAAGCATTAAGAAATCATAACCAAAGGCTGGTATTAAAAGTGCAGTGCACAAAATGAGCTTCACTTTGTGTGTTGTGCAACTTTGTTGCTTGCAGAGTTTAGTTATTTCCTCTTTCCTTGCTAACTACAAAGCATTGGTTTCTTTGAGTGTTTTATTTATTAATATATATATATATATATATATATATATATATATATATATTAGTTTTATTTACTTAAAGATACAATAATTTAAAACACAGGTGTGAATTTAAGATTGTTTTCTGATATAAGCAAATATATTTTGCTTTATTTATGCTTGAAGCAAGAATATTTTAATTATATAAAGAATTTCTGTATTTCCTAAAAATGTCTTTATATTAATAATGCATGTTTTGTTTGAGAAAATGTATCTTTTAAAGATACTTTTTTGGGGGGTTTTCTTTGGTTCTACAATACAGACTTTATGCAAATGTTCTTCATGGAATGACCATAAACCATGTGACTATAGTGGTTTCTAACTCTTTATTATATACAGGGATGCAGTTGCCATGCCGATATTGACACCAATGATGTAGCAGCTGTGGCTTTGTACTGTATATTTATAGAGATGTGCTGTCTAGTCACAGCAGATACACAGCAACACACTAACTCTGACTGTGACCATGGTTTCCTGTTAGATGTAGCTACACAGATGCAGTTTTCACTCGTGATCAGAGAGTATTGCAAGGACATGCTTTAGGCAGATTAAATAAAGGAGCTGTTGAGTTTGTGTCAGGCACCATGAATAGTAAGGTCAGATGGAGAGCTGCAGGTCTGAGAAATAAGGGATAGGGGTGATATGTTCATCCAAAGAGCACCAGTAATGGCACCTTATCTCAGTTTTTAATTAAAATCCAAAGTTCTTGTTTACAAATGATCGATCTAATTAAGATGAATGACACTGGCTGGGACTTGTTCCAAAACAAAAAGTGAAAGGTTAATATAAAGAAACAAAGTAGGCCAGTATGAAATCTGGGACTGCAATATCTAATCAATACAATCAATGGAAATGATTGTTGGCATGACGTTATTGGCTGGTTGTCTCTATGTGCTTTCAAGGAAAAGCCTTTTTCAGTAAATGTCACCTTTCAACACCTTTCAAAAATCTGGGCTTGGAACAAAAATGCATGCATAATATGGCCACAGGGTGATCCGCAATAAGTTATCCAAAGAAATAGAGTGATTTGTATTAAATGCTTTAAAGAAGGCCAGAACTATGTTGTTTCATTCTTTTAAATTAAAGTGAGTATTTTGCAAAATAGTGATTAATCAAAGAAATCATCGACTAATCACTCATGTTAGTTGCAGGCCTAATTCTTTGTGTCCTCTTTTTCAGGTGCTAGATGGTGGTTGTGAAGGCAGTACGTAATGCTGAAGGGGCTCTTCCTGAGTCAGAATGAGTGTCAAAGATGGCGATGGGACGACTAGCCAAGATGGAAAGGCCTACGAACTTCAGATATACCCCCGACTCTCTCTGGAGACGGCGTCGTGCTGTATACTCAGAGTCACCAAGGAGGCCACCGCAGCTAGCGTCATACGGGATGCGGCTGAGACCCTTGGACTGGACACCAGAAAGCTATATGTCCTGGCTGAGGTGAAGGAGTGCGGTGGGGAGGAGTGGGTGCTGGAATCGACTGACCTTCCCGTGCACAGGGTTCTTCTTTGGCCGAGAAAAGCCCAGGAACAACATTCTCAGAAAGAGGGATTTTACTTCCTCCTGCAAGAGCGCAACCACGATGGCTCCATCCGCTACGTGCACCTACCTGCCGTGGGGAACGAGCAGGAGTCCAAGCGATTGGTTGCTCGGGGTTTCCTCCCACCCCAGCAGGAGGACCTTGAGGACCTCTGTAACCTTCCAGTCCTAAATGAGGACAGCATCTTGGATAACCTCCGCATTCGTTTTCAGAAGAAGAAAATTTATACATATGCTGGCAGTATCCTCATTGCTATTAATCCCTTTAAGTTCTTACCCATTTACAACCCCAAATATGTCAAAATGTATGAGAACCACCAGTTGGGCAAGCTGGAACCCCATATTTTCGCCATTGCTGATGTAACCTACTATGCCATGTTGCGCAAGCACATCAACCAGTGTATTGTTATCTCAGGAGAGAGCGGATCGGGCAAAACGCAAAGCACTAACTTCCTCATTCACTGCTTGACTGCTCTCAGCCAGAAGGGTTACGCAAGTGGAGTGGAACGAACCATTTTGGGTGCTGGACCAGTGCTAGAGGTAATATGATTACCAGCTTGATGCAAACTTGGTTTAATAACATGATTGTCATCATTTGCGAAGGAGTTCAGGACTAGTAGATTCGTTCGGGGACTTACTGGGACATGGGATAATTGACAGGGTTTTTTACTGAAAGAACAGACTTACTCTTGGATACATTCTGAGTTTGAGTCTCTAAGAATTTTTAAACCTTTGAGATGCTGTTAAACTGTATTGTAAAGGTAAAAGAAGTTAACTGATGTTTTTGCAGTTTGCAGTAGTCAACTGTAGATGTTGTCCACCCCCCCAAAAATGGTATTGTATAAGAACCATACATTTGATTGTTAGTGTTGGGTGTTAGTATTTTATATTTGAGCATTGTGCATTAGATTTGTGTTGACTTTGATCCATTGGATACTTCTACAGATTAGCATTTTTCTTCATTGTAGGATCTGGAAAAGATTTCAGGATCAGTAGATTTTTTGGAGGACTTACTGGGACATGGGATAGTTGATTACTATTTCTCATTGTCGAATTGACATTTCATGCTGAACAGATTCTATGCTCAAGTCTCTAGAGTTTCCTAACCTTTCACATGTTTTTGTGCAGTTACTGAGATGGTTAAGATAAAGGAAGACTGTTAATGGGTTTGCAGTTGTCAACCTCAGAAGTTGTCAACCCCCAAAAAACTGTATATTATGTAAGAACCCTACATTTGATAGTCAGTCTTGGGTGTTTGTGTTGTATCTTTATTTGAGCATTATGCATTAGTTTCTTCAAATCCTTGGAGGCTTGCTTCTACAAAATAGCTCATTGGTTGGAATTGTAGGGTCTGGAAAAGCTCTCAACTTTGAACAATGCTTCATAACAACCTTAATGACAGCTTACCCATAGATCACTCAGTCTTCACTGTAAACTGTGGCTCTTTGGATCAGTTTTTTTTACAGAGCATTTTCCCACAAGCCTGTGCTTGAAACGTGGGGTCACAACTTGCTATACTTGCATAGCTCATGTTGCAGTACTGGCTAACCTACATCTGGAGGCTTTCCTCAGGGGACTGTGTCTCATGCAGTTCTTGTTGTTTTATATCTCTTGCTTTAAAATTATAGCTCGGTCCCATAAACCTGTTCAAGCACATTCTGTTATTTTGCAAAATATCAGTAGAAACCCTTCCCCAACTCTTATCTCATGGTAGTTTATGGTAGAGGTACCTCTGGTAATAACTGACCTTTGAGACTAAAGTGCATTTGGGTAACGATTAGAGTGGATGTTGTGAGATTTCCACAACTCATGGGTTATCATCTAAAGAGTCTTGTAAAGTCCTTCTTCTCAAGATTTCAGGGTTGCTATTTTTGAAGTTACCAGTCAGACAAAAACAACCCACTTGGCTTCTACAATTCACATCACTTCTTTAGTACTGCAGAGGTTTCCTGTACACATGATGCCATTAGAAAACCTTTGGTGTCATTTCTTAGCATAGCCTCCTTTAGCAGAATAAGTGTAGCAAGTCCTAAAAGGGATGAAAGATGGCAGGTTTTGTTTGACGCTTGCCCCAGTGTTTGTGGTTACTGAAAACTAGAAGTCATTTCTCCGCAGTCAGCACAGTCATTGTCCCTTGGCAGACAAGTCTTCAGGCTTCATTAAAAAATATTCCCCACATCTCTGCATTTGTGGTGAGAAGCATTCTGTGAAACTGGTCAATTGAACATTGAGCCCAGAATGAGACTCCATCCAGAAGTTTTCAATGATAGTAGTCAGATCTCCCTTAGGCTTCTCTTCCTTTTATGGTCTCATGAAGTCCAATTGTCTCATCCATCTTACAAGACGTTCAATTGGTGCAGATTTTTAAGAAAGGACCCAATATTCCTTTTTTATTATTCTCTGCATTGTATCAGAGGGAAAAGTTTCCATATGTGAGTCAGTGCAAAGTTCCTCCTCATCTTTTTTAGTTATTTTGACTGTTTGATGGATACATCAACAACTCATGTCCCGTTTCCAAACTTTTGGACCACAAGTTACCACCATCAGTTTCTTCTACCGAAGTTACAACTGTGGAATCGTTTAAGGGATCGTTCACCTAAATAATGAAAATGCTGTCCTTAATTACTCAATTAATTAACTATCCCTTTAACTGGTTTTAATTGTCCCCTTCCGAGGCACCTCACCCAGTAGCAACTAGTTTTGTGTAAGTTTTGCTTTTAAACTGAATCGAAAGCAAATTGATTGACCGTGACTCAATGTAAACTGTAATTTTACAGTCCTTTCTTTTTAAAGCTGCACGTTGTTGTCTCAGTTTCAACTTGCATGATGTAAGAGAGATGTTTGGCACCTGTTGTTATTGACCAACACGTCAGACCGGTTTCGGGCGCCTTTTCACCGGAGCTGCCCTCTTTCGAAATCCCCCTTCTACAACACATTGCTTTGTTTGAATGCATATTTCACCTTCAGTGCATGCAGAACAACATCTACGGCGAGTAAACCATGCTGTTTGACCTAATAATGTGGCATGCTCTTCTTGAAAGTGCCCTACAGGAAAACAGTTGTGAATCCAGCAAGCCAAAAATTAGTTTTTTGTCCAGAACCAAATGGCTTTTATGGATTACGTCAATGAGTATCATATAACAGGAGAGTTTGGAGACTCTGCAAATGCCATTGAGCTCTTTCTTTTTTACACAATGGCTCTGCAAACACCTTTCTGGTTTCAGATGTTTCTGTGTCAACAATTTGGCTTTTGATCACACACGTGAGACCTCTGAAGTAATAGAGAAAGACTTCCCTCTGTCTGATCACTTCTTCAACAGGAAGCAGTTTTTTTTTCAACAGGAAGTGGTAGCGGTAGAGGTTTCGCTCCCCA
Organism: Carassius carassius; assembly: GCF_963082965.1. NCBI lineage: Eukaryota > Metazoa > Chordata > Actinopteri > Cypriniformes > Cyprinidae > Carassius > Carassius carassius. The sequence continues at coordinate 2,504,576 of NC_081802.1, forward strand.
TTGGCCGGTCTGCTCACTGGGTTTCGAGACTCAGCGTGTTGTTCCTCAGGAAGCTGTAATGGCTATATCATTGCCATTGTTTATCTCCAGGCTTTGTGTTAGTCTTGTGTGGTGGACTTTGGCTTCCTGAGACAGTCTGAGCTATTTTTGGTGGGATGACTGTAAGGACACACGTGGGATGTCGACATGTGGAAAAGCATACAATAAAATGGCCCATTGGAGACCTACAGTAATTATCTCGGTCGTCTCCAGTTTCTAGCAACATGGACCGAAACTTTTCAGTTAATTTAAAGACCTGAATACATTCACAGGCCTTTAAACTGTAGCCAAACACCAAATGTCTAACTTGAAGATCTTATTTGTGTTTATTAGATTGATTTCTGAACTGCTGCGCTTTTCGTTCCCTAAAGGCAATTAGCTCCAATGCTAGGGCAGCCATTGCTATTACCTTTTTTCCATAGTACTTGTACTTAGTGGGTTTTTTTTCCACCTTTTTTCTTCAGATAATGTAACTTGATTGCTGTTGTGAGCTAGTGAAATGTTGCCTCGTTCTGCTTGAAGGTCATTTGTTGACATGCTATTGTGTCGTGATCTCAATTAGCGCGAGTACACACTGTCACCAGCTAACCCGATATCGTAGTCTGCCTTTTGTGTTCACGCTGAAGACTTGGAAAATGAAGTCACACAGCTCACTTGAGATGGCCTGATGTTTGTGCTCGATGGCTCCGAGGCCATGAATAAAAAAAGCAGCTATATCTGACAGTCATGTGAGCATCACATAGTGTTACTTTTGAGTAATAGGATTCTACTGGCCTTTTTATGAAATGGCTTTGAGAATAGGGTCTTTGTTGATTCCAGATGGATTGTATGGATGGCTTATATTTCAGTGGCTGTCAAAAGTTGCAGTGTGTATACTGTATATAAAGGAGCGGTCTTATGCTGCATGATTAATGTGGCTGATAATATCTATACAAAGTTGTTTTGTGATCTAAATATTATATGTACAGTAGTACATTTGTACATTAGAATACATGTTTGTATATTATGTAAAAATATGTTAACTTTCTAAATCAATTGTATATTATCTGCAATATTGTTGTAAAATATTTAAGCAATATATAGTACAATTTAAAATAATTTATTTTCTTATTAGTATTTAAACACACACGTATATATGTAATATAATTTATAGTAATTTAATTGTATAATTTATGTAAAATATTGAGATTAGTACATGTGTATTTATATACTGGATATTTAAGTATTGTTGTACTAAAATATAGAGTTTAAATTATTTAATCTAAATGAATATTTTCATGTGTATACATCTATTATAAATGGTATATATTTAAATACACATAAATATATAGTTTATGCATTTATTAATTATTAATAAATTATATTTATTTACTTAAATTTTGCATTTAAGTCTTCATATAAACATACTGTGTGTTTATGTAATAAACCTGTCAAATAATTTTAAATGATTTGATCATTTTTATGTATATACACACATTAAATAGAAATATATAATTATGTATAAGTGTTTGTGTGTATAGTATAATGTACTATTTTATGATTTTATAATAATTGGATGATTTAAAAATAGTTAATAGAATTATATTTTATTATTATTATTTAATTATAAATGAATCAAATAGGAACTATTATATTAATTGATATTTAAATATACTGTGTAATATACATCATTTGTAAATAATAATAATAATAATTAGTTAATAGATATGTTCATTTAAATCAATATTTATTTTAAGTTTTAGTGTATATATAATTAGTGTATACAGCATATGTTATATATTAAAATAATTTTATAATTATTTAAATTTTTTAATTAAATTGTTATATTAATACTAATATTTATGTATCAATATTTAGTTTCACATGCTGCTGTTGTTGTAGTGTTGGAGTTTTGCGAGTGACTCAAAGGGTCAGTCCTTGCTTCCGCTCAAACCCGATGTGTTTTGATGCCGCTGGCGAGCAGTCAGTTCAGCTAAATGGGATTTATTGTTGTCGAAGTTCGAGTTTCGATGCGGAAGCAGAGCCTTGTGGCTTTGTCGTGGAAATCTGTGGAAAGCTGACTCCCAAATAACAGTGAAGAATAAGAACTAGTTCAGACAGGTCTGCAGATTTCTGTCTTCTCCCCTGTCCCGTATTATTTCCTTTCCCAGCTCTGACAGAAAAGGCGTCTTGAGCGTGTGCGCTGCAGTTGCGACATTCTGACAGAAAAATAGTCTGGTTGGCTTCTGCGGTCGCGTCGTGTTTCCTCCTAGCACTGGAGTCCTACACCAATCAGCAGGAGCTTGTGAGCTTGTGTTGTTTATCGAGTGATTGCCAACCGCTCGTGTCAAACCAAAACAGCTGGTCTGCTCCGTTTCTGACGGACTTCAGAGAGAGAGAGATCTTTCACTTCTGTGTCCCTGTAAAGTCAATTCTGAGAATTGTTTCTGAATGCATTGCCAATGTATTGCTGAAACACATTACAAAACTGTGAACAATGTATTACTGATTAGTGGAGTTACACAGTTTTTCACTGTGTTCAGGATATTTTGGGCGGGGCTAAAAAGGGGGTTTGATGACGCACTGGAGCCCCCGAGCCAAGTCCCCTCCCGTAACACTATAAGTAGTGCACTTTCGCAAACCGTTCACCTGCGCAACATCTTCACACGAACAAATGTGTGACATCATATACCTCTGTAAATAAATACAGTTTAAATTCACGTCTCGCACACTTCAGTGCATTTTGAATGGAACACATAAGATTATTTTTGTAACTTTTCTTTTGCTGTTATTTTTATTTAGTAAATTTTGTTTACTTTTTGATTGTTTATTTTCTTTCCAGCAATGATCTATTTCTTTTATAGATTTACTTGTTTATTTTTATTTATGTATTTACTAAAAACAGCATGGCCTGTAAGACTTTTTTGGGTGTACTGTCTCTTTAAGCACAGAAGCTCTGATTGGTTACAGTATCTGCTTCAGGTTTCCCCAGTATTCAGCAGTGCGTTTTGGAAGCGGGTCAAAGGTTGAGCGCGGGGAATCTTAATTAGGTTAGAGCCCTTCCCCCGGTCCGTCTGGAGCGGGACGGTTTTCCACTGCTGGCTGGCACAAAGCCGCCCTCTTTAACATGCACAGAGTCACTTTCCCCGCGGCAGGCCTTTTGTTGGCTTATTGAGGGACGGGGTGACCCTGCACCCTCTACTCTTCGCCAGCGGCCCATTAATAAAAGGGGGTCGTTGTCACTGTTTTTTGCACAGATGGGCCACCGACACTGGAGGTGTGAACCGATGATTATGATAAATGTGATAAGATCAAACTGCTCTTCACAAGTCAGAGCGAAAACTAGCATCTGACACGTTCAGACAGATTCAGTCCAATAAAGAGCATTGTTTTATTGCTCTCAGATGAGGACTGTCTGCAGTTAACTGCATCTGAAACTGGTTTTGTATTCTGTTTAAAGCTCATTCATAACAAATTAAATATTAATAATAAAATGAAATTAATAATAATAATAATAGTACATTTTAATGATAAAAGTAATAATGTTTTAATAATTTGTTTTTCATTTAATTACTTTAAATTAAGAATTATTATTATTATTATTAAAACAATTATAATAATGTTTTAATAAAGATTTGTATTATGTTTTGAATCAAATAGTTTATCTATTACTTTTTTGATCAATAATTAGTCATTAAGAGATTTATTTATATAGATATTAACAGAAAGAATAAGAAATATGTTTATCAGGTTTGCAGTTATATTATTTATTTTCTTTCTTTTGTTAATTTATATAATTTTTTGCTAATAATTAGTATTATTATTATTGCCAATAATAATGATGATTGATTTAATAATAATGTTAAATATTTTATTATTAGCTATTATATTTTTTTGTTTCTATTATCATTAATAAATGAAGGCAATAAAAGGATGAAGATCATAACAAATTAATATGCAAAATGTTAGTTAGAATAATATTATTAACCGATGATGATGATTAAATGGTGATTAATAATAATAATAATAATTATTATTATTATGCAACATGGTAATATTTAATGTAACTGTTTTAATAGTTAATAATCTCATTTTAATGATTATATTTTTGATTAAAATACACTTTTTGTGTGATTTTTCTCTTTACAAAATGTTAAGATTAGTTTAAATGTTTTGTTTGCACATGCATATCTTGCTTTAAAAAAACCAACACAACTTTTTAAGTCATGCATTCTGTTTTGTTTTCTCTTGCAGGCATTTGGCAACGCAAAGACGGCCAACAACAACAACTCCAGTCGATTCGGAAAGTTCATCCAGGTCAATTACCTGGAGAGTGGAGTGGTGCGCGGGTGAGTGTCTCGCTTTGATCAGCTTTATCAGCTGATGTCGGACGTCACACCAGCCACTTCCTCCGACACACTTCCTCCTCAGAAGAGCGGCTCTTATCACAGATCGTTCTCTGTGGTTTATTGTTCGTTCTGGGCAAATTTCACTTTTTTTTTTTTTTTTTTTAATCTGAACCGCCATCTTAGTTTTGTTTATCTGTTTGTAGTAACCCTTTTGGCTTCTTTCCATTCACTTGAGAGGTTTAATGTTTACTTGAGGTTTCAGCTAAATCTTTCCCAGGTGCAGTAAAAAGTAAATAATTTAAACATCATCATATATTGAAGTAATAAATCTTTAATGACTGCATAATTATTCGATAAAGAAATACATTTGACATTTATAACTAAATTGGTCATTTTATATATATATATATAAATACATATGATAAATACATTACTTATAATAATATAAATAAATGTAATAAATACGGTATAAAATAATAATTTAAATAAAAAAGTAATCTATAAATATAAAAATACATTTTGATAAAAAACAAACTGTTAGAATGAATATTAAAAATAATTTTAAATCAGCTTAAAATATACCATGATGAATCTAAATAAATCTAATATCTGAATAAATAAATGTAATGCATAAAAAAATTATGTAAATAAAAAAATAATAAATAAATGTAATATATAATACATTTTGATAAAAAAAAAACTATTACAATGAATGTCTAAAATTATTTTAAATCATCTTAAATTATACCATGATGTGTAAATACATTAAAATTAAAATCTAATATCTGAATAAATACATTTAAAAAATGCATATAAAATAATAATGTAAATGAATAATAATGTAATATTTAAATGTAGAAATACATTTTGATAAAAAAAAACTATTACAGTGAATATCTAAAATTATTTTAAATCACCTTAAATTATACCATGATGTGTAAATACATTTAAAATCTAAATAAGTGTAATATCTAAATAAATACATTTAATAAATGAATAAAAAATAATAATGTAAACAAATAAAAAAAATAGAAATAAATGTAGAAATACATTTTGATAAAAAAACATTACAATGACTTTTTTTTTTTTCATGCATTACAGAAATGACAATGACGGTTCCAGAGTATGATGATAAGGTGAAAATGCGCTTGATTGACATGTAAATGAGTCATAAAAATATGCCTGGCTAATAAAGCAAATATTGTTTTGATTACAAGATATCATTGCAAAGTTTGTAAGATTGCAGTCCATCCCAGAACAGGTTGGTTTGGTTCTCTCTTAAATGCTGGTACAGAAAGTGAAAGACGAGCATTCGCTGGTGTGCTCTACTGAGGATCTTCTTCTGTCCGTCCACCGAATGCACTTTGTGACGAAGACTGACGTTTGTCGTGTTTGTGGTTGTCTTTCAGGGCCGTGGTTGAGAAATATCTACTGGAAAAGTCACGTCTGGTGTCCAGAGAGAAGAACGAGAGGTACGACGTTCAGACGTCTCTTCTGTGCATCAGAAAGCGGCCTGCTTTGATGTGTAGTTCGAGACGGAGATGTTTCCCACCGTATCTATCGGCCCATCGCTCTCACAGCCGTTTCTGCAGCATTAACCGCAGTATTATCAGCTCTTATCAGCTCACCACGACTGCTGCAGAACCTGAAAAACAGAGGCGACGTTTCTCAACAACCTGATTGTGCGCCTGTGTTCAAAATACTATAAAATAGCTTTGACTAATTAGATAAGTAGCATGTGGTTTTGGGATTTACCCTAGTGAACTGATTCATTCAAATGATTCAAATGGGGGAAATCCTATTGGACTAATAATAGCATGATTTATGAGTGAAATGATTCATTCAAATGATTCGTGTAGATTCAATTGGTCTAAAACTAAGATATTAAATTCTTAAAATTTAATGTGCATGTAAATAAATGGAATATCTAAATTTAAATCATAGTTTTTTATTAATTTATTATAATTTAAATCAGCATAATAAGATAATATTTTTTTAATGAATGAACTGATTCATTCAAATGGTTAATTAAATTAACATTGTTCAAATTTAATACATAAAAGTTAGAAAAAAAAACTGTATTAAAAATTAAATGCATTGGTAAAAAAAACAAGACATTACCTCCTGTTTATGTAAATGTATTCAGGTAAATACATTTACATCAATGCATTCAAAAAATATAAATATATTTATTTAAATCAGCATAAATTAATAGGACCATGATTTATAAATTAATTGATTCATTCTAATGGTTCACGACAAACAAAATATCACATCTTTCAAATTTAATGCAGAAATAAATACATTTAAGATATGAATACATCTAAATAAGTATATAAATCAAGTTTAAAAGTTGAAGGAAAATGTATTGTAATTAATATTTTAATAAAATGAACATAAATAGTGCTGAGATTCAGAGTGAATTGATTCATTCGAAGGATTCATGTAAATAAATTGGTCCAAAAACAAGAAATCCCCTTCTTCAATTTTAATATAGATTCAACTTTAAAAATCAATCCATATTTGAGGGAAAAAACTGTATTGCAATGAATATTTTAATTAAAATCAGGATGAATAAATAGTACCATTGTTGATGAATTGATTCGTTAAGATGGTTAATGTAAATGAATTGCTCCAAAAACAAGATATCGCCTTCTTTAATTTCAATATATAAATAACCAAATTCACTATAGAAATGAATCCATATTCAGGGGAAAACCTGTATTACTATGGATATTTTAATATTAATCAGGATGAATAAATAGTACCATTGTTGATGAATTGATTCGTTCAGATGATTCATGTAAATGAATTGCTCCAAAAACAAGATATCGCCTCCCTCAATTTGCCTCAGTTTCATTATCGGCCTCTTTATAAGCGAAATATGGAGTGGAGCTAACTAGTTTTTCATAGCGGTAGCTTGGCTGTGGTTTACTTTTAATCATGAGTAGCGTGTAGCTTTTTCGAAACTCAATAACTCCTCGTTCTTTCCTCCTCGTACAGGAACTACCACGTGTTTTACTATCTGCTGGTAGGCGCGTCGGAGGACGAGCGGCGGGCGTTCAGACTTCTGCAACCAGAAGAATACTTCTACCTCAAACAGGTCATCTACAAATTAAAACACCCTCTTATCTCCTAATATCACTGCTTGCTGATACTAGAATCGCTTGTTTGTCAAAAACTGCCTTGGAAATTGCAACAGTTTTCCATTTTTGGTTTTTGTTTTCAGGAAAACTTTATGATAGAAGATGCAGACGACCTACGCCATGACTTCGAGCGACTGCAGCAGGCGATGGAGATGGTGGGCTTCCTTCCGGCCACCAAGAGACAGTGAGTTAAACTCTCAGGACAGATGTCTTCAAACGGGTTGTGTTGATGTTCAGAGCATCTGAGACTTTCTGTTTCTGTTTTTCCTTGTAGGATATTCTCTGTCCTGTCGGCCATCTTGTATCTGGGAAACGTGACGTACAGTCAGAAGTCGTCCGGTAGAGAGGAAGGTCTGGACGTGGGGCCACCAGAGGTGCTTTCCACACTTTCAGACCTGCTTAAGGTGAGTGCATTTCTCAAACTTTCCTTTAGGGAGGTGATTTCTGCTCGTTCATGAAGATTTCAGTGTTTTTCGAGATGAAGTATGAGTTTTCATATACGTTGAAATATATTTTTATAAGAATGGAATATGGCTGAATAAAAGCTTGATAGTTTAACATTTAAAAGCAAAGAAATATTGGTATTGTAATGTTACAGTTCTGTAAAATAATTATTTTATAAAATTATTATAATAAATATTTTACAAAGCAATAACATTTCAATAATAGTACATTTATTTATCGTATAATTTAAGTAAAAATATTAATATATATATATATAACTTAATTTATATGCTGTTTTATTATTATTATTATTAATATTATTTCAATAGTAATGTTTCTTTATTGATTACATTTTTATCATTTAAAGAATATACAAATAAAAAAATATATTATTTGAATAATAATTAGTAGTAGTATTAGTATTTTATATTATTATTGATTTTATTATTACTAAACCAATCCCTGTTATTGAGTACATATTGTATCGCAAAATAAAAAGTTTTATTGCAGTATCATTATACTTGACTTTCCTCCATTTTTGTCCTTATCTAATCACATGCTTGTTTTATGTTCTTGCTATGTTTTGGATGTCACTTCTTAATCAAGCTTTCTTTGGCGTTTTGGTCCAGGTTAAGGAGGAGCCTTTGGTGGAGGCTCTTACCAAGAGGAAAACGGTGACCGTAAACGACAAGCTGATTCTGCCCTACAGCCACAGCGAGGTGCACTAGAGCCGTCCGCTTTCATACACCACTGTTAGCAGAGCGCCCAGGTGTTTTTGTAGCTAAACGAGTGTCATTTGTGTAGGCGATCACTGCTCGAGACTCCATGGCCAAGTCACTGTACAGCGCCCTGTTCGACTGGATCGTCCTGCGCATCAATCACGCGCTGCTTAATAAGAAAGACATGGAGGAGTCCGTTTCAGTAAGATCCTTGAAACTGCAACAATCAGAGTCTGCATTAAGGATGTTCAAAGTCTTACAGTCATGTGGTTTCTCCATTATTTCAGTGCTTATCTATTGGCGTGCTTGATATCTTCGGCTTTGAAGACTTTGAGACCAACAGCTTTGAACAATTCTGCATCAACTATGCCAACGAGCAGCTCCAGTATTACTTCAACCAGCACATTTTTAAACTTGAACAGGTTAGTGAGCTGGTTTGCATGCTCGCAACCTTCAAAAGTCTCCATTTTATCCCAATTTGATCACAATATGTGGTTGGTCCACCTGCAGGAGGAGTATCAGGCTGAGGGCATCACCTGGCACAACATCGATTACACCGATAACGTCGGCTGTATCCACCTCATCAGCAAGAAGCCCACTGGACTCCTCTATTTACTTGATGAGGAGAGCAAGTAAGACCTGCATTGGTTCATTGGTCTCTGAACTTATTTTTTGAAAAGATAAGCACCAGTTTTTGTGCTGATGTACATTTCTTTCTTAATAGCTTTCCTCACGCCACTGATAAAACCTTGCTGGCCAAGTTCAAACAGCAGCACCAACCGAACCATTACTTTGTGCCAACTCCAGTGATGGAACCAGCCTTCGTCATCCTCCATTTTGCTGGGAAGGTCAAATACCAGATAAAGGTAATTTTTGGGGGGTCAATCCACATAATAAATTTTTTTTTTACAAAAACAAAAGTTTACAAAACACCTTAAAGTTATAAGACTCCTGTTTTGTAGAATGACCCTGCTATTATTCCATTTTTGCATGTAAATTTCCTCCAACAGGATTTCCGTGAGAAGAACACGGATCACATGCGTCCGGATATCGTGGCTCTCTTACGAAGTAGCGACCGAGCTTATGTCCGACAGCTGATTGGGATGGACCCGGGGGCGATGTTCCGATGGGGAATCATCCGCGCCTCCATCCGCGCGTTGGCCGCCTTCAACGAGGCCGGCCGCCGCTGGGCAGCCAAGACTGCGGGTAACCCATGGAGTCTGCATTACTTTCAGATTAGTCCAAAACTTTGGATTTCAGAGACTAAGAAGGTGTTATTTATAGCTTGCATGTAAGAAAGCTGCCTGGTGACGCAAACAGTCTTACGTAGAAGGATTGCAGAATGATTAAACTAAGAAGGGATAATAAAAAATAAGCGAGTAAGGTTGTTTGCGAGACGTTTTGGGTGGAGTGTTGAAATCACTCTGTCAATGCTGTTTGTGTTTATGTGTTGGCAAACAGGTGTGGTCAGACCGAACTCCAGAGTTCCTCTAGGAGAGCTGCAGAGATCCAACGTGCCCATTGAGAGGATGTACCGGTAAGCTTTGGACTAGAAAAGAGAGAGAGAGAAAGAGGAAGTGTTGTGAGGAACTTGATCTCTTCCTGTCCTTTCTTTTGCCTTTGTGTGGCAGGTGATCATGTGACCATGCTCTCTCCACAAAGGCACATTGCAGGCCGATTTCTCACCGTAATCTCATGCGCTCGGTCCCATTTATGCAAATGGAAAATATAACAGCATCTATAATGAAAAACATGACCAGGTCATATTTAATATTATAATCCAAAGAAAAAATAATAATTAAAATAAAAATAAAAAATTCTTGAAAAAAAATTCTTGAAAAGCATCGTAATAAGTAGACAAAATGCAATAAAAATACAAATTGTATTTATTGAAATACCACTATATTAACCATTTCATGTGAATCACAATCAGTTGAAGACATTACAACAAATTCCATTTAATATATATTAAAATGAAAATTAGGGGGGGGGGTGCTTAATTGTCAAAAAAATTTCATAGTTTCATGGTCTGTAAAATTTATACAAAATGTAATTTCTTATTTTGGGGTCACATGACTAGGACATGTTTATGACTTTTTTTTTTTCTTTTTTTTATTCACGTTAATGTACTTTTTCCTGCAATGTCCCTGTGTTTTTCCTCTGGTTTTTGTCAAGGGTTTCCCCTCAGTTACTGACCTGTGATCAGTTTTACTAAAGTAAAAACCATACGGTCTATAAAGCTGGTCATAGATCAGCACCTGCTGGTGGCGTTCGCCCTCGGGTGACTGTGTGTGTGTGGTGTTTATTTTCTACAGCCATGCTCCTATGCTTGATTTCTCCTTTGATCATTCAGAGGAGCGCCCTCTAGAGGCTTTTGAGGACATCTTTGCTAGTTATGAGAGTAAGAAGTAAGTGGACTTGAGCAGAACATTGAGGTCAGACAGGGAGAGCTTGGCGGCTTGGGAAGGCTGGGTTTCCGGTTTTCTGAGCAAACTCAAATACCCCATTCAGATGTCCGCAGAATCCAGAAGCTAGCGCTCTTCTCTCTTTATGTGATCAAAGGGCTGGCCAGAGTTTGTATTTAACCTGGTTTGTTCAAAGAAATCCACAACATGTACTCATAAATCCCAGTTTGTGAGGTTTATTACCTCTTTGCACTTCCAAGTGGGAAGGAAACCATAATGTGTCCTTTTAAGGCGTTTATTACGGAAGCGAGTTCTCTTCCTGGTTTGCTGTCCCCAGCCCCAGGTGCCAATCTTATCTGTTTGACCTCCTATTGTTCTGATCCGAGTGGTAAGTGAACCAATGCATGAGTCCAGGCCTTTGCTGAGTGGGGTGGCAACCCCCGTTTTAACACCCGGTCAGGTCAAATCCAGAGTAACAGCATGGATTCACGACTGAAGCCTGAAATTATAGTTCACCGAATTAAAGACCTTTTCGAATTTAACACACTTGCCTGCATTTGTTTATTGTATGTGATTCCTTTGTGGAGGGTGTTTCCTTGTGCAAAAGTTGGTTAACCACATTGGTGTTGGGTTCCTGTACTTTCCCCTCCCCGTTCAACTCACCTTACACCCTCTGTCTCCTCCCCCTACCTTTTTACCGGGCTGAATCAGGGACATGCATGCCCAAATCATCAACTCCATTAAGGACTTGCAGTTGGATGGAGAAGATCCACGTAAGCTGCTGCAGTCCTGGGGTCGCCTGCGGTTCCCACGCCACGTCCTCCAGTGAGTTTGACCGCTGACTCCCCTCTGGCTCAGAATGGATGGCTCCACCTTGCTTGACCCTTCATGCCTTGACATCATCGGTTGGCATGGAAGCCAATGCTTGAGGCCCTTTGCTAAGCTTAGTTCTGAAACATTCCCTACTCCCAAACTTTCCCAAATATGCATCATCATTTATCGGCTTGTCCTGTGATTTACTGTTTAACCCCAACCGCCCTTTTAACCCTGCACTAATAATATCCATCTAACAAGTATGCCAGTTATTTTTAGATGGCGCCCCAGTGGTGTATGTTAAAGGAATGCAGAGTTTACGAGCTGAAGGGAGTGTGATCTTCATTAGCGCGTGCACTTGGAACGGTATCCATATGCTAACAAGCTGCATGAACTTATATGAGACCAACCCATTGAGTCTGTAATGTTTTATGAGCTTCAGAATCATTGCTTATATAGACCACAGACATCGAATAAACTTGTCATCTCATAACTGTCATTCACCCTAAAGTAGGAATGCCATAGATTAGTTCCCTCAATAAAAATCATTCCACCCTTCCATGGTGTTTTTATCTCCCCCAAAACCATCTTCTCTGTTATGGTGTCTGCATGCTAGATTTAATTCCAGAGAACTCTGGGAATCCATGCATTTCAATGGAGATGTTAGACAAATGACTTGAAACGAATGTAGGCCCAGCTTTTTCCACACCATTCCGTAAACCAATCTTGTGCGGTGTTCTCCGTAAAATTCTTTTCAGATTCACAGGTTTCCTTACTCACGTCGCACAAGCCAAAGCATGACTCACTCTGCTAACAGGTCGTATCCCTTCGCTTCTTGTCTCAACAAACCATCAACCCTCCTCTTCCTCTTTCCCTACAGGAAAAACAAGAACCCCAAGACCAGGCAACTCATTCCCAAGGTAAAGCTCTCGCTTGCTGAAATGACCTAACTGCATATTTCAATAAATGCTTTTTGGGGTCTGTTTGACTTTCAAGATCCTGCTTACGGCATTGGTAGCATCAGTTTGTTATGTTTAACGTCAACATGGTCAAGATAGTTGGGTTAGAAGATGCAAATCAACCCTGCCTTTGCAAAAATGTTGGCATGCAAACAGAAACCTATAGCCTACTCTGCAAACTTTTTAAAAACTCAAAGATAGCTATATTTAGCAATCTTGTGTCCTGCTTAAACACTGCAATAGTAGGCCAGATTTTATCTTGTTGTGTTAATATAGCATTGCCACCATAAAAGCATGTAACCAGCGTAATTTGAACAATGACAGTTATTCAGTAAACTCTTGGGTAGTAGCAACATTGGGGCAGCCCCCCCAAGAAAAATCACTTACTGCACTTTTCACTTAAGCATTTGCAGCACAGCAGGTACATTTCCATCACCATTGGTGAAAGTGTTAAGTTTACCCATGATTGTTTGACTTTCCGTCACATGTGTGATGCTGGGTAAATGTTTTGAAGACTCTACCGCTGTAGCTCTGGCTGGAATGAGATTTTCCATGTCGTCATGTACCCATGGCATTCATATGAGTCTTCTATGTGAGAGATTGACTTTCTGTTTTTGTGTGTTTGGGCAGAACCTGTTGGACACTCGCTCGCTGAAATATGTAGTGGGCCTCCATGACCGCACCACCAAGTCTTTACTTCATCTGCACAAGAAGAAACGTCCTCCCAGCATCAGTGCCCAGTTTCAAGTAAAAAAAAAAAAAAAAAAAATTATTAGATTAGCATGGCTGTCTGAGCCAATTTGGTGGTTCTGATTAAAAACAGATGCTCTGTTCCAGAACCTAGTAAAGGCATTGTCAAGCATCATAATCACTAAGCTGTTCCAAAAGATACATTTCATTTAATAACATTCATCAAGTATATTTCATTCAGTGCTTAAAGTAAAAGTCTAAATAGAAAAATATTATTTTAGCCAGTATTTTTTCATTTTATTTGTTTGTTTTTTGTGTGGCAGAAAAAACTATTGTGGCATGTGCTCTGCATGAGAAGAGCTATTTGTGCAGCAGAATAGAAGACAGCTGCTTTTATAAGCAGTAGACTGAAAGGAATAACAGAAATCTGACTGGGTTTTGGATTTAAGATTTGGGTTTAAGATCTTTCTCCATATTGCAGACATCTCTTAGTAAGCTCCTGGAAACACTGGGGAAGGCGGAGCCATTCTTCATCCGATGCCTCCGCTCTAATGCTGAGAAGGTGCAAATAAAACATCCTTGTTCACCTTATTCAAGTTGATCTGGATTTTAACTTCATCAATCTTTATTTACTTTTCATGTACATTCTTAGTCTTATTTTGAACGGTTCATCTGTGCACAAAATCCTTTTTAAAATCCTATTAATAAATTTGTATTTTTTTGTATTTTCTATTTGACATTCAGAAGGAAATGTGTTTTGATGAGGCACTCATTGTGCAGCAGCTGCGGTACACGGGCATGTTGGAAACAGTGCGCATCAGACGGTCAGGTTATGGAGCCAAATACACCTTTCAGGTAACTCATATATTTGACCTAGTGATTAGAACAAACCTATAAACCTAAAAATGTAACAAAATATACAACTTGCTTGTCCGAAAAAAACTAAGCTAATTTTCTGTATTACAGGAGTTTACTGAGCAGTTTCGTGTGTTACTACCAAATAATTCTGCATCCCTGGAGGATATATCATCTTTATTGCACAGGCTTGGCTTTGACCACACTACCTACCAGATTGGAAAAACCAAGGTAAGCATTTTTCCTTGGAACCTTAAAGGGTTTAATTGACAACTAGTTTTGGAATTTTAACAGTAATGTAAGGAATTATTTCTTTTCTACAGGTGTATCTCAAAGAGCTCGAAAGACAGAAGCTTCAGGACATCCTCCACAAGGATGTTATGCGCAAAATAATTTTCTTGCAGCACTGGTTTAGAGCTAAAATGGAGAGGATGGATTTTGTTCGAATGAGAGAGGCAGCCATCTTGATCCAGGTATATCAAAATCGGTTTTATGTTTGTGCAGTATTCTTGCAGTTGTCTTGTGTTTAGCCAGTCTGCACTTGTCTGATATTTGATTGGCTTCGTCCGCAGTGCTCATGGCGTAGGTTCCGCAAAGAGAAGTTCTACCAAGCGGCAGTTTTGATCCAATCAGCATGGCGAGGTTCCAAACAGAGAGCTGAATATCAAAAAACACGAGCATCCATCACAAAGATGCAGGCACTTGCAAGAGGGCATTCGGCTCGTAAACGGTATGGACCTCAAGACAAGTCAACACAAATTTGAAATTAAATGTATTTACTTTCTTAATACACATTCTTAGCTTATCAAGAATGATTTAGTAAGTCTTGGATTTGGACTTGTTAGGTACTACTCACTAAAGGAAGAAAAGAGGAAAAGAGATGAAGAGGAAGCTTGGCGAAGAAAGGAGGAGGAGGAAGCAGCTCGAAGAGTTAAGGAAACAGAAGAGGCAGCTAGGCGAGCTAAAAAGAAAGAAGAGGCAGCCAGGCATGCCAGAGAGGAACAGGAAGCAGCTAGAAGACAGAAAGAGCAAGAGGAAAGGGCAGCTCTGCTTGTTTTAGAGGAGAAGATGCTACTACAACAACCACTGGCAGCAGGCAAGCAGTCCAACAATGTGGAGACACTAGTGCTGGAGCGCAGTAAGGCTCCTGTGGATGTTGAGATTGGAAGTAAGGGCAGGGCCCAAGTTGATGTCTCAAAAGACCAAAGTCATTCTGAGATGGTTCCTCAAGTGGAGGCTGGTCCTCCTGAGGTTAAAGAACACCAGAAGCAAAAGGAAAAGCAATCTTCTGCACAGCCCAGAGAGGAAGGTACACAAACTAAACCTACATCTCCAGAAGTCCCAAGTGGACAAAGCCAAAACAGAGCTCCTCCGCTCTCCAAGCTGCCAGTATCCAGAAGTCAGGAGAAACGGGAGCTTAGGAGACAACGTGGCCTAGAGCACAGCCAGAGAGAAAGTGAGCGAGCAGCATTAGCTGGAAAAGACAATACTTTCTTCGAGAGCAAAACTCTAGAGAGAACAGGGAAAGTAGACAGCAAGTTGAAGGAGCGGTCTGACAGCAAAGAATTGGATCAGTACACCTTTGTGGCTTGGAAAGTAGACAAGGTGAAGAAGGATGCAAAAGATGTCCCACCTGAACTTGTTCGACCTTCCACCTTACCCTTGGATATCCCTAATTCAGGACCTGAAAGAAACGGTTACACAGACCCGTCCATCACCGCTCAATCTGCTCTCGCCAAAGAAGAGGACTACAGGAAAAAAGAACCAACAAGAAGCAGCACTCAGCCAGAAAACCTCATGGCAGGACCCCACAGTCAGGAGACAGACAGGAACATCAAAACTCTCCAGTATGGTTTCTCATGTTCTCCTTCCTGTATATCTTTCTTCATCTCCTTTATAAGATTCTGACAATATCTTCAATCTGGTTTTCCCAACTTTACCAGGAATCGCGGGATCTCTATGTCACTAGACGATGTGTCCAAAATAGGCTTAGGCGGTTCATCACAGGTAATGTTGACTTGATTTAACTAGGTAATACGATGATGATACATGAAGAAATACATTGATTTCTGTGCCTTGAAGTTTATGATTGACTTGATAAAGGGGTCATATGACGTTGCTAAAAATAACATTATTTTGTGTATTTGGTGTAATGCAATGTGTTTACGTGTTTTAAGGTTAAAAAAACATTATTTTCCACATTCTGTACATTATTGTTTCTCCTCTATGCCACGCCTTTCTGAAATGTGTCGATTTTTACAAAGCTCATCCTTCTGAAAAGCGATATGTGCTCTGATTGGTCGGTTATCTAGTGTGTTCTGATTGGACGAATACCTCAAGCGTGTGACGGAAATGTCACGCCTCTTACCAGGTACAAGAAACTTTCCTTCATAAAATGCGCTGCACATGCTGTAATATTTGGGTTGTACTGTTCTGGAACATTGATGTAAATAAAACTTACCACTAATTTCTATTCGTGTCCTCATTTGGAAGGCAAAACAAAGTAGTTTGCAATAAAACACACAGCTTATCCACTATGGCAGCTGCGGCAAAAACAATACTACAGCGAGAATAAAAATTGCACCTTCTTTGCATATACATGTGGGTGGTTTTATTTAAATCTTATCACACAGTGACGTAGACGTGGGGGCGTGTTAAAACGAGCCATTTTAGGAAGGCATGGCTGAGTTTTCACTTTTATAAAGAATATCGTTTTGGGTTTGACACTTTCATCTTTGCGACTTTGCGGATCTTCTGAATGCATGAACACTTACTCCGAAGACAAAGGAAAACATGAAATCGCATCATATGACCCCTTAATTTCCACTGCTAGCTTCACATTTGTATGCAACCAGACAATCATTACATTTGGTAAATTAGTATTATAATTTAAACAATAGCTTGAGTTTAAGTGATCATGCTTCTCTGGCTGATTCAGGGCAAAGCTCGTCAAAGACGCAGGCCACGGCTCGCCTTTGCACGTATATGTTTGCCCATTAAAAGTGTTGAAATGGAGGATGCAGAGTACTGGACTTATCCTCTTCCCCCCATGAGTCCATTAGAGGTGGTATATTACAGCCTGAAATTAGATGTTGTCCTGGGATCTGTGGTGTGGGGGCTGCTGGTGGATTAACCAAATGGAATCCTGGTGGATTAACTTGTGCTAAGGAAAAATAAGTTATACTGGTGCGGAGTGAAGGCCTTAAGTCTGTTTGTTATCCAGTATGCACAGTTTTCAGACACTTTATCAAAATTTCAGATACTATGCTGTACTGACCTATTGTCATGGCAACACAGTAGAGCTTTCTCTGATTGGCTAAAACTTACTTCACTGTGAATTCTGAAAGCTCAATGGCCTTTAAAACTGGATTTACAGGATAACAAACTAAAATCTCAAAATGCCATGGCAGACAGTTTCAGACTCTGGACATTCCAACTATTCTTTACTCTTTTTCAAGTAATCATCACACTTTTTAATTACTCCATTTGGGATAAATAAAGTGAAGCATTGACCCACTTCAGCTTCCTTTTAAGGTGTTACCTACACAGGAAAAGGAACTTTCTACTTGACCTTGTGACAGGCTACTCATTATGCCATTATCTAATCAGCAGAAATGGTTGTTTCTGTACGCTACACTGTGCTGCATAAAATTAAGCTGTGCTCATACATATTTGTGTAGAAGCAGCCCAGCACTGAGGGTGGCACTGATAAAGCGAAGGCCAGCACACTGAAGGAAAAAGCTCATGACAGCCAAAGCCTGCAAGATGTGCCACCTGTGCAGCCATCGACCCCAGAGAGGTACAGTCCCACCTACCAGTATTACCAGTTTAACTATCTTCTAGTGTTGTTAAACTGTTGCTTGTCCTAGACAGAACAGATTGTAGACGAGAGCAGTTTATTCTAACATCCTCTACAGCATCCCTTGAGAATGTTATGTTAAATGCTTTGTGTTATGACTTGCATTTTGTCTGTGAAATTGAGCATAGCTACAAATTAAATTTCACATGTTTCATGCCTTTGCTTTATCTGCAAGACTGTCTTTCTCATCCAAAAAATCTTATCTGTATTAGAATGTGGCCACACAGGAAATCTGACTCGCTTGTACTCATGGGAAAATATGGCCTCTGATTTACCTCAGCAGTGCTGACTCGTACGTCTGACTCCTGGCATAGCTTACAGATTCCCTTATATAGATGCAAAGCATCTGCAATGAGAAAAGGGAGAATCCTGAAATTCCGTAATCTGTGTGAAAGGATAGGATATTATTAATAATAAATACAAATCCTGCTACAACTAACTTTATGCAATGGTGCATTTTTGTTCAACAGGACAACAGGGTTTTTCAGAAAGATTCTGAAGAAGCGTCCACATAAAGAAGCTCACACCCCGGAAGATGGAGACTTGAGCCTAGCTTCCTTTTTGGATCAAAAAGAAGGTACATACTGCAAAGACAGCATATGATTATTTTAAATTATAATACTTTTACTCCATTAATGTGTTTTTTTTTTGTTGGTGTTGTTTTTTGATAGCAACTTCTCCATCACGCTCGCACAATTCAAAACCTCATGCGAGTCGACCCACTCGGACGGCCAGCATCAATATCAGTCACTCAACAACTCGGGCCTCTGAGCGGTGCAACTCCTCGCTCAACCGTGTGATCACCAATTCGAATGAGCTACGCCATCTTGATGAGTTCCTAGGCAATCAGGTCTAAAGAATAGATAGGAATGGAAGATGTTGATTGTGTGGTTATGCATAATAGTGCAATCAATTGATGAGTGATTGAAGAGTGTTAAGTCGTGTTTATAATGTATAAAATTTCTGACGAGCTTTGCATTATTCTTTCTCTTATGTGGTGTAGGTGAATGATCTGCGTTCAAGGGGAAAGCAGCTTTCAGGAACAGAGCACATCTTCATTACCGCCACGATGCAGTTCAGAGAAAACATCAAGGGGATGTACTCATTCTCTGTGAGTAGAGCTAATACAACACTCCCTAAAACTTAAACCAAACACTACAGTATAGACCAAATATGCCATGTCCTATCTGTGATGCCACTACATCAATTTGTTGGTTTGCTAGGTCAATATGTATTATGGGCATTAAAAGAAACTTGTAGTTCATGTTATTCACTTCTTCTTCACCAACAGAAACCACAAATTGGGTACGAGGCTTTGATGAAGAGCTACCACAATAAAGTGATCAATCTAGCTGGAGAAAAGCAGAAAGGTGAGGTGCCACTGGTGGTCAATCTCTTCCAGTCAGTTCTGGATGGTTTCATTAGAGCGGAGATCAAAAAAGAAGAGGCTGAACCAGCCAAGGTGAAAGTTCATGCATGCCCTGTTACCCTCTAGACTTTCATTAGCTGATTTAAATGGAAGTTATTTATCATTTGAATGCATGTTATCCTTTTGACTTACCTCGGATAAAATCTGTCTCAGCCCCCCAAAGGTCGTAAGATGAGAAGGAAGAAGGACAAGGGCGTAAGTATCCTTTCATCCTTTCATATTGACACTGCTTTGTGAATTGTGAAGAAATGTAAACATCTTGTCTGAATTTAGTTGGAGAATCCATTGGACCATGTGTTTACGAACTACCAAGTCAACATCATGCAGTCTTGTGATCAGTGCACGTCTTACATCTGGGGCATGGAGAAGGCCTACATGTGCAGTTGTGAGAATCTCTGATACATGCCCTATGGATTTGCTTTCATTCAGGCTGAGAACATTGTATGATGAGTTCCTTCTGTTTCAGATTGCAAAATGGTTTGCCATAAGAAGTGCATTTGTAAAATCGTCATAGACTGCTCTACTTTCTGCTCTAAGAAGGTAAGAATCCAATCTTCTAAGCAGTTTGGAGAAGCAGTCATTTTGGAATCTTGTTCAATTTGTTGACCTTTGTGTGCTGTGGGTCTAGTGTGATGATGAGCCAGGATCACAACACTTTGGTGTTCGTGTGGGCCACCTGGTCAACAACAAGACCCCTGTGCCAATCGTTCTGGAGATAATGATGGAGCACGTGGAAATGAATGGCCTGTACACAGAGGGCATTTACAGGAAGTCCGGCTCAGCCAATCGCATGAAGGAGCTACACCAGCTGTTGGAAACAGGTGAGCTATCATGGATGGTACCAGAACTCATTGGCACACTGGGAAGACGACCTCTCTGTAGTCTCACATAGTCATATTTTGGACTTTTTTTCTAGCTTATCCAGCCCACTCTTGATAACTTTTAAATAACCCTGTTTAATGGATGCATGTTTGTGTAGGACCAGAGAACGTTTGTCTTGAGGATTACCCAATCCATGCCGTCACTGGCCTGGTCAAACAGTGGTTAAGGGAGTTGCCTGAACCTCTCATGACCTTCACGCACTACAACGACTTCCTCCGTGCAATAGGTTGGTCCCCACAACACCCTTTTGGTAGCCCTTAGACATGCTGTAACTCTTTTGTTGTCCCTCATAGAACTGCCTGAAAAGCAAGAGCAATTGCAAGCCATTTACAGAGTTTTGGAACAGCTTCCGGCTGCCAACTTCAACACCTTGGAGAGACTCGTTTTCCATCTTGTCAGGTACAGATGACTACATGCAGTCTAACAAATTCTGTTAGTGCAAAACCATGTAGCTAGCCATCAAGTAAACGATCTGGTGTCATTTCAGGGTTGCAAAGGAGGAGAAGAGTAATCGGATGACGCCAAACTCTCTGGCCATTGTTTTTGCCCCCTGCATCCTCCGTTGTCTGGACAGCGCTGACCCACTCATGAGCATGAAAGACGTCGCCAAAACCACCACGTAAGGACTTCATATCCACACTGCAAATTAGAGAGTGTTGTTAAGAACAACATGAATGAAGTCAAAAGACTTAACCTTTACCTTTCCTCAGTTGTGTGGAGATGATACTAAACGAACAAATCCGGAGATACAATGAGAAAATGGAGGAGATCGAGCAGCTGGAATACGCTGAGGCACTGGCTGTCAATCAGCTCAAGCTTAAAAGACGAAACACGGTACACTTGACTTACCTGTCCTAGCAGGATGTCTTCTAGCATTGCTGTATAATTATTTGAAAGTGGTTTGTCTCCTGATGCCTGTGAAAAATGTGCATATTTTGCCCCCTGAACAATCACTTTTTCCAACAGTCTGCAACCTTCCATAAGGCTCCTATAGAGAGTAATTTTCGCAACACTTTTTTTGCTTCTCGTTTTTATGTCTTTATGTAGAGCTGGAATTTACCTCTCAGGTTTATCACTCCTTACAAAGAAGTGTCGGTACGTATGACCCTGTGGTGTTGTGAAGCCCAGTAGTTTGGCATGTTCATGCATCCGGTGTGCATGCCTCACAAATACTAACTCAAAACACTGCATGTGTTAGTGTTATTTTAGATCTGTAGACCAGGGTGTCAAGTGGATGTTGGTGTAGATGTGTGCTGGTTTTGGTTGGTCATTGCAGTGAATGGCATGAATTTCAAAGCTACGCAAAGTAAACTGCTGAAGATTAAACAATAGGGGTATTCTGTAATGTTTATTGTTTCTATAAATGCAGACAATAATGCAGAAAGATAAGCAGTCAGGTTTGACTCTTAATCTTTGTTTTTGGTTTCTACAAACCTTTGAAACTCATGTCATTATAACTTAGAGACTTTAATTGTGTTTAGTTCCATAATGAAATATAACATCCATCCAAGTGGTTTATATTCTCTCCCAGTAGACCTTTTCTCTTTCTCCAGATTGACTCACCTTTGAAACATCTGTAGCACTCCTCATTTTCATTCTACAAGGGATTGTTTTTCCCCTTTTTTAGACTTACCAAATGGGGACAGACTTGAGTCCAGTGAAAATGCTTAATACTGTAGTCCCTTCACTGAAGAACCTCCTGTCTTTCTGTGCTTCCTTTTTTGTGGCAACATGGGGAAAAACTTGGATTCATCTGTCTTTATCTTCAGTTGAAGATTGTATCTGTTTGGACTCTAGATTCGGGAGAAGCCAGGTTCCGACCTTTGTGCTGTACCTGAGAATGAGCCCCTGGATTCAGATACAGAAGCTGAGCGAAGCCTGATGGAGCGGATCAAGTCCATCAAGCAAGAAAAGTATGTAAATGTAGAAGTAGTCTCAGGACCACATTGCATGACTCTTGAACGTCTTTTTCTGGTTTATGTTCCAGAGAGGACCTTGCCTGCAGGCTACCTGAACTAGAACAGCCCGGTTCTGACCAGGAGAACCTGGACTCGGAGGCATCTGTCAGCTCTGAGAGCCTGTTGGATGAGCGAGCAGTCTGTTCAGACACGGAAGGTCAGTATTAAGGTACAGACTCTCTTTGTTTCCGACCAGTCCTTTGGTTTTCCTCTGCAGTAGTCACCCATGTGTGGGTCCTGTCCTTGTTGTGTGTGGCGCAGGTCTGGACGGGATGCTCCTGGCACATTTAAAGAGGGTGGCGGTGCCATCCGCTCTGTAGTAGGTTGTGATCTCATCTAACCCAAGTGTTTGTTATGTGCATGTTTGCGGTGATGGAATAAGACGCTGCATGTTGCCTCTCTTTTATGACTGTTGGTGGCATATCTTGGGTTCTGCTCTGGGCTTTCTTCTACTTTGGGGGTTGATTGGTTCTCTTTTCCTGTTGTAGGACAAACAATCGTAATCCCAAGATTATCCAAACCAGCTTGCCTTCCTAAATCTGTCACCCTGGCCCAAGGAGGCACCACATGGGCTGACGCCCCCTCTCTTCCTTCACTATCTTCTCCCAGGCTTCAGCTCCAGCGTCGCTGCCCTGTCATACCCAAAACGGTCAAGCTGCCCCCAGGAGTCTTGTGCCACCCAGCTGTACAGTCCCTCCCTCCCCGTAAAGCCCGGTCCCTCACCCTTGTCCAGCGGCGCGAGCAACCGGGCCGCCGCAAAGACAGCATCCAGTCCCTCTACATCGCTGCTGGAATAGATCTCCTCTTCCCGCCTTCACCTGCAGCCTCAGACACCACCAGCGCACAGGAGCTCCAGACCTCCTCACGACGTTTCTCAGACCCAGACATTGCTTTCGTAAAGGACGAGGTTTGAGTTGCAAAGTGGCATGCTCTCGAAAGAGCAATTTGATTGAATGACGTCATTGGCGCTGACTACTTGCCCTTTTATAGTGACTGATAAAAGAGAATGGTCTCACCTAGCACTTTTCCATACTAATAATATATTGGATTTTTAAAGATACTTTTTAGACTCTGATTTGTGTGGCATACAGGCATTGACATGCATCAATGCTTTGCTTTTTTTTAACTGTCTTGCACCTTTGTGTCTTTAACGAAGATGAAAACTAATTCAACCATGAGGAGTGATCCCTTGATGGTGTTTTGTGGATGGATTTATTCATGCACCCAAAGCTTTGTTCATCTTAAATGGACTTTTAAGCTGTAGATCCTCCTTATATTCCTGCACAAGAACTCAATGGATAAGTTTTGATTAGAAGGGGGAAGGATGCAGCACTAGCCATTTTCCTCTCGGACCAGAATGACATAACCGAATACAATTTTACATAACTCAGAACTTTTTCTTTTTTTCATTTTGGTAAACGATATGACACCTTGGATCTGCGTGGATATCTATTCAGAATAGCTTTGTGTAGGAAAGTTATTGGCCAAGCCATTGTGTTGAATACTAATGTCAAGAGTTACGAGTGCTGTTGATTGTTGAATGAAAAGTATGGAACGAATGCCGGCTGGATGTCTATGATGTAAATTACGTTTTGCATCACGAGGACCGTATGTGCCTACTAGTATTGCTGTTTTTGAGTCCTCTGTGACGTTTTTTGCATTTAATGGAGAAATGAAACTAATTATTTTCCTACAATACAGTTTGTACTTGACGCAAACCTGTGTGCTTTTCCTGTTTCTTACCCAGAATTCTTTGTGGCTTCCTTTTTCTCCGGAGGTACCACCGACCATCTATTCTTGCTGCTCCTGTCCTACACAATCCTTAACATCACCTTTAAATTAATGCAGACAGAACATCAATTAATGAACACAAATTATTCATTCATTATTGCTTTCGTATAAATTGTGTTTTATTAAGACATACTCATTTTTAATGCATTATTTAGTTTAAGTTTGAAAAAATATCAGTAGTGTGCAATTAAATTATAAACAAATGAAAAAAGGGTGCCATTTTTATCCTGATGTGGAGAATAAGAACTTCCAGAAATGCCTGTTCAAGTAAAATACAGAATGAATCCAGATAAAGGAATTAAGAGGTGCAGAGTCCGTGTTTCTGCTTTTCTATTTGATCTGCTTTGTATTTGACTAAATTCTGTGGGGCAAAAATAGAAGTATACAAATTTAATGTGAAAAATGTTTAAGCATGCAAAAATATAACTCTAGAACTACTGTGATTAGATAACAAGCACACAGAAACTCAAAGTGTATAACATTATTAGGAGTTATTACAACACCTTTGACCACCAGTTGTGTTCTGTGATAAATTCCCAAATCTGGGATGAAACAGAGGTATGTTCCTCCATCAGAGAGCTGCAGATTGGTGAGTTGGTGAGTAATATTATAAACATTCCTGTTGTCATTGTGTCTCCAGTGGACTGTCAGTGGTTTTTCAAGTTCAATATGTGTGTGACTGCACTTCAAGATGACAGAGTCTCCTTCAATGCCTCCAACTACGTGATTCAAAGAGGCTAGAAAACATGACTTTTCTTAGTTACAGATCTTTAATTATTGACTATTATCCTGTCAGCTTAAAGGAAAAGGCAAGCTTATTTTCAAAACATCCCCACGTTATGCTATTTCATTTTAAAAATGTCAGTCCGAAAAAGGATTAGATTTTTCAGCGTTCTATTGCAAAGACATAAAACAGGGTCATTGCGATTCGAATATATTCTGTAATTGACACATGAGCTCAATATCACTAAAACAACAAATTTCTCGTATGTGTAAACATACTTGTTTCTGATTATGTCACAAGCCGAAAAACCCTTCCAAATCTCATGAGTAGCCTACATCTAACCGAAAATGAACACTGAGAGACTGTAATATATTACACTTAACGTGCCATATGGATGAAGTCAGTACATGTTGAAGTCTGCTGTTGCTGTATGATAATGATATGATAATGGCTAGGCCTACATATAACTCAATAGGTGCACATTATCTAAACGAAGAACCAAAAACATATTTTTGAATTTAAAAATATATTTATTTTATTTACAAGTGTGTACTATATAAATAAAAATATTTAGTTGTAGAAATAAAGCTGTACACGTTTTTAAATATTTATACACTCCCCCAGCCCCCACATACACAAATTATTCCAAAATAGTGTTATCAAAAAAAGAAAGTATATGCTAATTAAATTACATTGATTCCCTAGCTAGATGCATATATATATATATATAGCCTATCATTAGAGTGTTTTGTCTTTAGGGATGTAGGGGTGTTTGTTTTTGTCAGTTGAACTGCAGTGTGGATGCTATTCCAGTCTTCATACACGGGAAGGTCATCGGTTGTAATCATGGGCAGGTTTGTCTCCTCTGAAAAAGGCTTTGTGTCTGTTCTCTTCTCATTAGATCCTGTAACAAAAGAAGCATAGAAGGTAAAAATAGTGTTTACATGTTCCTATCAATCCAAAAATGTAATTATTTTCCCAATACAATGATGGATAACTATCCACAATGAATTAAGCCACACTGACAAAGACAACTATTTTCACTAACAGTTTCCATTGAAATGACTTCACCTACTCACATGAGCGACAAAACTGAACGTATGAACGACCATCGCTCCTTCTCTGATGATCTGTAGATTATAATGACCGTAATGTTCAGGTGTGATGCTTGAGATGGTCAGAGATCCGGTGTTGTGGTCCAGTTTCAACTTGTCTTTGAACATTTCTTCATTACATAGGTATTCCTCGTTGTTGGTTTTATTCAGTCTAGCTATGATAACAAATTTGGCACTATTGGCATCTTTGGAATCAACAAACTTCCACCATATTATGTCAGTTTCCTGTGTTTCAGTCAGATAAGTGTTTAGTTTGACTGAGTGGTCTTCACTCATTTGCACCAAGGTGACGTCATCTTCTTTCAGAAACACACCTGGAGAACAAACAGAAACGGACAACATGATTGAACACGCCGGAGTCTCCCAATCTATAGACTCTTGAAACGCCTATCAGTTGCCAATCATCCTTGGCTTGAGAAGACACAGCAACACCCTCTTTCACCCACAACTCCCGCCAAACAAGTGCTGATTTGATAGCTGTGCAATGCAGCATTTCACCTAGTCACTCCCTATAGGGTAACCCGCTTAGGTTGCTTTGGATAAGTGTCAGCAAAATGAATGTAGTCTGAAATTTTCAAACCTGCAGCAGACAAATGCAAGTTAGAAGGTGAGATTTAGTATGCACAGTTATGCTATATCTGGAATAGATAATACTCCAAAAACAGTGGCATTTATTGTAAAGTGGGAACAGTTTTGGAGTTTCCCACTCTGTGTGTCAGTCACACCTTTCACCTGAAGACGGTCTATAACCAGTTCCTCCTGTTATCTGTTCAGCCTCACACCCAGCTAACAGAACTTTACGTTCTGGCAAGTTCCTCTCAAAGTGTTCTTCCAGTAACACGAATAGAATTTGCTAAATTATAAAATGTAATGTCCCCTTAATGTTTTCCCTAACATTCTTGCAAGAGAAAAAAAAAACGATCGTTAAAAACTGGACATTTTATATCAGGGAACATTCACAAATAAACTTTAGAATGTTCCAGAAAACATTAAAAAGTTACATTTGAATAATGTTTGCTACATGTTAAAATGGAATGTTATCGTAACGGGATAGTTCACTACAATTTATTTATTTTTCCCATACGATGTAAGTCGGTGTGTACTGCAGCTGTTTGGTTACCAATATTCTTCGAAATATTGTCTTTTGTGTTCAACAGAATAAAGAAATGCATACAGGTTTAGAACAGCTTGAGGATGATTAAATATGACTTTTTTTTATTTTGGGCTAAACTATCCCTTTTATGCTGCCTCTAACATCCTCATAACAAAGACATTTTTTTTTAATTATTTAAAAAAGAATTGGAAGTTTTAAATATTCCGAGAAGATTTTGCCCTGCCATTTTTGATTTTATGCTATTTTCGAATCCGCTTCACGACAACATTCCCAATATGCTTAACTTGACAAGAACCAGAAATAATAACCACATATTACCATACAGTATCTTACCGTTTAGCTCCATAGCTAGCAAAGGAACTAAAAATCACAGACTTCATTAAAGAACAACATTTGATCTGTCTAGTAAGGTACAAACAGATGTAAAGTAACTTACCATTTTTTGAATCAATAAACATTTCTCCATTTGCTGAAACAAACACATAATCCCTGTGAGTGTGGATTTATACAAACACGAGAGATTCAGTAGTGAAGTATCTTACCATTGTCGGCCTGAACCAACCCTTAACATTCATCACATGACTTAAATTTCATTTTATTATTTATAACTATAATATGATTACTTTAGCGTGTAATGATGTTTGAGAACAAAGCTACATACGAGTAAGTACACATGTTAAATTGAACCTTACCTTTATTTAGCTTGATAAGTTCTCCATTAGGTTTGTCTGTATAAACAATCAGTTATTGTAAATAAACTGATAACTTCATGCACAACTATATTTTGTAATATTTGCTGTAGGTAACACACACTACCTTCGACTTCTTGTGTAGGCGTCTTGTGATGACAGTAATAATAAATACCACACAAAACTGCAGCCACAGCCAAAGCACCAGCACAAACCAGTGCCACATGAGCTGCGGATAAACCCGGTGCTATAAAGGAAAGAGAGAGACGATATTAATGTAGTACTGAAGTACTAGAGCATGACCAGCTGATATCAGCTCTATGAGAATTAGCTAATAGCTGCCATACCTTCACATGTGTGACAGAGCTGAGTGATGTCCAGATGTTGAGTCTGGTTGCTGATGGGATTGTTGAGCACACAGCTGTAGCTGTTTTTATCCTGATATTCCACCTCCAGAGGTAGAGAGAGACTGATGCTGAGATCAGACACACTGATGCTGGACAATAAACTGTTTCCTTTGTACCAGGAGAGAGTCACATGACCCACATTCACCACTGAACACACCAATGAACAATATGAGGATGATGATGAAAAAGAAGAACAGTTTCTGCTGATGACAGGAACAGGCAGAAATGCTGGAAAGCATGAGAGAATAAGGTCTATAATGGATCCACACTGCAATGCAATGAAATCAAGCCGAATGCATCTAGAAAACGACTCACCGGAAACAGCAATGCTGAATTTTTTGGGTGTGACTTCTTTTCCATCAAAGATCTGTAGAAATCCGTAATCTCCAGCGTGTTCAGTTGTGATGTTTGTGATGGTCAGAGATCCAGTTTGATCGTCCAGCTTCAGTCTCTCTCTGAATCTCTCATCAAGAACATCCTCATATAATGAGATCTTATTGGAAATTCTGTTTATTTGAGCTATTCGAGTGCTGTCCGATCCATACGTCCACAGTATCAGATCAGCCTTCTGTGTTTCAGTAACATCAGTATATAAAGTGACAGAATCTCCCTCCATCGCTGACACAGACTGTATTTCAACCATAAAACTAAACACGTCTGCAGAACAGAGACCGTTTTAGAGATTTAGTCTAGTCCAAGGGTTAATATTCTACTAATTAATGCCATTTCTTCTCTATTCAGCCTTATAGTGTGGAGAAGAGTGGAGTCCACATTTCAAGGATATTGTGTTTGAATACACGAAAACTGTCTTCTCACAGAATTTTTTTTTTTTTACTTAAGCTCCACAAAACAGACCAAAAAAATTATGTTAATGAGTATAAATAATATCTGTGACCCTGGAGCACAAAAGCAGTCTTGAGTCTCTGGGGTATATTTGTAGCAATAGCCAAAAAACATTGTATGGGTCAAAATGATTGATTTTTCTTTTTATGCCAAAAATCATTAAGATTAAAAGTAAAGATCATGTTCCATGAAGATATTTAGTAAATGTCATACCAAAAAATACATCAAAACTTAATTTTCGATTAGTAATAAGCATTAATAAGAATTCACTTAGACAACTTTAAAGATTTTTTTTAGCACCATCAGATTCCAGATTTTCAGATAGTTGTATCTCTCCTATCCTAACAAACCATACATCAATGGAAATATTATTTATTCAGCTTTCAGGTGACGTATAAATCTCAATTTCGTCCTAAAATTGACACTTAAAACAAAAACGGTTGTGTGGTCCAGGGTCACCTGATATATCACACAGATATTAACGTTTTTGTCTTTAAGTCTCGAAACCATTTAAATCCACTCACCATCCACGAGCAACAGAACAAAATATACAACAAAAGTCTCCATATTTCTGAACATGTGAGAAAAAGATCAGTAAATGTTGTCCATTGTAGTTGTTAAACTGTTCCGTCGAGTCTTGAAGCGTTCGATCGGTTCCTAAACGAGCTAAACCGCACACACAGAGAGACTATTACTAGCATAACTACTTTTGCACACGTGATTTTTTCATATTCAACTTTCAGAGTGACGCTTTGACGTGAACGAATGGGTGAACGACACCAGTAGGAAAAAAGTTCAAGGTTTAATTAAAATATCATACTTACCAATACAGTTAGTCCTAGGTTTACAGCACGTGACATAGATGCAACATGATGAATTTCATAAGATAAAATTTTTATTATAAAAAATTTAGTTGACAACTGTTTGAAACAGTGCAAGTTTTAGATTGTCCACTAGAGGACAGAAAACGATTAAATATTACTCTTTCGTTTATCTACACTAAACAATATTAAAACGAACACTATAAAAAGTAACAGACATGCAATGCACATAAACATGCATAACAAACAAGGTCAGGTTACATCGACTGTAAAATAACAAAAAGTTCGTGTAAAATCAGCATGTAGCTTCACACTTTTCACCTGTTTTAAAGCTGATTTTTTTATTCGAAATAAGGATAATGTAACAGTCACTTCATATGCGTTTTCAGCAATCTCTCCATTCATCAATGATTTTGCCATCTCTGGCGCGTTTTCTGAGGAATCTGTAATAAATAAATAAAATAAAAACATTGACAGATTGTCGTTGGATTAATTGGTCGTTTCAGATCATCTGACTTGTTCAGTGTTAATGGATCTTTATTCTAAATGATCTGAGATTCTCAGTAAATGTTTTGGGGATCATATTTGGTCCATTCCTGGAGATATTTAACAACTGGAAGACTTGACCTACTCTCTTCTGAGATCTTCTGTCTCTCACTGATGATGTGTAGTTTGTAATGTCCGTAGTGTTTCTGATGGTCAGAGATCCAGTATTGTGGCCCAGTTGCAACCTGTTTTTGAATCTTTCTTCATTATATAGGTCTTCCTAAGTCTTCGTTTTATCCCGTTTAGCTTTGACAGGAAATTAAAAAATGCTGGAAAGTCATTTTGGTCAAATTTATCCTCCCACAGAACTTCTACAACTTTTATCTAGTTGCATTGACTGTCCATTGGGTCTCCTAAGGCTTCACCGCTGTTGTGCTTTTCTGAGCTTTAATAGGATAAACGGTTTTAAGTTGCTTTGTAAATGTAAATGTTCTTTGTAATGGTATCAGCCAAATAGACCCAATTGAGAACCTTCAAATTGCTTAGCTGTCCGATAACTTACAGTTTTGTGAATGTCTCTGCTGATCAGGTGTTTCTGCACCTGCTGAAAACAAAACAAAAAACCACCAAACATGCAGAGAGATTCAGTAATACAGTATCTTACCATTGTTTGGACGATCAACATCCCCAGCATTCACAGGAACTATAACTAAACAATCATCTAATCCAATAAAGCCATTTGTCATAACTTCAATATTACAACCCTAGAGTTCTTTGTAAAGAGGTTTGATATACAGTACAGACCAAAAGTTTGGACACACCTTCTCATTCAAAGAGTTTTCTTTATTTTCATGACTATGAAAATTGTAGAGTCCCACTGAAGGCATCAAGGGCTATTTGAGCAAGAAGAAGAGTGATGGGGTGCTGCGCCAGATGACCTGGCCTCCACAGTCACCGGACCTGAACCCAATCGAGATGGTTTAGGGGTGAGCTGGACCGCAGACAGAAGGCAAAAGGGCCAACAAGTGCTAAGCATCTCTCGGGGAACTCCTTCAAGACTGTTGGAAGACCATTTCAGGTGACTACCTCTTGAAGCTCAAGAGAATGCCAAGAGTGTGCAAAGCAGTAATCAAAGCAAAAGGTGGCTACTTTGAAGAACCTACAATATGACATATTTTCAGTCGTTTCACACTTTTTTGTTATGTATATAATTCCATATATAATTCCACATGTGTTAATTCATAGTTTTGATGCCTTCTGTGTGAATCTACAATTTTCATAGTCATGAAAATAAAGAAAACTCTTTGAATGAGAAGGTGTGTCCAAACTTTTGGTCTGTACTGTACTGTGACCGGAATATGAACACAACACAAAGTCTCAAGTTAAGTGTTTTCCTCCCTTTGAAACCATTATTTGAAAATGCTATTGCTTAATGCATTAAGAACAGTTATTAAAAAAGCAAAGCATAACACCTTATTGATAAAGCATAGTGTAACACGCCAATAAAATTCAAAGGAGTAAAGGAAGAGACAAACAGTTTCCTGACTGGACAAGATCATTTAATTTGGGCATCGATAGCCAAGGAGACTCAAGCACACAACCATAATAAATACAAATATGGCGTTTATTCTTATACAATAGCCTACTACAAATCATTAGCCTCAAAAGGGCAAAGCGGCAGGTTAAGATGGGTGTCACATATAATTAATATTGTGTTTGACCGATCACAAGTTACCTAGAATAAGTAAGCAATCAACGAGCAGAAAGGTATTCAGCAGAGGGTTTCAACATCTAGAAATTAGTTAATGTGCCACCAGTTAAACACAATTTCATGACACATCAAACACCAAAGGAATCAAAATCTATATGTGAATCAGTTAAATTACACACTACAATACACACCAAAAGGCCACTCAGTACATGCCCACTATAATACTCCCTATATACACACACACTAACAATTACAAACACATACAAAGGCCGGGGGACTGGTAACAATTAGTCAATCAGTATCAGAATTAAACCAACCACCAACTTGTTTTTGGGCTTGATTACAGGCAGCCACTAATCTTTTATGATGGTTATGCACCCAACTGTCAACGGTCCCCATAAATCTATCTCCCCAGCCCAGCATAATGTCAATGGGAAATTTTGCATGACGGACAAACATGAAAAAATATGAGATATAGCCTGTAGAAGGGTGAGGGGTGTTATTGTAGGCCTGTACCAATTCTGCCACATACTGGTCCCAAGCCTTGGTCTGATCATCCTTTAAAGTGTCCAGCATACTCAACAGTGTCAAATTAAAACGTTCACATTGTCCATTTCCTGATGGGTGATAGGGAGTCATATGAGACTTACTGATATTACACAATGAGCATAGCTCTTTAATGACCCTTGATTCAAAATTTGGGCCCTGGTTAGATTGCAACTGATCAAACCTCCCAAAAATTACTGTAAAAAATGTTTCCACAACACCCTTGCAGTAGTCACCGCCTTCTGGTCCGTAGTAGGCACTGCAACTGAATTATTCTTTTTATTTTTTTATTTAACCACATCAACTCTGGGGACCCACCGGTGGGTCCAATATTGCATATGCCTAATTCTCAAAAAATCAAAATAACAGCTGAAGTGGTTAACCCTTATTTAACCAGGGAAATCCTTTGAGAACAAGTCTCTTTTACAAAGGAGCCCTGGCCAGGAAAGCCGCCATAAAAAGTTCCACATAAAATACATACAATGAAATGAACATACAAGACATAGTACATCAACAGTACATGAACCAACGTGGAAATCATGACCAAAAGAGACCAAATTATCAAGTTTTAAATCATTCTGTAACAGGTTCCATGCTGATGGGGCAGAAATTCTAAATGCTTGCTTCCCCAATGCTGTGTGAGCCCTAGGCACAACCAGGTTAAAATTATCATTAGACCGCAGAGAGCAAGTGCTGACTTTAAAGGACATAAGCCTACATAAATAAGGGGGCAATGTCCCAATGATGGATTTATATATAAACAATCGCCACCGGGTTAGTCTGCGCTGAGCAAGGGAGGGCCACTGGACTAGATTATACAGAGTGTGTGAAAGGCTTGCACCCTGTAATAAATCTCAATGCACCATGATAAGCTGAATCCAATTGGTGCAAATATTTATTAGGGGCGTGCATATATAAAAAAAATCACCATAGTCCAAAGGAGGCAGGAAAGTAGACTCGACCAATTTCTTCCTTGTTACAAAAGAAAAACAGGCCCTATTCCTTAAATAGAACCCTAGTTTTAACCTTTTAAGTTTCTGGGCTAAATTTTGGATATGAGCTTTAAAAGTCAAATGGTCGTCAAGTAAAAGCCCTAAGTACTTGTACTCAGCCACACGCTCTATTAGATTTCCCTGCAGAGTAAAAATTTTTGGAAGGATAGTTGTGGAGTTCCTAATATTTGAGAACAGTACTGTCTTGGTTTTACTTTCATTCAACACAAGCTTCAAGTCGGACATCCGAGATTGTACAGTGTCGAAGGCATCCTGCAGATACTGAAAAGTCTGGTGAAGGGTCTCTCCACAGGTGTAAATAATTGTGTCGTCAGCATAAAAATGAAACAGAGCATTATGGACATTTGAACCAAGGTCATTTACATAAATGGTAAATAAAAGTGGGCCCAGCACCGATCCCTGTGGGACCCCTGATACAACTTGTAAAAAACCTGAAGAGATACCATCAAAGGTGACGCACTGAGTCCTATCTGAGAGATAATTTTCAAGCTGCCTTCTCAGTAAGACCAATATTGAGCAGTCTCTGTTTTAAAATACAATGGTATAATGAGTGAGGTGGTCCATCATAACCAAGATATTACAGAGTGCAGTCTCCAGTGACAAAAAAATAAAAACAGAAACATTCTGAAGAGGGTATTCTGATTGTTTAGATACAAGAGGGGGACTCACTTTATTTGCAGGAGTCTTGTGCAGCCTGCATCGAACACACTGAAGGCACAACCTCTCCACTTCTCGTACCAGTCTTGGCCCAAAGATAAAAACAACCAGGTGTCCTGCATGATCATGCAACCATTCCAGAACTTGTGAATGCAGACACTGCTATTTGCTTCCATTTGTTAAATGTCTTTGGATCACATACCTCCATACACAGCAGTCACTGATCCACACAGAGGCGGGCCCAATGTCGCAACAGCACTTGGGTAGATTGATCTTCTGCTGCTCGCTCTCTTGGAGAGGGCCCTCTCCCTCTGTCCGCATAGATCCAGAGTCGTAATAGCACTGGATCAGTCCGTTGGGCCCTCCTCTCCTCGGCCAACAGACTGGGGCCTGTCTCCATGATCCATATGTACCACTGTCTCGAACTCGTGACCCTCCTCCAGTTCCTCAGTAACTGGAACAAAGGCATGGACACAGGTTGAGTACTGCACAGAGGTGGAAAGAGTACAAAAATATTCTACTCAAGTAAAAGTACCATTACATTAATGAAATTTTACTTAAGTACAAGTAAAAGTACCAGTCTAAAAATCTAATCAAGTAAAAGTAAAAAGTAGCTCATTTAAAATTTACTCAGAGTAAAAATTACTTAGTTACATTTTAACAGTGGGAGGGAGTCAAAAATGGGACAGGCCAAGGTTGTCAAACTCAGTTCCTGGAGGGCCACAGTCCTGCACAGTTTAGATATAACCCTAATTAAACACACCTGATCCAGCTAATCTAATAATTTAGGTTTATTTGAAAACTACATGATATGTGTGCTGGAGCAGGGTTAGAACTAAACTCTGCAGGGCTACGGCCCTCCAGGAACTGAGTTTGACACCCCTGGGATAGGTCTATTAATCTCAAACTATTGTAGTTGTTTTTAATTAAAGGAATCAGTTATTTAGAATAATAATACATTTGGGCTGTTGCCAGGGAAATCAGTATCAACAAACTAATTTTTAATGCAGAGGAAATGCAGAAGATTAATTGGAAGTGGCATTTAGATGTATCACACTGTGTAGTGCTGGACAAGAATGCATTTAACCTGCAGTTACAAATGCATGAATAATGTTTTGATATACAAGACATAAAATGTTGAATACTCATTTGAAATAATAAGAAATTAATTATTTAAAAAAATCAAAAGATAGCCTACTTTAAATGTGAAATTAAAATGGCCAGTATGTGTCAGCAAGTCACTGTTAATAAGTGAGTCATTGCGACTGAACCGAATCATTTAAACGTTTGATTAATTCAGAAACGAAACACTGTCACGTTGCTCAGAGACGCAAAACTGTGCTTTGGTGGCTGTGTTTGGAATTATTTTCTGTTGTAGAAATAGAGCTAAAAAAGGCAATATGGTGTCTAAAACGCAAGTCTCTTGATTAACTTGTTTACTGAACTGTATGTATATATTCATGATGATTTTTGGAGGAAAAGATGGCATTCTTTGTGTGATTTTGATTTAATATATGAAATTATATAAATATTTGAATTTTCTGCCCCTATATCTTCAATTTTGTGATCATTCTAAATGCATTTTAGGAGACTGAATCACACAGTGAAAGAACGCACTATAAATGCGCGCGCACATCATTAAAACAAAAATAGCACACTCCTCACCACTGTCTTTTTGGCTAATTTGTGCAAAACCTCTTGCTAAAATGTCAAAGCTTCATTTTAACCACCAATGCAACGATGCAATTATTTAGCTTACCTCTTCTTGCGAAGGGTTGATGTCTTGTCGAGATTTTATAAGCTGCTAGTTTGGTCTTCCTAGGCAAGTACAGCATACACAGCATAATAGAGCATACATATGGCCAGGGGTTCACTTCATTTCCTTCGAGTTCAACTTCAGAATATGACGCGGTTTCGTTTTCAGCGGTGTCTGCACCACTAACGCCTGTTTTGTCCGTCTGCATCTTTCTTATGATTTTAGCGTCAGTTTGCCCTCCTGCCCATTATTTACTGCCGTAGTTTCCAGGGAGCGATTTATTTTTTTTATTTTAATTTTTTTTTACTCAGTAATTAATGTGTTTTCAAAATGTAGCGAAGTACAATACTTCAATCAAAATATACTTAAGTAAAAGTAAAATTACAAATTTAAAAAATTACTTTAAAAAGTATTAGTACACAAAAAAGCTACTCAATTACAGTAACGCGAGTAAATGTAATTCGTTACTTTCCACCTCTGGTACTGCACGTTGCTTTGATGTCCCCCACAACATTGCGTTCAGTGGTGCTGCAATCTGGGCAAAGTCTTCTATAAAACACCTATAATCTATAAAAAAGTATGCAATTGAGTAATATTTTGAGGGGTTACCCAGGCCACCACTGCCCGGAACGTCTCTGGGTCTGATGACACCCCTCCTTCTGCAATCACATGGCCCAAATAATGAACTTGACTCTGGAAAAGGGAACACTTACTGAGTTTGACAAAGTCCCCATAGATGGTTGAAGACCAAATCTAGATGGGCAATACGGACCTCCAAAGTCTCATTAACCAATGGTCTTAACTCTACATTTCCCTGCGACCTTAATTGACACAACTCAACATCAGACATAACCGACAACTCTGAAAAAGCATCAACGGAACTGGAGAAAGGTTTAAGATTCTGACTATAACTCTACCATTTGAAACTGCGCTCAATGATCAGGCTACCAATAACAGGCCTGGCAATACATCATCGTGACATGGTTCTACCAAGCTCACATAACCCTTCCTATCGGGCCGAACAAGTGTGCATGCCTCGATCACAACCTTTGACTGTGCTGGTATTATTTTTACTTTTCCCTGGGGCCAACAAATAGCGCTTATCTGTCCTGACTCATCAACAAAGTTTACACAGAAAACATTTGGTTCCACACCTTGACTTGTACTTCACTTTTCTACCCCTAAACAACCATCCCCAGACTGAAAAAATAACCATAAAAACAAAAAAAAGAAACCCTCTGTCATGTTACTTTTCACAGGCTAATAGCATGCAGTTTTCATTTTAGAATTTTTTCCAGTTTTAAAAGCTCATAAAAGCAGAATGGTTTTATTTAAATGTAACAGTCACTATAGAGAAGTGTTTTCCGTAATTTCTCCATTCATTAATGTTGTTGCCTCCTGTTGGACGTTCTCTCCATTTTCTGCGGAATCTGTATAAAAAAACATCAAAAGATTATTGTATGAAACAATTATCTCAGATTTGGTGAATTCTGCATGAATTAATCAGTCATTTCAGATAATCTATCTTTTGTTAATGTATCTTAAATGATTTGAGCTTCTCACCTCGGACGATAAATGACTTGCAAATCACATTTCTCCCCTTCCTGGAGATATTCAGTTTATACATTCCAAAATCTGTGGATCGGATGTCCTTAATTGTAAGATAACCAGTTATTTTATCCAGCTGTACTCTGCTGTGTGTGGATTGCTCATCAAAACCATTCAGTTTGGCGATGACGGTGAATGGGTTTGTGTTTTCTGTGTTTAATTCTCCAAACCTCCACTGCAGCACATCAAAACTTTGTATTTCAGTAACACCAGTGTTTAGAGTGACTGACTCTCCCAACCTTGCAGAGACTGTCTTCAGTTTATGTGTCTCAGTTAAATCATCAGCTGGAGAACCCAGACAGAGAGTAAACATTCAGTACAAGCATTATATTTGATTAAAAACCATGGAAAACCATTGTTTCTTTGTAATTGCATTTAAATGACAGAAAAGGGAGAAGACTGAAGGCGTTTCAGTACATGACATCCATGCATTAGGTCTTAAAGTGACAACAGCCTAACCTGTTGCTCTCTGTCATTAATGTTTACAAAACAACAAAAGAAAAAGCATTAATATGTATATTTAATTCATATGCTATTGTATTTAACATTTGATTGTTAGAATTATTAGAATATTAGAATTTAAATCACTGTTTATTTAATTTGTAACTTAGTTCTATAGTGTTTATTTGTTCTATTGCTGGTCTTTTGTTTGTTTGTTCTGACAATTCACTTGTTTTCTGAGACTCCTAAATAGATAGTTTACCAATCTTTTTTATTAAAAATTATGTAGGAAAAGTAATTGATTAATTTATGGCTAGAGTGCACCTCAAAAACCATGCATCATAACAGAAGTTTTGACCTTTGTCAAAAGAAAGTCTTCTTTATTGCCTTTTTCTCTATCACACTTTAGAAATCCTCAGAAATTATATATCACTTGAAAACTTAAAATCTCAAAATTCATCCTTTGAAACCCATTTTAAATTCAAACATTGCATTATCATGAAAATGGTACATCAAAATCATGTCACAAAATGTTTTCAGTCATGAATTATAAAAATTTAGGTTTGGATCATGCACTTTCAAGTCTATGTTCAAAAATGTGAGTGACATTTAACAGGTTAAATGTGAGTAAACTTACGCGGTTGATCTGTTTTTCTATATTTCCAGTAGATACTGAACATCCCAACCACAGCCAAGACTAGTACAGCAACTACAACAACGCAGATCAGCACCATGTGACCTAAAGATAAGCCGTCTCCTGTGGTTAAACTCGATCCATCCACTACAGAGAGATCAGAGAGAGAGTTAACAAATACAACTTTTAAAGTGCTATAGAACAAGAGAATAAAAGAACAAATCAACTAATATGAGCTGTACCTGAACATGTGTGACAGAGCTGAGTGATGTCCAGATGTTGAGTCTGGTTGCTGATGGGATTGTTGAGCACACAGCTGTAGCTGTTTTTATCCTGATATTCCACCTCCAGAGGTAGAGAGAGACTGATGCTGAGATCAGACACACTGATGCTGGACAATAAACTGTTTCCTTTGTACCAGGAGAGAGTCACATGACTCACATTCACCACTGAACACAGCAATGAACAATTCTGCTCTGAGGATGATGATGAGGATAATGAAGAACAGTTTCTGCTGATAACAGGAACAGGCAGACGAGCTGAAAGTAGAGTATTTATTTATCTAGTTCCCTATCAGTATCAAAAGCTATATTATATAAGCCATATATTAACCACATATTGCAGAAAAGTACCTTTTTAGATTTTTAACTTACACAAGTATGGATCAAATTCAAATCACTCACCAGAAACAACAATACTGAATTTCTTAGATGAAACCTTGTTTCTGCTGCTGATCTGTAGTTCATAGAGTCCACTGTGTTCATTTGTGATGTTTGTGATGGTCAGAGATCCAGTTTGATCGTCCAGCTTCAGTCTGTCTCTGAATCTCCCGTCAAGAACATCAAATGAGATCTTATTAATCTCTCTGTTGAGTTGAGCTATAGGAGCACTATCAGGTCCATATCTCCAACGTATCAGCTCAACTTTCTGTGTTTCAGTAAGATCAGTGTGTAGAGTGACAGAATCTCCCTCCGTCACCGACATCTCTTCATCTGAAGCACCAAACACACCTGTTTCTCAAAAGAGATTCAAGTTGAACATTTGCACATGACTGCTAAGAACTAAAGTAAACCTTTACAAAAGTTACATGCATAAGTGAATTATTTCTACTTTAATTAATCACGTCTTTACTTGAATTTACAAATAGCATACATAAACTTGAACTCAAACAAACATTAGCAAGCTAAGTGAAAGAGAAAGTCTCATGAACTCTTTAAACACTTACCTTTCAAAAGTAAAACGTATGAAAATAAAAAGAAACTCTTCATTTTGGTGTAGATTTGAGTGAAT
Source organism: Carassius carassius (assembly GCF_963082965.1). Taxonomy (NCBI): domain Eukaryota; kingdom Metazoa; phylum Chordata; class Actinopteri; order Cypriniformes; family Cyprinidae; genus Carassius; species Carassius carassius. The sequence goes on from NC_081802.1 coordinate 2,544,748, forward strand.
TGTGATTTAATAATGTTGACTAGTCAATAACCTGTTTCGTTGCGTTCTTAATTGTAGGCCTACATTAAGAACGTTACCTTTCGAGGAAAACCTGCAGCTCAAGTTACCTGTCAGGAACTGTGTTTTTTTTTTAATCACGTGAGTAACCCAGTGCTGAAAGTCCTTTAATGCGCACATAGTTGATCTGAGATAGCTACTAAGAACATTAAATATTGCATGAAAAAGGTGCAGCTTTTCTCACAACTTATGATTTTATTTTTCCTCTATGTTTATGGGAGAGAGGATAAAAATTAAGTAGATCAACAGCAGTTTCGCATAGTTGTGGGTATTGTTAGTTGGCTTTATTTTTAATTCAGATTCCTTCAATGGGACATTCAAAAACATCAGGTCAAGCATTTTCTCCCCCATATCAGTCCATTATAAGGAAACAGCTTAACGTGGTTTAAAGGGACAGTGCATCCAAAGATTAGAATTCATTCATCATTTACTCACCCTCATGTCGCTCCAAACCTGTATGACTTGCTTTCTTATGTTGAACATAGAAGAAGATATTTTCAAGATTGCTGGTAATTAAACAATTGGTGGTTGCCATTGACTTCCATAGTAGGAAAAAATAAATAATGGAAGTCAATGGCAACCACGAACTGATTGATTAGGCTACCAGCAATCTGTCATTATTAACATATTATTTCAGTTTTCAATTCGGATCAATACGAGTAAAAAGCTAAAAACGTCATTGACGAAACTATGCTGGGAAAACAGTTTATTTGTTGGAAATGCCGTACTATCATACCCTTACTATTTCTGCAGTATCCAGTATGTATGCTGTGCATAGGGTGAAATTTTCTGTATGCATCAATTACCCGGATGACCTACTATATTTACCAGAATCTGCTGAATATAACTCAAGTACACTGAAATCAGTACAGAAGCTGTGTTCGGAATGGCATACTTTCACACAACTCCTACTATATTGCAGTAAGCTGCATGTATACTGTGAATAGTAAAATAATGTTTTGTATGCATGGAATGCCTGGATTACCTGCTACATTTGCTGAAATGATGTAGCCATGGGCTACTGTTTCCAAGAATGCAACATCCTCTGTGTAATGTTTCATCTTCGAACACGTGAGTGAACTGGAGACGGGGAATAGTAATTATAAAACACTTTTCTAAACTATCGCTGTGTATCTAAAAACAATATCGTAAGCAGTGTTGTGCTAGTTACTAAGAAATAGTAACTAGTTACAGTTACTAGTTACTTAATTAAAAAAGTAACTCAATTACTTTGTTGATTACTTACACCAAAAAGTAATGCATTACTGTTAAAAGTAACTTTTTAGTTACTTTTTTAAAGAACTTTCTTTAATGTTCCCATTGTTTTGCGCTTTTATGCGTTATGGTCGATACAAACACAAAGTAAAACAGAAAGTAATTTTTAAACACTATTTTGATTAAAGGTCCTGTTTTTTGTGCTTTTTTGAAGCTTTGATTGTGTTAACAGTGTGCAATATAACATGTGTTCATGTTTCGCGTGTAAAAAAACACAGTATTTTTCACACAATTTTATACCGCTGTTTTCACTGTCATAAAAACGGGCTGATGTCTTCCTTGTTCTATAACAGGGGTGTCAAACATACGGCCCGCGGGCCAAATGCGGCCCACAGAGGTGTCCAATCTCTTTGATGATAGATGCGTTGTAACTGATGCTTGTGTGGCAATTTTCTTGTGATTTTAAACATGTCCAAAAAAAGACATTTGGCCTGGAACGACGGACAGGCTAAAGAGAAATGGAAAAAAAATATTATCTCAACACCAACATGTAAGTTTAATCACAACTCTGATATTAAATTACACTCTGACGCACTGGACAGCTTCGAACGGAGAAAGTAAATGAGCAAGGAGTGTGCAATATTTATCGTGTAGGCCTACTAATTATCCTAACTGTTGTTTTAATGATGTGCGAACTGACATTTTGTAACTTTGCAAAAAAAAAAACACATTGTGAGAGTTTTTCAGTGTCAGATGAAGGCTATCAGGTTACAAGATAATTCAAGATATGAGGCAAAAATGCCCTGTATTGTTTTTAATATTTATGTCATGATCGTTAAGTAATGTCTAACTATAACAAGAGTGTTGCTTTTCCGAATGTCAACGCGATCACTTTTATACAAAAGCCCAACTAAAAAGATGCTAGTATTAAGTGTGTTACGTTAGTCTCAATGGTTTCTACATAGGTGTGATTGGCAAAGGACAAAAAAGCAGGAAACTATACGGTGCACTTACCATGACGTGGCGACAGCCATGTTTTAATTTAAAAAAAAAGAAAAGAAAAAAAACCTCCAGTACACTTCTGTATAGGGCTGGGCAGTATGAGCAAAAATTCATATCTCTGTATTTTTTATCTGATTTGCGGTATACTGTAGCCTATATGTATAGGCATATATTATGTGCAAAAAGGGGTAAAGTCACATTACATTTTAACATTGCAATCTAAAACAAAAATATTAAAGCATAAGTTAAAGTTACTAAACTAAAAATTAAAATAATAAAAATCACAGACTAATTAAGTAAAAAGGCTATTTTGATTAACCCATTACACTTGTGCTATCATACAAATACACTTACTTGTAGGTTTAAAATTCTACATGTCACATTTACGGTATTTTGCAGCTACAAGTATTTCATCAAAATGTATACTTTAGTCAGAGTTATTGCGCTCCTATTTCATTGCGCTGTCTGTTTGGAGCGCATGCGCGCGGCGGCGCTCTTTCTAAATGAAGTCTGTGGAGTTTAGCTTAGAATCGTTAAAGCTGAAACTCATGCACTTCTGACAGCAAAATGGAAATTTTCTATTGGATTTTAACATTTACAGAATATACCTGTGCAATGTAAGTCAAGCATTAAGGAAAACAGCACATCTCAAACACATTAACAGCGCGTATCTGTCAGCCTCACACGCAGCCTTTCTGTCAGAGCTTCTAACGGGGCGAGCGCGAGCCGCTTTGAACTGAAACTATAAACTATAGGCTACTAGGTGAGAAATAAACGCAAAAATTATTTAAATGCAAAACAAACAAAAAAACGCTATTATTGGTTGAACTTTTCACCTTTATCTGTTGCATGTTTTGAATACTGCGCGTGGACAGAGGCGTCACTAGATTTTTGCGTAGTTTAGAGTTACAAATCGTACCAGCCTACTTTGAGGTCAAAATGCGTAGCCGGTACGCAAAATGCATACAGGTTGGCAGGTCTGCTTAGAATGCGTTCATGTCAAGTAAAGTTTTTGGGAAAAGCGCGTGGAATTGTGGCGTGCGTTTATAACCTTGCATGTTGAGAGCGCTCTTCAGAGCGAAGATACATCGTTATCGGGAAACTCGACCCAGATCAGATTTAAGCATTCATTAAAGTGAATCGGTTCAAAGGAGTCATTAGTTTGCAAATCGGACGAGTCAACAGTGGACAGATATGTTCATATGCTCCGCGCATATACACGTTACTCCCAAATATATTTTTAGGTCGCACAGATTAAATTTAAGGAGCATATGCGACAAAAATGTTGGCAATTTCGAGCCTTGTAGAAGCTGCTAAACTTTCTAGCTAGAAGTAAGCAATAACTAACATGGCGTTACTTTGCTAAGTTAGCCCAGAATCGTTTAACATTAATGTTATGGAATCATGAAAAAAGTGATCAATAGATTGGTTAAATTTTACTAGACCTGCATATAAAAATGAAAGACAATATATTGGATTTGCTTACATGAATCACCCGTGTTCACGGTCTTCGTCAGTCAACTGAAGCTGTTCACGTGTAGATGGTTGGGTGTGTGCGCATTCAGAACAGTGCGCGTACACTTTGAACTTCAATCGTGACAAATGATTGGACTACTTGCGGAGTGACACGACGACATAAATCAGAGGCACAAAAAACATTGACAGCGGTGAGCTGTCATTATTTTTACCAATACCCGAACCCACCCCCCAACCCCCACACTTTTTTTTTTTTTTTGCATGATTTACCAGAGCATAATTTTTAGGTCGGAAAAGCCGGATTTCCGGATTTTTCCGGAAGAATCACACCCCTGATATGTGTTTGTGTTTTGCATTTATGGAATAAGGTTTCCCTTAAGGTTTTTCCAAAATGTATAGTACAATTACTTTAAAAGAACAAGTTTAATTTTTTTAAATTAAAGTTATAAAATAAACTCATACTTTGTTCTTAATGATGCTTAAATTACATTCAGAACAAAATTGCAGCCTCTCATTCATATTATGATGCTGCGTTCCAGGCAGGTTTTTGAGCTCGTAATCACTATTTCATACCACGACTAACAACTTTGTACCGTTCCAGGCAAGTTACGCCAAACTTTCTGAGTGCAAGGAATTGTAACTAGATAATTTTTTTTTATTGCAACGGTACATTGACCTAAAATCGTTTTTTCAACGTATGCCACTTGCATAAACTGCATCCGTAGGCAGTATTATCCGTAGGGGCTGTCATTGTTGTTTCGCGTGCTGTGTGACCTCAGAACTCGGAGTACATCGATCTAGTACGAGACACGAGTTCACGGGTGGGAAGTCACGGGTTTGATTGCCGTTCCTGTGCACTTTCATGGGTTTAAGGTTGGAAAAACACGGGTTACGGGTTGCCTGGAACGCGGCATCATTTACAGCTTAAAAAAACACGCCCTTTTATAAATTGGACACTAGAGGGCAGACACCATAAAAAAATATATATTTTGTTCATTTACAATGATCAAATCTGTACAATTTACAGTATCTGTATCTAACCCTAACTGTAAACAACAAAAACAACAACAATAAAATGGTTAGTGTAAAGTCAAAAGCAACCCTTTGTTATGTTACTTTTCATCGGTTAACAGTATGAAGCGTTATTTCAAACACATTTTGTAGTTTTAAAGGCTCATAAAATTAGAGATGTTTTATATAGTAAGGATAATGTAACAGTCGCTATAGACAAGTGTTTGCAGTAATCTCTCCATTCATTAATGTTTTTGTCTCTTCTTGAACATTCTCTTCGTTTTCTGAGGAGTCTGTAAAGAAAAAAGTCAAACGATTATTGTTTGAAACAAGGATGCATGAATTAAATCGGTCATTTCAGATCATCTATCTTCTGTTAATGTATCTTAAATCTACTAAATGATTTGAGCTTCTCACCTCGGACGATAAATGACTTGGAAATCACATTTCTCCCCTTCCTGGAGATATTTAGTTTATAAATTCCAAAATCTGTGGATCGGATTTCATTAATTGTAAGATAACCAGTTTTTTTATCCAGTTGTACTCTGCGTCTGTAGCTGTCTCTGAATTTCTCATCATGACCAGTACAATCGATATTGTTCGGTTCATTCAGTTTGGCGATGACAATGAATGGGTTTGTGCTTGCTGTGTTTAATTCTCCAAACCTCCACTGCAGCACATCAAAACTTTGTATTGCAGTAACACCAGTGTTTAGAGTGACTGACTCTCCCAACCTCGCAGAGACTGTCTTCAGTTCATCCATCTCAGCCAAATCATCATCTGGAGAATCTAGACAAAGAGAAAACATCAGTAGGCTACAAGTGCTTATAACCACAGCAGATGCAACTTTGTAATGGTGTTTGATTACAGACTGGATCAGTGGTGCACAATCTACTTTTCAAACAAATTGAGATTGATAATAAAATTATTACGTGTGATGAAGCAATGAGTGATAAAAAAAACTTGGATGAATGATCAGAGAGTAAGACATGCTTGTTATTAAAACAAGATATTAAAAGTGCAGTAAGCCACTGAAACAATGAATATGGTAAGTAAATCAGTTATAATGAAGTAAATCAATTATATACAGTAAATGTGATCAAAATTACATGACAGATACATCTTGCTCTGTTAAATGTAATTGAACCTACCCAGTTGATCCTTTTTTCTATATTTCCAGTAGATACTGAACATCCCAACCACAGCCAAGACTAGTACAGCAACTATAACAACACAGATCAGCACCATGTGACCTAAAGATAAGCCGTCTCCTGTGGTTAAACTCGATCCATCCACTACAGAGAGATCAGAGACAGAGTTAACAAATACAACTTTTGATGTGCTAGAAGAACAAGAGAAGAACAGAACAAATCAACTAATATGAGCTGTACCTGAACATGTGTGACAGAGCTGAGTGATGTCCAGATGTTGAGTCTGGTTGCTGATGGGATTGTTGAGCACACAGCTGTAGCTGTTTTTATCCTGATATTCCACCTCCAGAGGTAGAGAGAGACTGATGCTGAGATCAGACACACTGATGCTGGACAATAAACTGTTTCCTTTGTACCAGGAGAGAGTCACATGACTCACATTCACCACTGAACACACCAATGAACAAAATGATGAAGAACATTGTGAAGAGTTTGTGCTGATGACAGGAACAGACAGAGGAGCTAGAGATGGAAAACACAACAAAATAAACAGACAATCCAAAACTGTGCAGTAGAGTTTCACACACATCTATTTACCAGCATCCATTCATCTCATTGACTCGGAAATAAACCATAATACTAATAAAAATATAAAGACAAGAGTCCTAAACAACACCTACATCAACAAAAAATTTCCACTAGTTTTGTTTCTCTGGGTCACTCGCCACAAATTACACATACCAGGCTGGGACAAAGGTCTCATATTACTCTTTACACAAGAAACCTGATACTGTACATCCACCTTGGCTTTGTCTCCAAGAGGATATAGGATGATTGGAAGATCGTAAAGTTACAAAAGTAACAACATTCGACTTGGCTAATTTTGCACTTTACCTGCTGACCGACTCAGGTGACTAGTCCAGTGTTCTTAATGTGGTTCAATGACCGAAATCAACAGTAATTCAACTACAAACCGACTCACCAGAAACAATAATACTGAATTTCTTGGGTGGGATGTCTTTTCCACCAATGATCTGCAGTTTGTAAAGTCCAGAGTCTTCGGCTCTGCTGTTAGTGATGGTCAGAGACCCAGTCCGATTATCCAGCTGCAGTCTGTCTCTGAATTTCCCATCAAGAGCATCATTGTATATGGAGATCTTATTGACTACATTGTTGATCTGAGCTATACGGGTGCTGTCAGGTCCAAATATCCACAGTATAAGATCATATCCCCGTAAATCAGTAAGATCAGTGTGTAGCGTGACAGAATCTCCCTCCATCACTGACTTTACATCAGCACCAAACACACCTGGAGAAATACAGAAACAGCTGCACAGACTGACAACATTGAGCAAATCCAAATGCTAATCAGCTAATACTTAAAAAAGGTTAGCAGGCTAGTCGTTTGTGGGGAAACAGTAGTACGCTACCACAGAACGAGATATGTGTGATTGTAATTGTTATGTAAATATTACACCTACGTATACCGCTCAACAACAAAATGAATTTACATATATTGGCTAGTTTGATTTCAACTGCACACTTAAACTCAAGCAAAGCTGTTAAAGAGCGACAAAGTGAAACTGAATGTCTAAAGCTTTTTAAATACTCACCTATCGCGAGCAAAAAGCATAAAAGTAAAACAGGGGTCTTCATTTTGGTGAGTAAAGATGATGAGTGTAGTTAGCAAACTGTTACGTTGTTTTCGAGTGATTAGCATTAAAATAGCTCGTATCAGACCCAACGACAACACGCCTTTCTAACTAACATTATTGTATGTAACCGACTTACAACACTATCTATATATATATATATATATATATATATATATATATATATATATATTTATACCCGGTTAAAATTCATTTGTGAATTATATTCGCCTTTGGAGTCGTATTCATGATTATTCCACTGCTGATAAGCCAAAACAAACGCATTCCGAAGATCGGAAGTAGAATCCGATAAATATCAGGAAGTTCCACCTCGTCACCTGCAAACAACAACATTAACTTTAATTGTTTTGAGCTTTAATTATAGTTTCCTTATGATTTTCCAAAATACGTGTAATCACGTCGGCTTCAGATAACAGAGCTGTTTTCAATAAAATAAAGTAACTTTACCTCATGAATACGAGTCGTTCAACGTAGTAAAACGCATTTGTGTGTCCTAGGTGTGCATTGCAATGCATTTCCACCTCATGAACAGGAAACAGGGTTGGTGTGACATTTTTTTTGGTACTGGCTGGTGTAAGTCAATATGAAATCAGATTTACACTTAGAAAAATTAACCATGGTTTTATTATAGTAATATTGTAGTGTCCATGGTTTCACAGTTTTACTACAAATACCATAGTTAAACCATGGTTAGTGTTGCAAAGCCATGGTTAATTTAATAATAACCATGTTTTTTGTTTTTTTTTTGTAGTAAAACCATGGTTAATATTTGTAAGGGATACCTCTAATCAAATTCATAAAAATTATGTCTGTGCTTATAAAATTAGGTCTGGTTTTGAAAATGGTTAATGTTATATTAGGAACAAAAATAGTATTGGTAGTTGGATTGGTTTTCATTATCACACTCATTAAGCGGATCAAGAGAAGCTTGACAAACTCAGTTTCTGAGTCGAACTGAAACCTAGAGCTGATTTCTTATAAAGGTGGTTTTGTTTTGTTGGGTGGACGGAATAGCTTGTGTTTGTATCTATGTTGCATGCGGTTGAATGGCTTCTTCCTGTCTTGCTAACATGAACCACAAACGTTTTCCTGTTAAAATAAATAAACTCTTAAAGTAGTTAGTCTGTCAACAATAATGCTATTTAAAATTAGCTATCCATTTGCCAATGACTATTTAATATTTAATGTAGAAAAAAACCAAACGTAACCATTATGAGAAATTGCACTCAAGTAGGTTGCAGTTTACACACTCTAGTAAAGTAAGTTATTGAGTTTTATTCCTTTTTAATATAAGCAGTTTTGACATATAGGCCTATCCTTATCATGATTTTTCAATCAAGATGTATAGAATACTTTCTACCAACAGATGCATATAGGACAAAAGCAAATGCACAGTTAGTGCGTGTGTACAGGGAGGGTGTAAAATAGGGGAGGATTCAGACCTGGTCGCATTTTGAGTGATGTTCTCTCAGACAGCACAGAACACGGCTGATAAAAATGCTTCATGGGTTTCTTTTGTTTGGTTTGTGCTTCTGGCGTCTCGTTGGTAAGTAAAAAATGCCTTTTTTAAAGCCATTTTAGCTCTTGAAGTTTTATAATGGAGTATAAATCTACTGTTTAAAATTAATGAAGAGTTTATATTTCCTTATAACAGATATCAAAATGTCTGAACCTGTTTTTATTGTAATTTTTACTAATATTTTAATTTATTATTTTATTCATTTATTTTATTATTATTATGCAATGTTTAGCAAGCTTATAGTAGTATAGTAAGCAATTATTTGATTGAAAAATGCATTTTGGATGCGTCTTGTCATTTTTATGTAGTGCTGGTCATCAGTAAACCTATTGTTGTGTGTTAATGGTGTACTTTAAACTTTAAGAAGAAACTTTAAGCCGTGTTTTTTTTTTCTGGCTTTGTCCTCATTGACAATCGTATCAATCTGTGGTTTTACTGTGACTACCTGGTATGCGTGTAAAGTGGTAAAGTGGTTTGATGATGAAATCTAAAATAGTGAACCAACAGAAAGTTAGAAAAGCGGTTTAGTCAGTGATTGAGGAAATGCTCTTGCATGTTTCAGGTGTGTTTGGGGTTGAGGCAGATGAAATCGAGTCGTTGTTGGTGATGGAGGGCGATTCTGTCTCCCTACCGACTGGTGTGACTAAAATACAAGAGGACGATCTGATCATGTGGACATGCGGAGACTATTGCATCGCTAAACTCAACGTTTCATCAGAAGTCATTGCTGAGACTCATGACAGATTCCGAGACAGACTGAAGCTGGATCATCAGACTGGATCTCTGATCATCACAAACATCAGAACCACAGACTCTGGACTTTATAAAGCACAGATGATTGGACAACAAGTGTCAAGGAAAACTTTCAATGTTTCTGTCATCGGTGAGTAAAAACTCACAGACTCAGACGCAAACAATTTATTCTGATTTAGTTATATTTCTTTAATATTTTCCAGCTCGTCTTCCCGTTCCTGTCATCACCAGTTACTGTCCTCAAAATCCTCCATCAGGATCATCAGCGTCCAGATGTGTGCTGCTGTGTTCAGTGGTGAATGTGAGTCATGTGACTCTCTCCTGGTACAAAGGAAACAGTTTATTGTCCAGCATCAGTGTGTCTGATCTCAGCATCAGTCTCTCTCTACCTCTGGAGGTGGAATATCAGGATAAAAACAGCTACAGCTGTGTGCTCAACAATCCCATCAGCAACCAGACTCAACATCTGGACATCACTCAGCTCTGTCACACATGTTCAGGTAGCATCAAACCATCACTAAACAGCACATCAGCAGCATATTATCAATCATTCCACAAACTTATATTATAAGTATGATATACTTTAGTTCTTCTTTTCCTTCAGAATGTGTCTGCTGTTGTAATTCAACTGAAGCTGTGATCCAATTGGTCGTCTCTGCTCTGGTGGGCGTGGCTATTGTTGTCGTTCTGGTTTATGACATCAGATCCAGAAGAGCTGAACAGAAAAGAAGAGCTCGGAAATCATCATCAGATCATAACTGACTTAATATAACAAGAATATCAAAAATGGGAGCTGGGTAGTAACTTTCATCTTTAAATATACCCTTTTTAAAAAGCCTACTGCTATTCTGCATTCTGAATATACTGTATATTCACAAAGTCTTCCAGTTTTGTGGACATTCACACAGAGACCAGTCACTAGTCAAGTGGCTATAATTCAAGAGGACATACAGCATCTGACCACTGGATTTACAGAAATCATTTCAGTTTTAAGAAGTGTTTTCTTAACATTTCAACATTGCATCAACTACTGATAAACTGATAAACACTCAGTTATTTAACCATATTATAATTTTGTCTTTGGAAGTCTTTTGTCTTCCAAACACATTAAAATCCACAAATTCAGATTATTTCTTATTAACATTTAATAGAGGGATTCCCAAACTTTTTTCCCCCACCTAATGTATTACATGCAGGTAAACAAATTAAATATTTAAATTTTTTAATGTGTAATGTAATGGATTATGTTACAAACTACAATTTTTTATATGTAATTTGGAATCAGTAACAGACTACAGAATCTCTCTCTCTCTATATATATATATATCAAAGGCCTGGTTTCACAAACAGAGCTTAGACTAAGTCAGGATAATGCCATAGTTCAATTGGGACGTTTAAGTAATTTTTATAAACGTGCCTTAAAACAACATAACTGATCCCACTATGAATACCCAATTTGCTCAGAGCTCATAACGAATTTTTATTCTAGTGCAATCACATTTTAAAGCTCTGCTAACTTAACACTTTCTGCTGTTCTTGTGGTCTTGGTAGGTAGCAGACCTGACAGGAAGTTGGTTAGTTTTACAAAAAAACAACAACTTGCGACTTCAGAAGAACTTACCCTTTACTGGCAGTACATTAATACTGTCACACAAAACTTTCAGAAAGTTATCTATGGCCTAAACTGACCTACAGGAACTTTTGAACTTACACAATTACACACCTCTGTTTGAGAACCAAGTTTACTTTTTAGCAACCCACAGTAAAAGTCTTATATGGCTGTGTATTACATCATATACTTCCTCCAGTGCACTTATTCATTCTACAGAACTGATGCACCATTAGTGTAAGTGGTTAGGCTACCCTGTTATGAAATGTCATCAATGTTGATTATGATGGTCGTCACTGGGAGATTGTCTTGATATTGTTTTAATAATGCCATGCAATGCTTTTTTTTTGTATTGAATGTAGTAAATAGCTAATCATTATAATCAAAGCCTCTCCATTGTGCATTTATGCGATTATCAGTTAATCTTTTAAAGGTGTAATTATTTATTTAAAACACACGTGGCATTTCAATTAGCTTCTGAGGAGAATGCACTTGCCATTTAAGAACAGTTTAATTCGTATGGTGACGATTCGAGTGGGCGGGGCCAGCCGTGACTCTTCGCTATTCTGAATTCGTCATCAGAGCTGATCCTCGCTGGAGAACAGCCAACGCCTGGATAATTCACGCGCGTCAAGTTAACGTGACGATTGCGGATAAGCGGATCCGGGTGCAGCTTTCGTTAAAAAGCAGGACATCGGCATTGGAGCTGACATTGCCTTCTTTTACTGATACCATCGAGGAGCTGTCATTTATTTCGTCCTTTGCTGTGCTACCTGAGGTGGATGTATCGCCAGGTGCTCGTGCTCGCGGTGTTCGCCGCTCTTCTATGCGGTTTTCCAGCATCATGCGCTCGTAATTTAAATTACAGACCCATCATCGGTAAGAATAAAACGATTATTTTTAGCGGTTTAATGTCCCGTTAAATTAGTGCATGATGTCTGATAGCTGATGTTAGTTGTAATATTACGTCTCTCGCTTTTTGAATCGCAGCATCCTTCCCCGCGCGGCTCTGTTGCTAGAACGTTCTAGTTTCTTCTGGATTCTTTTTTTTTTACTCTTAAAAGCACTGTCACGGCAACACGTTTTAAACATGCTTGGAAGACCACCTAACCTTGACGAAAAAAGGTTAAACCAGCCAGTGGTTAATTGGTCTGCTTTGATGGTTTTAAAAGGGTTGTGGGCATTTGTGCTTGTGGCACCAGCTGCTAAACAACAGCATGACTAATCTGAAAAACCAACTTAACCAGCAAACAAGTACAGCCTTATGAAAATTAACTATTGGTTTGTTGTAGTAAAAGCAAAGTAACCATGGTTTTTATGCGGATTGATTACTATTTGCATACAGTAGCCATATTTTTATTACAAATAATAAAACTATGGTGAGTTTTGCAAAACCATGGTGAATTTGTCAAAATTGAGTTATTCACATTCTTATGCTGTCACAATTTATTTAGATTATGATTTTTTCAAGTTGTGTACATTTTGGGACTGATGTAGAGACTTGTTCCCCATATCACTATATGGAATGCAAAAACTTTGCAAATGCAGGGTAGAGCCTTATAATTCCAAGGTGACTATATATATGTATGTATGTATGTATGTATGTATGTATGTGTGTGTGTGTGTGTGTGTGTGTGTGTTTTTGCATTTCAGGAATTTTAGCCCAGGAAAACTTGGAGGATGACCCTCATGCACAGGGATCTTCTTATATAGCTGCATCATATGTGAAGCACTTGGAGTCAGCAGGTGCCAGGGTTGTACCAATTCGGTATGTTAAACACAGGCTACATACAGGCTACATTAACACAAATGTAAATATATATATATATATAGGTAAAGAATACATAAAAATAAATATGTATTTTTGCAGAATAAATCACACCAAGGAAGAGTACGAAAAATTGTTCAACGCAATAAATGGGTGAGTGTTTGTGAATACTTTGACTTTTCTGGTAGATGTGTTTGGAAAATGGAAATTGGTTTATATTTGGTTTTTCTTTGAATCCATATTTACATTGATTGACTGCTTTTAACCCATTTAGTTTGCTGCTGCCTGGTGGGAATGTGGACATTGAAAAGTCTCAGTTTACCAGAGCGGCAAAGGTTTTCTATGAACTTGCAATAAAGGTTAGTTTAAAAAAAAACAACATGTCAAAATTAGTTTGAATTGATCTTGATCTGATGGATGTGGTTTGATGGTTCTTCTTTATTAACCATGACAGGCTAATGATGCTTCAGATTATTTTCCGATCTGGGGAACCTGCCAGGGCTTCCAGCAGCTCACAGTTCTTACCAGCAACAAGAACTTGTTGACCTTGACTGACACCAAAGCAGTCGCCCTGCCGTTGACCTTCAGTCCAGGTTGGTAACAGTGCGTGCTTTTCTCCAAATGTGTCACATTCTTACTAGTATTACAGCACTGTTGTCCATTATAGTGATTACAAGTGATGGTTAATGGGAGGGAACATATAACAACGCATACTTCTATTGTTTGTGTTTATATAAACATATTTATATAGTTATTTCCAAAATGATTAACTGGATGTACAACATGATGTGGCTTACTAAACCTATACATTTGTAAGACTTGCTAATTTTCACAAATAGGTGAGCCCGCAACAAAAATGTCCAAAATTGCTAAGGACAGTTTGTGCTGTCTGGTTGACCAGTCTTGCATTAGCTCATTAATGTTGTTTGCTATGAGTTGACGTTTGGTCAGTGATTTTGACTAATTACAGGAGCCCAGAAAAGCAGGTTGTTCAAGAAGTTTCCAAAGGATGTCCTTCAGTCCCTGGCAGAAGAAAATATCACGTCTAATTTCCACAGCTGGAGCTTGTCCATGCAGGTACCAATCTAATAATGTTTTTTTGTTTTTCAGATGTAATTTCACTATGCATCAACTGAAACAAAACCAGAAACACTGACTTCTGTATTTCTCACACTTCTAATTTTTGCATACTGACCACCATTGTTGGGGAAGGTTACTTTTAAAAGTAATGCATTCCAATATTGCATATATTTTTTTCTTACCTGGAGTGGGCTTGCTAACAAATATAATAAATTAATCGCAGTAACACTCTTATTTGATCAACAAACAAAAAAAGTCAACAGTGAGATTAAATGCATAGAGTATATTTGTGCTATTTAACAGATTTAATTATTGCACAATATTCTGACTTTGCATTACACATTTTGTATTAATTTCTAGGAATGCTAAATCTGTTTTTGAGCATCATGTTTACACAGGGCACACAGTGCATCTGCACCTTTCTCATGATTTCTCTCAACATGGACATTAGAGCTGTTGGCCAATAAATGGGAAAACAAAGTAATTGGAGTTACTTATTTGGAAAAACAACTATTTTAGTGTACATTTAAAAACTTTACTAGTTACTTGGGAAAAGTAATCTGATTGCGTGTTTGTAATGCATTACCCCCAACACATCTGACCAGTCACTGTATACCACAACTGTTGTATGTTCTTATTCGAGTTGTCTGAACATGATTTGCTCTTACAGAATTACAGTAGCAATGCCAAGCTTAAGCGTTTTTATCGAGTCCTAACTACAAATACAGATGGCAAGAAGGAGTTCATTTCCACAATGGAGGGTATGAATGCTACAGAGCATCTCTTAGTGTATGTGTGTGATGTAACCCATCAATCAGCAGCCGTAGATTTCACCCATAATACAGTGCTGTAGTGAGCTAATTGTTTGGTTTAACATGTAGAAGTAAATATGTAGATGTTGGTTTGTTCAAATGTTCAGTAAGTGATCACTATGTAAATAATGACATTTCTATACTTGTATATTACTTATGTGTTGCTCTGTCATTTATCCTGTAGCGTATCGATATCCCTTCTATGCTGTTCAGTGGCACCCAGAGAAAAGCCCATTTGAGTGGATTGAGAAAGCCGGTATGGTGCACACGCTCTCAGCCATCAAAGCCACTTTCTACACTGCCCACTTCTTTGTTTCTGAAGGTTAGTCTTCTAAAAAATGGAAAATATAATATGAAAAATAAGATCCCTCATCTTGGCTCTTTCATTAACCCTTTTAATTTTTCTTGGGGTTAAACTTGGTTTTGTTTTGAAAAACATTTTTTAAATGTATATTCTTTCTGACCACTTAATTTATGCATTCATGTGCTAATGGTCTTTTTCAGCAATGAAAAACCATCATCGGTTTTCTCCACAAAGCGAAGAAGAAAAAGCTCTGATTTACAACTATCAACCCATCTTCAAAGGCCTGAACAGCATCTTCCTGCAAAATTACTACTTCGATTAAGTGCTTACAGTATCTTTGTGGCAGAAAAATTATAATGAATAATAGTTAATTTATTTGTTTTTAAGTATTGTTTTTATTTCGTTCCCCAAAGTTCAGCAGAACTTGATGTTTGGAATGCTGCGATGCATAATTGTAACGTTCATGCTTCTAATTCACTCATGTTTCTCTTGATTGTAGATTCTGGATGTAGATGTGAAGTGTTCTAGAATCATCATGGCTGAATGTATAGATGCAGTTATGTCCAATTCAGAAGTCATATAATATATCTTCTAGTGCCATCATTCAGAAGTTGAACATTGTAACGTTTCACAGGGTTCAGTGGCATGACCAATGCATTCTAGTACTTTATCAATATCAGAGAAAATAAAGTATGGATTTAAACTTTAATCTTGTTTTAACTTTTCGAAATCCATAAATATTTTAATTGTAGATGGTAATTCATTCATTATTCAGTAGAGGGCAGCAATGACAGTCCATACTTTGTGGTGCATTTAAGAAGGACCAGACAAGAGTTCTCAAAACATTTTTTTTTTTTTTTTTTTTTTTGCATTTTTAAGAGGTGGGATAACATATAATTACCAGAAAATGACGAGATCTAAACCTCCTTACAATCGGATACATAAAGCAGTTTGAAGTACAAAATCAAAATGGAAAAAGTGCAAATTTGCTAATAGCTCTTGTACCAGGACAGAAAGATACAAAACAAGCGTTCAACACCGGCGTCACTCTCCTACGTCGTCAATGCTTAATAAACAAACAAAATGCATGTATAAAGCTTTCTGGAGTACTAACCATTTAAATCCGTAAAACATGAACGGTTCACGTTTGCTAAATTGGGTACAATCAGTTGACCCCTGACATGTGCATAGACGATACATTTCTTCATGCACTTAAAATAAATAAAGAAAAATCCTTTCTATTGTGACAAATAAGTTTGTTCTTTGACACATAGGAGTACCATAAACAAGATAATCACAATGATAACTATTTTTATTAATTGTGATCACAGTTTATGTTTAAAAAATGTAACAATTTCAATGAACACTGAAAAATATAAAATAAATCGTTACCTAGCACAATTCAACACTTTTCTATAAGAAAGATTCTTTTGTAGGAAGAATCGTGTTCTGCTTTGGAGGCTGTTGGTGCTGAGCAATGTTAAAGGTGCAATATAATAAATAAATAGCAACATTAATCTAGTGCGGAGCAGCCATTCCGATGTACAATAAAGGAGCAAGGCTAGGCGACCATCCAGCATTCAGCATGTAAAAACAAAATATGCAGCCTGCTTAACTGTAAATACTTGCATTGAAATACATATAAAACGAGAATGACTGATTATAGTGTATTAGAGATACACTGTCTACATCTAGAAAACAACATTGGTTCAATCTCTGTCTTCAAGTACACTAGTGTTTTTTTCCGCAATTCACCCAAAGGAAAATAATAATAATAATAATTTAACTGCCTTAAAGCTGTTTCAAACGTGTATGCCATTTTCCATTAAAAAAGATTTGAAGAATCTTTATGCACAATTTCATAAAACGTATTTTAAAGTCTGTGTAAAGGCTTATTTTTTCAAGATTTGGATACCTTTATGTACCTTTTTGTTCACATTCAAATTTGGCTGGTGGTTAATAATCTTTCTGTGGTGTGCAAACTCAGAACACATTTAATATTGCTTCACGCAGATTTTAATATGGCGTTAGGTTTGCTACCATTGGTTAACAAAAAGAAAAAAGAAATCAACTATATATAATATTATCCACTTTTATTATTATTATTAGTGGTCACTATGAACCGTTTTGTATGGAAACAAAATGTTATGAAGATCCTATAAAGAAAAAAAAAAGTTTAAAAAAAATTGGAGCATCATCAAAAATCATATTTTTGCATAAATTTGGAATGACGAGAGCGAGTTAAACGACATATTTCACTTTTGGATTAAACTATTGCTTCAACAGTGCAAGAAACTATTGTATAAGAATATTATAACTAATTTTAAATTGCCTCACTGATTGTTTGACACATTCGATTTAAATAAATTCTGCACTGAAAATGGTCTCATATCATACAAGTCGCATTTTAATGCACTTTTTAGTCCGTCTGAATTTATTAATACAGATAAAGAAAAACGTAAAACAAGCCAAAATACATCACATTTTATAGAGCAGATGTTTTGAAAAAGCTTAAAAATGTTTTGTGCCTTCACAGTCTGTAATGTGATGCTTTCCCGCGCCGTTTTCTCTGACAGTATTCCCGCGATTAAAGGTGCGTGTCTTCCTCCTGGTCGTATTCCTCCTGGTCGTCTTCCTCGTCTTTCCCGGGTTTATTGACGAGCACCCGCCATCCGCTTCCCGCGTCTCCGCCCGCCGCCACCCCATTGGCGCTGAGCTTCTTCTCCTGCGTCTCTGATTGGCTGTCGCTGGTAACGTCCAGTGTGGGGTTGTCATGGCAACCGTTCTCCACAAAGTTAAGTTCCTCGCCTCTCGACTTCAGAAGCGTCGTATACAAGAGGGGGGGGGGGGGGGGGGGGTGCAATTAAGTTAATGATTTTGAACCCGAAACGTCATTCATAGATTGTTGAGGTTAGTAATAAGAATTTGAGTTGCATATTAATCACGCTTGAGCTCTATTGACAGCATCATTTGTCATTACCACAGAATATTTGTACTTACGAAGTTAACGTTACCTCAGATTAACGTTACGAGTACAAACACCCCATCAAAGACCTACCATGTTTTTGAGTTTGGGTAGACGTCGCTGCCAGCAGATATAGATGATTCCAGAAGCAATAATGAGCACACAAACCGATCCGATGATTACTAGAACCACAAACAGATTTCCGAAGTGGCCACGTGTCTGACTGGGCCTCGAGTGGCACGTGCTCACGGTCGAATAATTCTGAATTCCGATCTGAATAATAATAATAATAAAATACAAAAATATAACAGTATTATTAATAATAATATATTATACATATTGCATAAATGTATTTATTTTATCATTATTTGCTGCATTTCAATCTCACCTCATATAGACCTCTTCTGATTTCCCCCAGCATTGACACAACATCTTTTGGAGGGATGATTCCTTTAGCGAAAAGACATTATGAAAAGAAAATTAGACTAAAATACTATAGAAATACAAGTTTGGGAACCCCTTGCAGAATCTGTGAAAATGGGAATAATTTTAACAAAATAAGAGAGATCATACTAAATGCTGGAAAACTGAAGAATCTGCAGGACCTTGAAGATTTTTCAGTTTAACTGTTCAGAACAAACAAGGGACTCATGCACAAACATCACAAAACAGAAAGACAGTCGTGGATCATCCAGGTAACCACACACAGTATTCAGAACCAAGGGTTCACAAACTTTTGAATGGGGTTATTTTAATAATTCAGCAATTTTTTTTGTCTTATGGACTAAATGCAAACATCTTTTATGTAAAATATCTTAGTCAGGACAGTACTAAATAAAAAAAATAACATGCATTTAGTATGATTCCTATTTTTTTTTTTTAAGTATTCACATTATAAAGAAGAATAAACAATAAAGAACTTTATAAAAATGTCAAAAATGCAAAACATCTTAAAACAGGTACTTAAACAGCGTATATTTTCTTCAAACAAAACATGATTACTCATTTTATTCTTTTGATTTTGCAACCTCGAACAAGCCTTTGACAAGCTTTCTTAGATATTACTATATCATTTTAACAATTAACCTTACATTACATGTGACCACAGAGGCCCTAAGTGTGTGTGTGTGTGTGTTACCCTGCTCGCTGGCTAAGGCCATCAGGAGCTGCTGGTCCTGTTTTGTGGGTTTGCTGAGGAAAATAAGCCAGGAGCCTTGTGGGATGTTCATCTTTCTGGAGAAAGTGTTTTCCAGCATCTCCAGGAGTCTGTCGCCGCTCTCCATACGAAACTCATCCTGTGAAATACACATAAGACACACACCATCATGTAAATGTCACTGTCCTAAAATGATAAAACCGATTAATGTAAATGAAAATACACACTGAAATGTAATATAGAGGACAAATTAAAATACATATACAATTAAGCTAATAACAAACAAATACAATAAAATGGGAGTATAAATGTGCACAAAAATATTTATTTCAAAATAAAATATATTTCATTGTAATATAGTGGACAGAATAAAAAATAAACGGTGTAATCAATATAGCAAACAAAATTTTAATACATATATGATTATATAATTATATAATGCACCATGCAACGTTGCAAACAATAAATAAATAAATGAAAATGGAGAATAAATATTCACAAATCTCAGAGCAATATAGTGGACAGGAATATTAAATACATCATAAAATGGTGTAACAAATAAATAAAAATACAGTAAAATGTGAGCATAAAAAGTTGCATTTATTAAAAAATAAATAAATAACATGAAATTTGTCAAATAATAGACATCGAAATGTGCTATAGCAAGCAAAATAAAATAAAACTAGTATATAATTATACATGCTGTAATGCATCATGAATAAATAAATACAATAAAATGGGAGTATAAATGCACAAAATTTATGTAGAATTAAAATGCATGTAAATGTAATATAGTGGACAGTATGAAAAAGATACATCATTGATGCATCAAATAATGCAATTAATAAATAAGATAAAATGTGAGCCCATATGATGTACATTGTATTTATATAAAAGAGAATGCACATGGAGTTTATCAGAAGGCTGAAATGTAATATAGCAAACAAAATCAAGTAATAAATCTATGATGATATAATTGCATACCTATTGGTTATTAAAAGGAAGAGTGACATAAAAATATCCTTTGAAATAAACTGAGAACCAGTGACACCTAAAAAAACAAGTCTGCTTTGTCTGTTACTGAGACGTCATGTCTACGATGTTTCTCCACCTTCCGTTTGCGCCCAAGAGGCTCAGTAACAGACGTCTTCTGAACGGAAATCAGACTCAGTTTTCCAGAGCAGAGTCTCTGAGCTCTCGTCGTGTGGGCTGGATTGGTTTCTGATCAAAGCATAAAGCAGGGCTCGATCGCAGGAGATTTGGCAGTTTAGCGCGCTTCTGTCGGAGCACCGCCGGGGGGAAAGTTCTCCGTGATTGTACTGCAATTACGTGGCACTGGAGCGTTTCATGTGGAAACAGACAACCGGCTTCTTCTACGCCAGCGAGACCGTGTATGTGCCGATGAAACATCACCGGGTCGCTTTAGACAGCAGTAGCCTATTCAACAAAGAACTGAACTGAAGTCTCGGATGAGAGAGAGGATGCTGTCTCCTCTCATCACACGGCTGTTATCGTTGAATAAAACCAAAATATTATTATTATACAAAATATTATTATAATATTATTATAAACTTATTAGTTAGCTAAATTTAATAAGTCACAGCCACATTGTACTAATTTGTTCCTTCATTTTAGTTAAATCATGGCTTTTGATTTACCCAAATTTAAATGAGGGAACGAATAGCTACAACATGGCCAGGTTTTACTGAAAGAGAACAAATAGATGAATTAGTAAGTCGAGGAAACAAATTGTTAATGGGCAATATATATATATATATATATATATATATATATATATATATATATATATATGTATTAACTGCATGTAATGTGTGGGACTCTATATATTTCAGTTAGTTGCGAAAGTTAAAATATTTGTTTAAAGTTGAAGTACTAAAATGACAAAGTAAAACTGAAATAAAAACTACTTAGACAAACTAATACAAATGACTAAAACGCAACATAATTGCTACAAAATAACTAAAATTAGATGTAATGATATGAAAATAACACTGGTGTGACATCTCAAAATGAATATTTCTGATCAAATCGTCACAAATCAAACGATCTGTTTATGATCTTTATTCTTCTATGCCAATTATTAACCAAAATGAATGGGACTGTCAAGCTCCAAAACATTACATAAAACTACCACTGAACCATCGTAAAAGTTGCCATTATGACTTTATGTGAATGTAACGATATAACCTTCATATTCTTCCGGAAGAAGGAGGCGGGAACCGGCGGACAATCAAAAACATTTTAATAACAAAATAAACACAAAAACAGCGCACCAGCCCCTCACGGACGACTGGTGCGCGCAAATAAAACCCAAAACACAACTAAAAGCCCAGGCCTGGTCCTCTCTCGTCCTTCACTGTCGTCGCTCCAGTTTTATATCCTTCCATCTCCTCCATGGGCCTCGAGACCGGTGGGACGAACAGGTGTAGTTCATCTCCAATCACTCCCCCGGCCTCGCTCCCATGTCCCTCGGCCCCGCCCCACTCGTCACATACCCCCATCGCCCCTCGCAGGCCGGGGGGTACTCCCGAGACTGCGCTCTACCCCCCCCCCCTCCCTCCGGGGGGGCCGCTCACGGGGACCTGCGGGAACCTGGGGGTAGGACAGGCGAGGCGAGAGAAAAGGAGATGGAAGGAGGAGCGACAGAGACGAGAGAGGGGAGAGAGGAAAAAAAGAAAAAAAAAAAAAAATTCCGGTTCCCAGACGCACCGCTGCTCGGCCCTCCACCAGCTGGGCGATCTCCTCCGCGGTGCCTGGCGGTGGCACTGGACGGCCCTCGGCGGACGGCACGACACTCCTCCGCCGCCCGGTGGACGGCGACGGCTCCTCCGGTTTTGGGCAGCCGGCAGGAGTCCCCCGTTCCCTGCTCCTCCCCGTTCCGGCGGATGGCAGCAGGCTCCGGCCACCTGGCGAACGGCGCCGACTCCTCCGCTCCCTCACGGACGGCAGCCGTCTCTCCACATCGTGGGCGGCCGGTAGCGAGCTCGCCCGTCCCCGGCAACTCGCTCCAGCCCACCGCCTCGAGCGTCCATGGCGGCACACTCCTCGCCAGCTCGATGGCACCGCGGATTCACCACAGCGGCGAGGGATCTTCAGCAGCGCGTCCCTCCTTCTCCCGGGCTTCGGCACCACTGTAATGATATCAACCTTCATATTCATTCGGAAGAAGGAGGCGGGAACCGGCGGACAATCAACAACATTTTAATAAAACAAAATAAACACAAAACAGCGCACCAGCCCCTCACGGACGACTGGTGCGCATAAAATAAAAACCAAAACACAACTAAAAACCCAGGCCTGGTCCTCTCTCGTCCTTCACTGTCGTCGCTCCAGTTTTATATCCTTCCATCTCCTCCATGGGCCTCGAGACCGGTGGGACGAACAGGTGTAGTTCATCTCCAATCACTCCCCCGGCCTCGCTCCCATGTCCCTCGGCCCCGCCCCACTCGTCACAGTGAAGAACAGACACTGTGGTGAATGGGTGCCGTCAGAATGACAGTCCAAACAGCTGATAAAAACATCACAATAATCCACAGCACTTCAGTCCATCAGTTAATGTCTAGTAAAGTGAAAGCCATCAATTTTTTGTCTGAATCAGGAAAGAAATATGCACCGATCAAGCACCGTTTATAAGTGAAGATGTTAGTTGATGGACTGGAGTGCTGTTTTTATCAGCTGTTTGGACTCTAATTCTGACGGCACCCATTCACTGCAGAGCATCCATTGGTAAGCAAGTGATGGAAAATCTGATTTTTATGAAGAAAATGCAAGTGGTTTGCATATGCAAGAACAATGTGTGGCTGGGTTAAGGTAAGCTAGAGAGTTCTGGGTTGGGTTTTGTAAAAAAAAAAAAAAAAAATAATAATAATAATAATAAAAATGGCTCTTACACAGTCAAAGTTGTCTGTCATGTTGAGTATAACGTAGCCCTTTCCTGCGAGGTTGCTCCAGTCGACGCAAATCACCTGCATAGAGAGAAAAACAAAGAGGATGTTTAGCAGTCGAAGGATCGCAGTGAATTGTTGTGGTTTAACCAAAACGTTGACTGACAACAAATCTATAAACGCATTACTCTTCCAACACTGTCAGATAAAATCAATCAATTTTGATTGATTGGCACTTACTGAACTAAACAGCTTTTAAATTGAAGTACTAAAATTAAAAATGAAATAAAATCAAACTATAATAAAAAGTTAAAAGTTATAGCAAAAAAAAACTAATAAAAATTACAAAACAAAAGTAATATAACTCGAGCTGTTTTATAAGAATAAAAACAGTTTCAAAATAAATACCTTAATAACACTGATTCTTTAAAGGCTTTTCTTGTTATATATATATTTTTTACAGCACTTCATATCATAATATACTTTACTATTTGGCATATATTTATAATTAGACATAATAAGAAACGTGTAAACTTTTAATATAATAATATATATTAATAAGATACTGTTATATATTCACATATATATTTAAAAGAAAAAAAATATTTTATTCAATAATACATTTTTTTATTTTTGATCAGAGTATCTAACCAACAGCTGAATTCTGAATTCTTTGAACATTTAGTGCAAGGAGGTATATAATATTGTATTAAATATTATTGCAGAGCTCAATTAATTTGTCATTTAATGCTGTTGAGTACCTGCTCGGCCTCCTGGGACAGCTCTGAGTCGTGAAGCTCTGTTTCGGTGAGATATTCGGTGCTGCCGTGACGAAGCTCCACCCCCTCCTCATCCGCCATTGTGGTGAGCAGCGCCCCCTGCCAGGTGGTTTTGGTGAAAACCACGGGTGGCAGGTCTGAAGTGGGGGAGGATGATGGTGCGGTTGTTAGCGGCGTGAGGTACCGCCATTCGTTCTCTTCCTCCTCATCCAGTGCGGTGGGGAAAACCACCAACTCTTCCTCATTCTCCTCTTCCTCAGAATCATCCTGATGTGGTTTGTCAGGCTGCAGGGGCTCCCGGCTGGGAAGGGGGCCAATTTCAGGAGCCGTGGGTGCTTGTGTTACCTCATGGCTCCTCTCATCATCAAACAAGTTGTCGGACGTCTGACTCCTGTCAGGCTCAGCTGTGGCCTCAGTCTGGTTCCGACGTGTGAGTCTAAGGAGAGGGGGCGTGGCAGTGGAGTGGGCGTGGCCTTCAGCACTGGTGATTGACGGCCCCGGGGAGGTGTGCGGTGAGAAGCCACTCGATTCTGAATCACGCTCCCACCGCTCCAGGTCCACAGACCCCGTCGTAGGGACAAACAATGAGGAAGAGAGGTTCGTCACAATGGGCTTTTGGCTCAGAGAAAGTGATGAAGATGGTGGTTCTGGGGACGAAGGGTTGTAATCTATGATGAAATAAAGCAAGAAAAGTAAACATTTCAGAGACAAAGTACACATATTCTAAACTAAACTGTACTTAACTATTCTAAAGTATGTTTATACTTAGCTATAACTGTATAGTTTGTATTTATAGTTGGTTTTTCAAGTTTGGAAGTATTGGATTTTAGAGACCAACCGATACTGATTTTATATGATTGATACAATACCGATTATTTTAAAATGTGTCTGAAAGCCAGTGATTATTTCTTTATTTATGCTGTTAGACTACATCAGGGTTATTATAATGAACTAAAACTAAAAACATTTCCGTTAATTAATAACAAAAAATAAAAAAAAATCAGTTAGTAAGATTTATTATTTATCTAAATATAACTTTTATAAATATATTTATCTAAATATAAATATTATGAAATTACTAAATCTTAAACTGAAATAGAATTTATAAAAATCTAGCGACTTAAGGCAAAAACTAGTGAAAATGCTAAAAAAAAAATTTTATACAACTTTTGCTAACATTTAATATATAAAAAAAAAAAAAACATTTAAAAATATTATTAAAAATTTAAAGTGCATTAATGAAACTAAAACAACTCTGGACTACACCAATAAAATCATTATATGCATTACAGATATTTAACAATATGATATATTATAATAATTTACTATATTAAAATTTTAAAATGTTTTTAATATGAAATATTACATTTTATTTATGCCATTATACTGATGCAAAGTTGTGATATAAATAGTCTTAAACTTATTTTCATCTTTCTTTAGGGCTACATCTAAACATAGCTTAACATTGTCTTTAGAGACCCACTATTTATCGGTAGACTTAATATTAAACAACCGATAATCTAAGTTTAAAAGTGTGAATATCGGTAAACGGGTCAAAAATGCCATATACTGAAAAGTCAAAGATGCCAAAGTTGTGTATAATATAGTAAAGCATAAAATATACTAAAGCATTTTAAAAGCATGTTATAATATAGCATAGCCTTGTAAACATTTAGTTTACATGATAGTTCATTGATATAGAGCAATCCAGTACATGATTACAAAACACTGATTAAGAAAATGCTGTTTTCACAGTTTAGTATAGTAGGATGTGGTATAGTAAGATCTGACGGGAGCATGCTGTCTTATTTGCCTTTAGTTTCTTGAGTACAGCAGATTGGAGTAGCTGCACTGCAGCACTGCACCTGCGTCTGGCACAACACACACATCAGAGACCGAGAGCTCTCGAACACAGCCTGATTATTCATGAGACACACACACTGCCACACTGAAGCGCTGTAATGAGGAGAGCTATTGTCTAGAGTCAGCAGGAGGGAGACCATCTATCTATACTTTATCAAGATAATTATCATAACTGGATGTAATAAAAAAAAAAAAAGCAGCGTACCAGAGACTGTGTGGCAAGCTTTGGCACACTCCTCCAGTGACAGGAAGTTATTGTGATTTTCTCTGCAGCCCCCAAATATGAAGTTTTCGCACTTTTTAGTGACGGGGTTAAAGTGCCAGCGAGGGATCGCCCCACGACAAGGTCCTACCTTCTTGGGCATCAGACAGCGCTCTGAGAACAAAAACAAACAGATACATCTACTACTTCTGAAAGCATCTTTTAGAAAACAATAGTGTTTCTCAACATCGCCTAAGATCCAGTGGAGTCATTCTTCTCTGCGTTTAATAACTATACAGCTACTGGCTTGGGATGAACAGCATCAGGTAACTGGAAATCTTCACACTAATTAAAGACAGTGGATGTGTAAAAGGGATAAGAAGACTGAAAACTCCAGCGAGAGAACACAATAAGAGAACAGGGATGGATGGATGGATGGATGGATGGATGGATGGCAAAATGTCTAAACGAACATCTAGACAGACTGAATGATAGATCGATAGACTGAGCAAAAGATCTCTGTCTATTTTCTGAACTGATGAATGCTCATTTTATTTTGAGAAGGTACAGGCACAGAGCCAGGAGAGAACACCACACCTGGAAGTGTCTTCACACACACATACACACACACAGGAGCTCTCAGTCATAGTTGTGTCCACCTGTCTCTCCATATGGCTGATCAGTCGAGTCTGTTTGCGGTGTGACACGGCATGCGCGTTACTCATTCAGCAGCGGTTGACTGTGAAGGGCTCTCGTGTTCACGCTCAGATTAACTGCTGTGCGTGCAAATCCACTAATCTTCCATATGTGCTTGTGTAAAACAATTAATCGAACATTTTCAAGTTTGTCTCAAGTTCTAAAGCTAAAGATAGTTGTGTTGTTGTCTTCAGATCCATTCCGTTTACCCACAGAGACCAACTATCAACCTAAAATTGTTTCATGAGAGTGAGTTACGTGCCAAAGTTAATACATAGGATTATGGGTTTGCTCAAATCACTAATATGATAAATTATAACAGTAATGTCTCATGAGTGTGCCACGAGACATTGCTGTTATACACACAAATTTTCACTCTCCTCATGGCAGAAAATGATTGGATAGCTCCATCCTTCTCTCGGTCTCATACACACAAACCGGAAACAGGCCACTGCACTTAGCGAGCTAGCAGACGACTAAAAATAATACTTTTTTCGGGCACATTAATTCCCAGAAGTTGTGTAGAAAGTGGGTATATTTTCTCTACTCACTGCTGCCAAACACGTCCATGAGCGAAAGGTGGACTGAATAATCATCAATAGAATTGTTAAAGCCGACAAAACTCAAATCAACAAAAATAAGGTAAACATCAGGAGTGGACCGTAGGCGTCGAGGAAATGACGCACGATAATGAGTACTAAAAGCTGCTGTTCACACCATTTTACACCTCTAACTGGAGTTCAAATAACTGTCTAGAGGCTGAGTCATACAGAGATACTGACTTAACATGAATCTGTCATCATTCAGTGCCTTTGCACAATTTACAGATGCAGTGTATCATTTTGCAACCATATTCAAACATAAATATGCCACCAAATTAGGAAATTAAACGTGTCAAATAATTGTCAGAGCAAATATATTGACACATCTAGTTGATAAATGTCAAGCACTTGACCCAATTTCGAATGTAATATTGCAACCCCATTTTGCTAGTAATTAAGTCAAATCATTGTCAGAGAGACTACTGTATTAAAGGGATACTCCACCCCAAAATTAGAACTTACCCCCATGTCGTTCCAAACCCGTAAAAGCTTAGTTCATAATTGGAACACAATTTAAGATATTTTGGATGGAAACTGGGAGGCTTATGACTGTCCCATAGACTGCCACGTAAAATACACTGTCAAAGTCCAGAAAAGTATGAAAGTCATCATAGAATACTCCCATCTGCCTTCAGTGGTTCAACCGTAACGCTATCAAGTGACTAGAATACTATTTGTACACGAATAAAACAAAAATAACGACTTTATTCAACAATTTCTTTGTCAACAGTTACAGTTTACATCTCTACTTGACAAACGGGATTCATGACATCAGACGAAAAAGGAAAGGTCTTTATGCCTTTGAAAGTTTACATAGACAAACTTGATGACTTTGGAGTAACATGCGTGAATCATGTTTTGACTTACTGCTTCTACTCACCATTAATGGCACTTAGGTCAACACCGCTGTCTTTGGTCTCGATTTGAGCATTCTTGCCATCCTCGCTGTCTTCGCTGAAGAACCCAGAGCTCTCCTGTGAACTCTCTGTGAAGCCAGGCCTGTGATCCTTCGAGACCTCATCGTGTTCCTTAAATCCTACGTGAACATCAAGAACTGGACCAGCGCTCAGAACCTTGGCACACACCAGAACCAGGAGAACTGAACCTAAATGAAAGGAAAAGGAGATTTAAAAAGCTCACTTTTTGAACTCGGACTCATTGAATACACACATCAAAATCAGCATTAATAAACCAAATAAACTCTTTTACTACAAATGAATCATTCTTAATAGATTCAACAGTGAAAGATCCTTTAAAGGATCTATAGATCCATCACTGACTGGAGACGTCTTGAGTCCTGATGGACTTTAACCACAGATGGCTCCTTATCATGGCGGCTTAGTGTTGTCTTTCAAACCACTCGGTCTTATCTTTCCTCACCCTACCAGGTCACCACAGGATTAGTGCTGCTTTTAACACTGGACAGCCAAAAATGGCAACAACTGGGGGGGAATCTGCATCTACCCTTCTGTTTGAGCCAAGTTGGAGTTTCAAAGCCAATTAGAGAGTTCTCGAATTCTGACAGGGTTTTTATTCATTGATCAGTTTAATGAAATATATTCTCTAGCAATGCTTGGTTTAATTAGGGAGACCAGCAGGTGTACGTCTCGGCGACTCTGGTATTATATCTAGCAAGTGTGTGACTGTGTGGTAATTAACAGGATGGAAAAACCAGGCACTTCATGCTCCAATTTATAAATTGACCAACTTTGTTTTCTGGAAACGTTCCAGTGGTTTTACAGACCTGGTGCAACCAGTGAACTCAAGCCATGCAATGCTGCGGAAACTTCCAAAATGGGATATTGCTGGAGAGTACAATACCAAATGACTAAATTACATTAAGTAATTCTACATTCAAGTTTGAATTCTGCATTTGGATGTCTGAATATATCTTGCGTTCAACATGGAAAAGTTCAGTGAAATGTCACTTGAAGATACAAATCATCACTTGTACACCTGCAGAGTAAGAGCTAGCATACAATTCTCCACAATTTGGACATTATATAACTTTGTTGCCATAGGATTTTCTTATTTGCATTCAAAAATGGCGTAAAAACTCTTTGATGAACTCTGAAAACAGCTTGATGTCAATAATGCTGAACATTCTTGGATCTTGATAAGTCTAAATGGTATTTTAGAGCCAAGATTGGTAGTGAATAATTACTGATCTTAATGCAAAACTATTGACTTCAAAAGACTTGGAATACAATGGGATTTCCTCATGCCTTTGTCATTTTTGGAGCTTCACAATCCCTACATGGTCACTTGTCAACAATGGTCATATTAGTTTACAACAAAAAGACTAATTACAGAATTAAAATTATGGGCCTTTTCCTCCAACTTTATATGCTTCCTAAACATGTACCACTGAATAGACCAGTCCAAGTGTTGTAACAAACACACAGTCAGCTCTATCTCTGTGATGTATGTCCTTAGAAACCATCAACATCCCACCCCAGCAGATCACATTAATTATGGTCGACGTAATCGAATAGTGCCTCAGTGGACTCCGGTTTCTTCAAGGCTACTTCTGACCTTGGTTAAACAGCGAATAAAGAATGTGGATTTGCTGACGGCTGAACCTAAACACATCTATCTCTCAGGATGCTTCTTGGCCTTGTGCCCCAGAGATGCTCTCAAAGTTTGATGGTACATTAATCACAAAATCTAATGAAAATCACAAAGATGAATCATTTGCACATAAACTTGGAAGGACAGAAGAAGAACTTTAGGAGGACATATCTTGCCGAAAATGTTTGTAAGATCTTCAAAAAAACCTCTTTACTCTGTTCTCTGAATTAATAACAAATCTACTTATGCTTATTTAATATAAAGTGTGTTTCCTGAGACAAATAATGTACCCCAAAAATTTTTCCAACCTCGCGATGAAAATACAGGATATTTGGTAATTTAAGTTCTAATTTCAGGAAGATTTGATGCATACAGAAAATAAATCAATTGATCAATAAAAATGGTCAATAACCGTTATAAATATCATGAAAATAATGTCAAATGACCACCCAAAAAATCCAAATGGCAATGAATATGAAACAGACATGTTCTTGACATCTTTAACACTCTGGTTTCATATCAAAGCAGTTGCAGCACGTCCAGCGCCCACCTGTTTCTGTCTGACTGATTTCAGATGTCTTGAAATATTGCACATTCATCCGTTCAGACACAATCCTTTGCCATCTGATACGATCACACAGATCCGTCACATAGCAGCTATTGTACTAAATATATGAGCACTTCAGCCAGCGCCAGCATCAGACTCTCTGAAAGAGACGAGTAGCCTGAACACAGAATAAAATGATTCATAAATCATAAAACCCCATGAAGCTTGGACTTCAGCAACACACTGTGAATACATAAAGCTGCAAATTATTTCCCAGTCTAAAATCCTCTCCGTCTTTTTTTCTTACCTCTCAGAGAAAAAGCCACATCTGACACGAGCAGCTCAAGTCAAGACGGGCTCAGTGGCGAGATAAATGGTGTCACCTGACCTGAATGGGTTTCTGGGCTGTGCCAGCTTACAATGCAGCAGTCCCTGCGGGTATAGGTGGCACTGAGCGTTAGGAGTCAGATTTATAAGACTGGCAGCTGCAGGTCTGCAGTGCCTGATACTGCTGAAGAGTGAATGAGTACTGAATGATTACCATATACCATGGTATTTCTAGTGGTACAATGTTCAATTAAAGATGACATCTATAAACAACTGTACTGTAACCTTAATTAAATTGCATTACAGTACTTTGACCAAGGCATCAAATGTTCTCAATATTGTATGCCAATATACTTTTAAAAAAAATACCATTGTATTCCAAAAACATTGTATTAGTAAAGCTATTCCACAAAAACAGGGTAATACTTTGGTATATACTATAGCATTAGGTGATTATTTCAAGAAAATACTATGGTATCTCCAGTGATATTGTAGTAATAACCTAAATTAAAACGGCAATACCATGGTATGCTCAAGTACTTAAAGAATACCATTGGAATAAGCTAAAAAAAAAAACATGGTAATCTCACAAAACCTGTGGATGTGTCAAAAATACTTTGATATACATCATAAAATTGAGTTTTACCATAGTACTCCAAGGTATACAATGACATCAAATGTTTACTATGTGGTACAACCAAGGTATACAATGATATAAGTACAAAAAGCATTGTATTACCAGAGTTATGCCACAAAAACAGGGTGATATTTTGATATGCATAGTAGTATTACCAATGATAACTGGGTACTCCAAAAAACATTTAAAAAAATAATAATTACAGTTAAAGTGTAACCATGGTATTTGGTAAATTGATTACCATTGATATAACCACATTTTTACTACAAATATAATGGTTAAACTATGGTCAGTGTAGCAAAACCATGGTTCATTTGAGGTTACCATGGATTTTCATTAAGGGACAGTAACTATAAAGTTAATATTTATACAGTATTTTGACATATACCAAAATATATCATATTTTGATATACATTGTTAGTGAGTGATTACCATGCAAAAAAAAAATAAAAAAACATGGCACCATTTCCATTATATATAGCAAATGGTAGTCTAATATATATTCATAATATAATAATACTAAACTATTACCATGGTAAGTTATTTAATACTCAAAGAGGGTGAGAACAGAATCAAATGCAAATTGATTTCAGGGTGAAATGGGGTGTTGAACAGAGACTTGTCTTTAGCCTGAATCTGTGCTGCCCATTAGACTAAACAAAGCTGACCTATGACTGTTGTGTCTGGTCATCGGTCTGTCTGGAGCAGCTTTTGACCAGCACAATCTGTCAGCCGTGGCCTCATGGGCATGACAAGCCCTCACACACACGGCGTGCCAAACACAATCAGCGTCCACAACAGCTGCGAAATGTTCTTTTCTCAGTTACACGATGAATCATGCTGACCAGACCTGAATACATCAGCTCGGTCTCCAGATAGAGAGGAAAAAGGGGCGTGTGCCATAATCTGCCAGATCAATAACACAAATATCTGAATGATTTCAATGACTGGACTCTTCATACTGGGGATGAGGACAAGCAAAGCACATCAAACAAATCATAAATGATCATCTCAGAAAATTTATTTTTTTTCCCTCCTCATTGTTGCCAAGTGTTGATGATGCTTATTGGTTTCAGACACAGTGTATATCAAACATTGTGATTACTGTGCAAGCTTACAAAACTAGTATTCTGGTGATTAAATGATCAGAATTTCTGTTTTTAACCACATTAACATTACATCAGGGTATAAATCTTTTTAAATTCATACATTCTCATTTAAAACAGATCAGTATAAAAAAATATAATACAGAATAATAATACCAAGCAATAATAATAGCACAATGCATTTATTTATTTTTTTATAAAAACAATAAAAAATTAAATATGTTGTAATATATTTACATATGCATTCATACAACACAAAAATGACTGAACTCACCAGACATCAGGCACTGGACAGACGCGACTGACATCTCTACAGCTTTAAATGATCGCGGTGAGAAATAATCGTGTTTCAGATCGTTCGCATGTGCATCATATGGGACTTACTGACCTCAGCGTGCGCTAGACAAGACGCACTAACACGAATTAATCATCGGAATTGAGACGAAGCGTGGTGAGACTGCGAGGGAAACTAGACGGTGGGTTTGTCTGCTGCTCTTCTTGCAGTCAATGGATTTGCAGCGATAGATTATTTTGGAGGGTTTGATTCCTGGCGCAGTGATTGCAGGCGAGCCGTTGCAGCGACGCAGGGTCCTAAACTCCGCCGAACTTTTTTTTTTTCAGGAGACTGTCAGCGATGGAATCCTGACATCGGCCAATCAGAAAGCCCCGATTAAGATGAACCACACCCATTACTAACAGTACATAAACAATAATGCAATGAAGTACTGATTTCAGCTATCTACAAAGTTAACCCTTTTCCATTTTTTTCTTTTTATTTGCTTTCGGTATGTTTTGCGAGCTTGTTTCTGCAAACAAAATAAAAGGTAACAGCAACTGTTTGTATTGAATTGATGGAGCTTTATTTCTCAATTCTTACTTTTCTCAGAATTACAAGTTTAAACTTCACAATTGAAAGTTTACATCTCACAATTTATCCCCCCCCCCCCGCCCCCCCCCCCGCAGCGTGAGCTCAAGAAGAAAGTTGTGAGGTTATAAACTTGCAGTTCGAATTGTTAGAAAAAACGCCATTAATTCAAGACAAACAGTTGCAGTTACCTTTATTTTTGTTTGCAAGGTATAAACTTAAAATAAGGAAAGAATCTGAACTGTGAAATATTTGCAATTACATTTTTATTCACGGGTGCAAACAAGCTTCTTTCTAAGTAGAGATTACACTACTATAATAATACAAAGCAGTCAATAACATACAGAGTAAGATTGTTCAGAACAAACTATACAAACGTTTTTTTTTGTTTTTTTTTTACACCACAAATTCGATAAATGCAGTACTTCTGCAAAACTGACACTAGAGAAAATTTCAAGAATGACTTAATCTCACAGCAGATCACTACCACCGTAATGACTACGGTAACAAGTTCATTTAAGGACCAAAAACAACGTTCAATCCACACAACAGCTGCTCCGACAACCGCATGACAGAATATATACAAGTCCAAGGGATTCTACACAACTGCTTGCGAACAAATCCATAACAAATGCCTAGAACTGCTGTGCGATCAGCTTTTTCTTAGCATCATGGGAGAATTTGTTTGAGCGGAACAGGTCGCTGTCGTAAAATGCAGACAGGTTGTGTATGTTGATCTGTCGGGCCTGAGGACAGAAAAAAGGCAGCGTTACAACTCAAATTCGCAAATGACATGTAATATCGTACTTAATGGGGAATTTGAAATTGAAACATTTATTAGATACCTTGTCCACCAGATCCTTCTCAGGGATCTCGATGGTGTCCTGCTGGGCTCCGTAACGGTTGCGCTGATATGCGACCTGCTCGGAAACCAGTTGCTTCAGGATGAAGAGCAACAGCTCGTTGTTGTCTCGTCTGAAGGCTAGATACCGTGCGAACGTCTGTAGAAATGCAATAAATGACTTCAGTTACCAACTTAAGCAGGATGAGACCGAATCCTTGCAGTCGCAAGACATGCGCAGCCAAGCACACATGAAAACCGACGCCTGATCAGTTTTCTCACCTTCCGCATGCTCCTCATTACACTGAACTTCTGCGTGTCGATGAAGCTTTCCAGCATGACACGGATGGCCATGTTCACGTCGTCCTCCAGCACATAGTCCCGCAGATGCATGCGGGCGTGTGCCTCAGCCATGCGGATCATGGACTCTATGTGACGCACAGTGATTGGGATACTTCCCGTAGCCTGCGAGACAACATACATGATTAAAACTTGCCTTGAATGGCCTGAAAAATGGTGGAACTTCTTAAAATTGCCTTTAGCTATAGATTCAACTCTTACCATAGACTCTCTTCGAAGGTCGCTGTAAATCCGGGCCACCTTGTCCTGGTCCATCTGATTGAGTTTGGGTCGCACGCGCTCTTTGGCATACATGATGTACTTCCTGAGCAGCTCCTGAGGGATGGGTGGGACATCGAAGGTGTTTGGCAGCACCACCTCCTCTAGACTGGCCACGCCCCCTTCTTTGTTGCTTGGGTGATGTTTGATGTGGCTGCCCACCACGAAGCGTGCCAGCATCTCATCCTAAACCAAAGAGAATTATGGGTAAATCGATTGGCAAAGCTTGGGCAGGGCATGTTTACACGACAACAATGTAATACAAATTTAAAAGTTAGCCTTTTTGAAAAAGTTTAGTATAAAGACATGTTGTCAAAATAATCCCAGTTTACACTGATCTGTGAAAGTGGCTAAAATGCTGTATTATGCATGACAGGCCAGTAGTTGGAGATGTCACATTGTAAATAAACACTACACCTGGGCATGTACCTATAGACTGAACAGGTCAGTTTTCACAAACTTGTGTTTCTGTAGTTTACACAGAGACAAAAAGGGGTATCGTTTTCCAAAACCTGCCCTTTGAAAACCGGTTTTCAAATTTTCACATCTTCAGCCCCCCAAAATGCCATTGATGAGTAAATGAACGGCCAAAATGTATAAAAAGTTTTAAATGTTCAGTTAAAAACGCTGTGTTAACTCGCATCAAAAGACATCAATGGACTTACCTGCACAGGGTCGATGGTGTCTCTTACAATGCACAGAATGTCAAATCGAGAAATAATGGGCTCTGTCAGGTCCACATTTTCCGAGAACGTGAGTGACGGGTCGTAACGCCCACCTTTTAAGAGAAAGAAAACTCTTCTAAGAAATATTACAGCTGCCAAAATCTTGGCTGCAACTTCTAGTCCATCAGAAAGTAATTAAGAACATGACTGTGCTTTAGATTAACATGCAACAAAGTGCTGATGGCAAAATTGAAGTTATGACCCTCATTTAGACTTTCATTAAGCGCTCCCAGAACGCACCGATGGGATTGGCGGCAGCGATGACCGTGCAGCGAGCCTGCAGCGATGTGACGATCCCTGCTTTAGAAATGGAGATGCTCTGCTGCTCCATGGCCTCATGGATGCTGGTCCTGTCCTGATCGTTCATCTAAAAAAAAAATATATATAAACAGCTTCAAGTATTCACCTAAAAATTGCTGGTCCAAAAACTGGTGGAACGGCGCTTCAAAAACTTCTTTAAAGCTACAAACCATTCGCAACAACACACGATACCAATTTTAATGTTCACTCACCTTATCAAACTCATCAATGAGGCAGACACCTCGGTCCGCCAGCACCAAAGCTCCCGCCTCCAGCGTCCACTCTCGACTCACGGGATGACGTTGCACGTAAGCCGTCAGACCCACGGCGGAAGCACCCTGACCTGTAGTGAAGACCGCGCGACTCGCAACCTTCTCGACGTACTTTAGGAACTGGGACTTGGCTGTGCCTGGATCTCCACAAAGGAGAACGTTAATATCACCACGCACCTTGTGCTTCCCACCTGTTGAGAGAACCAGAAGACAATTGAGCAACTTAAAGGACTCGGACGTGTAAATGAACAGCTGTGAAAGGAGCATGAGCAGGATACCTGGATTCTTGGCTTCGCCGCCAAACAGAGCAAGCGCCAAACCACGTTTGATGTCCTCATGCCCATAAATGGAGGGACCAATACTTGCGAAAATCTGTATGAGGAAAATTTAGCTTAATATGGAAATTTAGGATTTACTCAGAAGTTCAAGTTTAGAAGTTCACTCGCTCACCCGTTCTCCAATGCGCTCGTCTTTGGAGAGCGCAATGATGGCTTTGATGTCTTCATCAGTAAGCTCTGCCACGGCCACGCCCTCATCCTTACGGGCAATGTGATTGGCCAGGATTACAGTAGCGAAGACAGGGAAGCCGTTAGCCATGTTGAGAGAGCCGTCGTAGTTGTTGTGGTAGATTCCTGTGAGCTCCTGCAAAAACAAACCATTTTTAGGATATACTGTATTTAAATATAAATTCAAGTATTACTTGCAATGTTATATAGTGGAAAGACAAATAAATACTTTTAGAAGAACATGTTTTACTTGAATATTACTTATTGGGATATATATACACAAGATGCTGGGGTGGAAGATTCAGCCAAAATAATTAATTTTTGTGTATTTTATTTAAATGTATATTGAAGCATTATAAACTGTGTAGAAAAATACATTAACATTAAGATGGGTATACTTTACTTGAATATTAGATTTATCTACATTAACAAACATAAAAAGATGTAGCTCTTGTGTCGCTCCAGGAAAAACAATACACATTAAGGGACTCTTTTGTACATACATTAGTTATATTTATGTATTTTTTTAAATGTTTTTATGTTTCCAGGTCCAAAGTGACATATTTGGGGGCATGTATTCTTACATACTTACATTAAAGGAGATTTGATAAATATTGTATTCATCAGTGTCTGTTGACTCACTATCTCGTCTCCGGGTTTGCAGGTGTCCACCAAGTCAGCCAACAGGATGGCGTCTTTAGAGCGAGGCAGGCGGCCCGCCGCAACTTTGCCAGGGCTCTCCTGAATGGTGATACGCTGGTAGTTCTGGTACACGGTCTGTGAAAGGCAAGAACCTTAGATAACATCAGAGGAAAAAAAGAAACATCTGCTTCCTGTTGTTATGGTAACAAACGGCAAGAATGAGATGGCAAAAGAACCAAGAAATGTATTGTTTTATTAATGAATAACCTTGCAGCTGCTAAATTCTGTTTGGATCTGATAAAATATAGATAAATCTCTCAAAAATGTGGAAAATGGTCGTTAGGTTCGTTTCA
The DNA here is from genome assembly GCF_963082965.1 of Carassius carassius. Lineage (NCBI taxonomy): Eukaryota > Metazoa > Chordata > Actinopteri > Cypriniformes > Cyprinidae > Carassius > Carassius carassius. The sequence goes on from NC_081802.1 coordinate 2,582,656, forward strand.
GTCAACAGAAAAATATATGGTTAAACCCATTCTCTTTCGAAATTTTAAGATTCTCCCAAATACATTATACACAAATCGCACAGAAATGTTTAACTCATGCACCTGCTCCATGTTGATGTCAAACGGACCGAGTGACTGACACTCGGGACAGGAGCCAGGCTTCACCTCCTGGTTCTGGGACTGGAAGAAGGGTCCCAAGATGAAGTTACACTTGTTACAGTTATATTTCACCATACCGAGCTGCGGCAGAACTCCAGTGCAGCTGGTCACCACACCACTGGTGCGGATCAACTGGTTCAGGTGAAGTTGTCTGAAAAAATATAAATTTAAAATAAATATCAATGAATAGAGATCACAGCTGTGCATTGTGTGTCTAAAATGTTTTACGAAACCCTGAAGACATGAAAATGTTTGTACCTGAGAGATCGAAGTTCTTCGACCAATGGCAGGTTGCCGATGCGGACGTGGATTTCATGTGCGATTCTGTCGTATTTGGGGTACATTGCAAGCACCACCTCTTTGGCGGCTTCGTCGAAGATCTTCAGCATCTCGGCAGGAGCCTCCGGCAGAAAATACGCCAACACATGCTCCCTAGATGCCAGCTCTTCATAGTTCACCAATAAACTCTCCTTATTTTCTGTAAAAGTCGTAAAATATCAAGTCAAATCAATGCGTTTGGACTATATTACAGTTTTCCCAGACCGTCCGTCTCCCACCTTTGCACATATCGCTGATTCGCTCTTTGAAGACGTTGTGTCCGTGCTCGTCCACGTGCGTGCGCAGGAAGTTCTTGAAGCGGTGGTAGATCTCCAGTCGCGGGGCGGCCATTGAAACCCACTCCCTGACCGTGTGGCCCTTCATGTCCTCGAGGTTCTCAATGCTTTCAATCATCTCTTCATCCTCGCCATCGATCGCGACGCCCTCAGCTGCCCTCTCTGCGAGAACACGCTGCCTCTTCGTGGGTCGTTTGTCGTCCTCGTCTTCACTGTCTGTCCAACGCAGAATCACAAACAAGGTTTAGACAGAGTTTTTCCTTAAGTGGCTTGCAGTACAATTATTTTTCGATGACTAGAACACCCACCGTACAGAAGTCCGCGTCCGATGCGGCCCATACCAAGTCCCTGTTCTCTGTCGCGCCGTCTCATGGCCGCTTCAGCTTCCGCCCGAGCACTGGGGGAAAGTTCACTGAGATCTTCATCCTCATCCAGACCCTCCTCTTCGTAGCGGTCCAGTTCTGGGATAACACGGTAGTCTCTGCAAAAATACAGTAATAAATTTAGCTTGTTAGCTGTATTTACATCCAAAGTTAACTTGAATATTGGATTAATCGTTTACTATAAAGCACCGTTTTCATCCCATGAAATCAAGTGAATAAAACTGCCAATACCCTTGTAAATCAGAACAAAGTTTTATAAAAATAAAAGTTGCTGCAACTGGGATAGCCATTAATTGCTTGTTTCCTACATAATTAACTACATGCAATAATAATCGCTACCATGTGGACCGATAATTTCAGACCACCTGATGTTTGGAAATTCAATTGTGTGTTTTAACACACCATCCCAAAATTTGTATAACAATAAGGAAGTGGTCAGTATGCATTTCATATGACTACATGGTTATAAAACTGTCTTATGGACACCTATAATTGTTAGTCTACATATTGTAATTGTTTGGGTTATTGCACCCTATCAGAAGCACAGTCTCTCACCTCTCCATCCCATCTCCGATCAGCTCCTCTCCGTCTCCGTCCTCCTCATCAGGAATAGTGTCTCCCAGAAGCCCCTCGGACTCGTCCTCAAACGGGGGCAGATCTCGACCGGGGCTGGAGGTCAGGTCACCCCGCCGCGAGCCACGACTGGGGCTGGTGGCCATGTGAAACGACTCTGATGAATCCTGTTTTGGAACAAACAAACAAAGTCAAGTCTTTGCAATAGATAATAGGTAATAATACTTAAATAACTGAATAATACTGAAACCAAGTATCTCATAACTTCTGAAAAACAGGCCTGTCTTTCTGCCAATGTGTTACACACTGAATCTCTACTACCATATTATTTAAGAAAATACAGTTATAACTTGTAACAACTACTGAACCACAACAAAGAAACTAGTTTGAACCACGTGGGACCTTTTTAGCCCAGGATAACTCTTCGACAGACACTATTATTAATATATTTATATGAATACAGTATGTCATACTTCGTTTTTTTTTTTGTCAAATTAAGACCACACATTTCTATTATATTTATATAGTTAACATTTTCCGCTATTCAATTATTTGACAGTTACGGTTGTAACAAAAATGTATAAAATACAGAAATCGAATTGAGATCACAACGTATTTTTAAATGTGAACGCACATTTGTTAATGTTTATTGCATTGCGTTGATTTTAATATCAAGACCAGTACATTTTAACTTTACTAAGACAATCCTACAAGATGAGCAATGCACGCATAATTTCGAACACGTTTGCAAGCTTAAAATACTTTAAAACATATCTGAGCTATCGTTTGAACTATCTTTTTACATAAACATAATATTACTCAGAAATACACTCACCGCCATCTCCTCACGTCCGTCACGAACAGCAGCAAGTCTGTAAACTTTCCCGGGAAGACTTTTCGCGCGAAAGCTCCACGTGACCACAAAGCGCGCGAAGCGCTATGAATATGTAACGAGAAAGAGTGTCTGAGCGCTGTGATTGGTTCGGAGGCAAACACGTCATTCCGAGCTGAACGTTCATTGGTTTGACGCGTGAAAGGAAGCGGAAGTTGATAGGAAAAAAACTACACAACGCGCAATAAAAGGTTCACATTTTCTGTTAAATAAAAGGTTCACATTTTCTGTTAAATAAAATAATCAGTCGGAACTACAGTGAAGACTCACATAAGTGGCAAATTATGTGACTCCTCATTGTTCTTTAGTCTACCGTTTTTAAAGTTTATAATAAAACATTTTTTTTTACATTTTCTAAAGAAAACATGAGTGGTGTTTCTTTGTGGAATGGATATCATTAAAATTATCACGTTTTTAAGTACAATATGTTATCTGGTTTAGTATGAGGAAGTATACAAAGAATGTACATACAACAAAGAAACTTAGTATTGACAATATTTAATCAAGCCTCAGACAATAGATTACACTCTTTAGTTACATTATTCTCTAGTGTATTAATTGGCCCCTAAAGTGCACAGTCTGCATACTTTTCAAGTGCCTCTTAACAATATGTACAGAACTGGCACAGTCACAGCAAACGCAGCACAGGTCAGGACTGTATTGTATAGACTTGTTTTGTTGATCTGCGCCTCCAATCTTTTCTCTGTTTGACCGAGGCCCTGAACGACTGTCTCTGTATCGCATACAAAAAGCTGCGCATCTTGGGTTCGAATGACTGGCTTCTCCGTGGGACGGTATTGAAGGGTCGTCTTGACTGCCTGCAACTCCGTCTCGACCTTCCCGACATTCTCCTCCAGCTGTTCCAGATGTGGTTTAAGGCTTTCAATGAGCCCTTGGGCTCTTTGGCTGTGCTGGAGAATCTCTCGAATCGCTTCTTCTGAAGCACTGGATGCAAAAGTTGGGACGACGTCAGCTGCTGGTGAGACAAACGCTGGTTTGACTGTTTTCACATCTTTTCCGCTGCCTTTCAAAGCCATCCTGAGTGAGTCGATGAGGATGCGGAGTTCGTCTTGTTGCGTTTTGTGCATGCTGGCCTGGTCCTTGATGGCTTCCTGAAGACTCACCGGTCCCTTCTGGGCTTCCAGCAACAAACTCTTGAGTTCCTGCAACCGCACCCGGTTTATATAAGTCGAACCCATCACGCCAATGACAGCGCCCAACACCGAACCAATAACAGACCAGTTTTTGGTCCGTTCAGCCCTGGTCCGCTCTTTCTCGTGGCTCCCTCGCACGGCAGCAGAGAAAAGTGCAAACTTCTCTCGCTCGCCGCCTTCTGCGTTCTCATAGGCCGTTCTGAGACGCCGTTCTTCCTGTAAACGAGAAAAACGTTAAAGGATAGGTGAAATTGTGCAATCCATATATGTATGGCTGGGCGATATAAAATGATAATAATAATCGTGATATAAATGTACTTTATAAAACAATAACAAGAGTTTTAAACAGTGATTATGCACCAAAAGCAGAACGAATCAGTGATATTCATGTGATCCCGGTCACACGGACCATTTATCCATTCGGCTCAAACTTCAAATGGCAGCGAAGCACGAGTTTACTAGAGTATTGGTCACATGGATTCACTGTATTTAGACTACTGTTTTTCAAACAGATACCTAAAAACCATATAGTTATATTTTTAACATGGTATTGAGGGGCTGTATGTGTGGTTTTATCTGGTTATCATGATCTAAATGTATGCTATTATAGAAGACAATGGTTAAAATTTTACAGATGTTACAGTTTTTGATAACGAACATAAACTTACATCTGCACTGTAACTCAAGCTAGTACTAATGCCATCTCTAAGAGACAAAAAATGTGATATTATAATATGTTTAATAGACAAAATAGTAATATTTGTGCCTGCACGGCAAACTGTGCTGAAGATACACGTCATCAAAGTCAGGCAACACAACCCTGATTCATGATTTGAAACAATATCACTCATTAGAACATGCAGAAATTATAGTTGTCTTTTTCTATTAAGATATTTATTTTAGGGAGAAATGGAAAACGCCATCCTGCTGGCGGAAAAAGTGTAAAATTCAAAAACATGTTCTGACCATAAAGAGTACGTAGTTTTAAAACCACAATTAACAACCGGGTTTTTACAATTTTCACTTAGGAGCAAAATAATTATGGATATCGACTAAAATGAAAAACTTTATTGTAAATGATAATTTTTTTGTCTTTATCGTTCCCATATACATTACTAGATCCAACTCACCTGCAGTAACTTATGTTCCAGTGTGGCTAACTCTAAATAATGTGCTTCTTCACGTGACACACGGTCCAAACGGTCCCTCACTTCCTTAAGCCGAACTTGGAGAGCCTCCAGGCTGGCGTGAGCTTCTTTGACGATTCCTCTGGCGACCATGAAGGCCTTTTCGGCCTACCAGCAAAACATAATCCAGATTATACTCACATTTAAATGCATCTAACAGTAGTTTGCATGCACAGTTTTTTGTCAATCGTAATATATTGAATCCGATTGAGAGGTAGAAGTGGGTCTACAATAAAATATGGTTGGCCACCCCAGGTGTCAATACATGTAAACGTAATCTTTTCTGGGTCACCTGTCATACATTACCTCTGTGACATTGGACTGAGCATCTCGGACTTCATTAAGCCCGACAAACTCCTCATATCTCTCCCACCAGTAGTTGACGGTCACTGTTGCAGTTTTCACCACATTTCGTCCCCACTGCCTTCCCAGCTCTCCTGCATATGTTAACACAGATGCTGTGCGCTCCTTAACAGATGTTATTTTATTCTGCTCATTTTTGGGACCTTGCTGCTGGGTGCAATAGGTTCTGTGGAGGTTCCATTGGACCGGACCGGACACCTGGTGTCGATAGAGACACATGGAGCCACTTGGAAATACAGTTTTCGCTCTGAACCTCATTGAAGAGCCTCATATGTGGAGCCAATGCACGTCAAATAGGCAACCTGTAAACATACTAAAAATGCTTCATATATATAGCTAGGTTTATTTTCATTGGCAAAAACATGTACAAGAAGCAAAAACATAAAATAGACAGGTTAGCCATGATAAATCTACACTAAATAGGACATTTACTTAAAATCAGTTTCGGATTCAGTTTGCATTTTTGAGAGTCAGAAACACAACATAAATTAAATTTGTCCATGTTGGTCATTTACAAGTGAATTACACATAAAAATCATTAGGTTTAAAGTAAGTGACGCTGATTTTGCTGTTATATATGTGTCCCGAAACTGTTTTTATAAATTGATTTAATCTGATTGTCGAGCTGATGAATGAATCGTCAAACAATGTTTACTGAATTAATTTCAGGACACGAACCAACAAAACTCATACCAGCGACTCTCCGTTTCGATACGTTTCTGCTCTGGTCAGTTATTTCTCATGTTTACAGTCTGTATTGTATATAAAATATCTGTCTAGTTTCCTGAAATATCATGCTGCGGCACGATAGCATTTCTTTCAGGCACTTGCTGGTGCTCTTTTCAATAGATTCTTTTTTAACGATTCAATTGAATCGATTCGCAAATAATTTTATAAGAACTCGACTATAAGATTTATTTACAGCATTAACCAAAACAAACAACAGCGGGGAGATCATAAGATCGGGGTAAAAACGTGTCAGAATCTTCTAGGAACTCCACGACTCGTACGAATCAAATTAGCTAATGATCCAGTTCATTTCCACTTACCGTCCGAACGAACCGATTCGCCAAGATATATCAGGCACTTTACAGGTACACTACATCCGGGTAACCGCTGGGGTCCTAACAGCGCGGGGGAATAAAGCGTTCGCTAAATAATCCGAGCAGTATGTCTGGAAGAGAAGGTAAAAATCAAATAAAATACAAAGACCGTTTCATCATGTTGTAGTACGTATTATGGAATAAAAACTAGAATTCCGATAATTTTTTCCCCGAGTCTTTGACGTTCAGAATGTAAACTCGTCGATGATTAAACTTTATATTTAGCATTAGCCGTGTTAAGACAATTCACATTTTAATGAATGGGTTGGTTTATCATTTTAATGTTACGCTGAAAATCTATTTAAAATCATTTTTAACTTTAATGTGTATATCAAACATTTTTGTCAAATGTATTATTTTTTATCTATTTGTGTTATAATGGTTTCCAAATACTTACTTCTGCAGGAGGTAAAAAGAAACCCCTCAAGGCTCCCAAAAAGCAGTCGAAGGATATGGATGATGTAAGTTCAATTCTGCTGAAGTGTTTCTACATAAACACTGAGAATAACATGGTTTGTGGGCAGATAAGCTGCTTCGAATGAAGTTATGAATGGAGGAAATTTAGAAATAATGCTTTGTGCATTTTCATGACTTGCATTCATTTCTACAGGAGGACATGGCTTTCAAACAGAAACAGAAAGAGGAGCAGAAAGCAATGGAACAGTTGAAAGCCAAGGCTTCTGGAAAAGGACCTTTAAGTAAGAGACATAAAGCCACCAAACAATCTTCCTATATAGTTTTTTGCGCACAAACAATTCTGTTTTGTTTTCTTTCCGTAGCTGGAGGTGGAATCAAGAAATCTGGGAAGAAGTGAATGTGTATATTTTCTTGCCTTTTCAACCAACTCAACTTGGGTCCACAGTGGCGACGTAAAATTTATTTTTGTTCGTTTATATTTCTCTTGTAAAGGAATAAAGTTTGTAGTGACTGTACATTTCGATTTTTAGATGTTTAATATCTTTGTGAAATGTTGACAGTCAAAGCTCATGAAAAAGAACTACAACATTGAAACATTTCAAGCAGATTTCAGTATCATGTACAGATCACAAAAGTGTTAAGCTTATCCATCTGATCTCTGGAGTCGCACTTTTCTTGTCCACGAATGTTCCATCTCACAATATCATCTTTGTTCAACCTAAACAACAACAAAAAAATTGATATTTAATTTTTGATGTATAGTATCAGTCATTGAGCTGCTCTTCATGTGTCTTACGTTGACGTTTAAGCTGTTTTCGGTTTTTCTTCAGTTCCACTTCTACTGGATAGTGGTCACTCACTTTCAGCGCCTGTGAAGACATTAAATCTGTGTTATAAAACTCTATAAGCTACAGTTCGGTAATAACTTGTGTCTTTATGGTAAGTCTGATTAAATATCAATTCAAATGTAAAATGATTCTTGATTACATCCTCCTCTTTCAGTTTGTAGGCCTTCTGGAAGTTGAACGGTTTTGCCGAATTTGGAACGACAGCATTCAGCATATCGTCTCCATATATCACGATCCTGTGTATGAACACGTCACATGAATGAGTGACTTAAAATCATATTTCTTTTTTTTTTTTTTTTTTACACCGTGAGTAATTACCGGTCGTAAGTGTTGTCGTTTTTGGTGCTGGCTGTGGTGTCCACATCATCCGTGATCAGCCAGTGGAAGTCCTCGTCACTTCTGATGCGGATCGTTTTCATTTCCTTACCAGACACGTAACTGCCGTCTGCATTGAAGTCCCCCAAAATCATGATGTTCTGTATGGATGAACACATTTTTGTTTTATGTTTGTAAATGCAAAAATGCATGGTATGTGATTGCACAATGTTCACCCAAATATTTTAATTGGTTTAAATTGTATTCACCCTCAGGCCATCTAAGATGTAGATGTGTTTGGTTCTTCATCAGATTTGGAGAAATGTAGCATTGCATCACTTGCTCACCAATGGATGCTCTGCATTGAATGGGTGCCTTCAGAATGAGAGTCCAAACAACTTATAAAACAACACAGTTATCCACACAACTCAAGCCCAATGATGCATGTCTTGTAAAGTCATATGCCACTTGTAAGAAACAAATCCATCATAAAGGTGTTTTCACTTCAATTAAAAGTCCAAAATAGTCAATAATACTGCTTTCACCAGTGCAAAAGTGATTTAATCTGAATCGGGAGAGAAATATGCAGAGATCGAGCACCATTTACAAGAAGAAACAGTTCTAAAGCTTTATAATGAATTTTGGATAACAGTTTGAAGTTAAAATGTCTGGATAGATTTGTTTCTTACAAAAGCACATCTTTATGCTTGTCAAGACAATTAACTGATGGAGTGGTGTGGATTATTTTTATGTTTTTATCAGCTTTTTGGACTGGGCACCCATTCATTGCAGAACATCCATTAGTGAGCAAGTGATGCAATGCTACTTTTCTCCAACTCCGTTCCAATAAAGAAACAAACTCATCAACATCTTTGATGGCATACATTATCAGCAATTTTTGTCTCAACCAATGGTTGACTGTCATTAAGGTATTATAGTTGTGTATAAGGTTTTACATCAGTCTTCCATTTCGTCTTGACATTCTGAAACACGTCATACAGTTCGTCAAGTTCCTTCACTGAATCTTCAGGCTTGGTGTGGACGGGCATCAGCACCAAATCTTCCAACACTGCAGAGACATGAACACGAGTAATAATTACAATAATTTATCTCCACACACACCCTCGGTCACAGCCCAACCTGGGGATTAATGTAAATTACTGAGTCATTTGTTTCATTTGTCTTTCTGTCAGCTGCGTAAAGTGGGATTTGAGTTATTATACAATACAAGGAAACAATAAAATAAAAAATAAAAAGTCTTTTCTTTTGCAGCATCGATTCAAAGTTAGAGCCAGTAAAATTACACCACATCGTGCATTAATTGTACCAAAAATCATGAGATTCTTTCACCCATAATGTTTCACATGATAATATGTTGTACTTTACCTGTTTTATGACATTTGAATCGGAGAACATATGGTTCTCTGGCAAAGGCATCTTCATCTCCAGGCTGATCGTCTTGGTATTGGTAAGACCCAACCAAATCCACCAGGTCATCCCTTTATATTTAAAACAGACCATGTAGTTAAAAAAGAAACAACCTGAAGGGTTAGTCTGTAAATATTTAAACCTTTACTTTCCCTGAGGTCCACCTGTAATGTTTGCACAATGTTTACGTGCTAATACAGTAATACATTAGTTTTTATGACCTTTTATGATTCTCTGATCTTTAGAATTCCAGCCTGTTTTATGTTTTTATTGTCACTGTGCCTTTACGACAAAGTAAACAATGCTCAAAGTGAACAGGCATGGCAAGTTATTTTATTTAGAATTAGAGCCATTGACAAATGCATTTATTTATCAGACATCAGAAATTGGTAGAGATATAGACATTATTCAGTGTTTCGCCATTTCCCTGTATTTTTTAAAGGAATGCAAATGACACTTTTATTTTTAACAACTGTATCAGTCGTTCAGCTGATTGAACATATTTTAAAAAACTTATAGAAGAAGCAACACCATAAAACAAAGTGAGTTGTTAAAATGAGAAATGTTGGGAGAGTGGGGTAAGTTGAGCCAGTGGGTAAGTTGACCCACCCCCTGTAACTATCATGTGACCATGTATTTTAGAACCAGCCATAATTTCTGCTAGAAGTTTCATTCAAGTTTCATTGATAGTGACAGTGTACAAGTGCACCAAATCCTTCTCTGATAAGAACCAGATGATTCTTTTCATCACATTATAATCAGATATATCTTTCCACTTGTAGACAGTATTGGTATGTTTGACAATGCAGAAAAGCTGCAATGCCAAGAACCTGTTGACTACAATGTTTATCAGTTTCAGTGACACTGATTCCTTATTCAGTTTTTATTTAATTTTGCCCAAACTCTGTTTAATCTGATTTTGGGTAGGTTACAACTTTGGTGTTCAGCATATTGTTTCAGAAATAAATGGGTCAGTTTACACCCATATGGTGCATCTTACCCAACAACTTGGATCAACTTACCCCTAAGCTACGGGGGAAACTTTTTATTTTATTTTATAAGTCATACAGTATGTTTAGAACCTTTTGTAATGGATACAGTCTTAAAGAATTCAAATGGCAGGAAGTATCCTGAAATGACTTTAGATATTTTCACTGTACTTCTGACTCATTTCCCCTTATCTCGAGGGAACATTCATTCCTGGTTGTAAAAATAAAACCTCCAAACAATCATTATGTAATATTCTGTATAAGTTCCTTTTAAGTTATCGCAAAACAACTCCCTGCTACAGTCTGTTTTCCAAAACAATCTACAATCTTCTTTTTTGGTTTCCAAAAACTAACCAAACTGGAATGTTAGGGAGTGTTGAGTGTTTGTTGCAGCCTCGTTTTGACCAATTAAAATTTCATCTACCCTGACATAAAGTGTCTAAAATGACACTGTTACCTGTAAAGGAACATAAACTGTTCCTTGTAGTTTCCTCTTCCCAGGCGTGTGCTGATCTCCAATGTGTAATGATGCGTCTTGTTGAACCTGTTGATGAGTAGTCAGTCGTGGTTACCTAAATCATGTAATAGCGAGGGTTTTAAAGAAAAAACAAACAAACCTGTTTGACTCACTTATTCAGCTCTTCGAGAAAATTATCCACTGAATCTCCGCTAGAATCCACCACTTCTAGAATAACAATGATGTCATAGCGTGACACAATCTGAAGAAAGGGAGCGAAGAAAACACAAACCCATCAGCATCATCGTACTGCACAAGCAGCTCCTCCCCAGAAAGGATTATGAGAAATGTCATGTAACAGACTCATTCAATAGGAGGTTAACTGTCCAAACTGTCATGGATGAGCCTCACCTTGATCAGGTTTTTCAGCACAAATGGATCTGATAGTTTAGATTTCCCAAATTTCTGGATGTTGAAAGCGGCAACCTTCATGATGTCTGATGAACATGAAATTAGTGATTTATAATGGCGCTTTCAATGAAACTAATGCTCAAATGACATTGCAAAAAATACATGACTAATATAATAATAGATCTAATTTCTGGCCATGCCTACAGCAGTCGTGACATTTACACATTCATGAAAGACTTTATTATGCAGCATTCAACAAACGAAGTGAAACGCTCTCTTCTTTTCTTAAAAAGCTGTTGCTGATTCTTTTTAAAGCAATTACAAGTGGAAGAACTTGTTTCAGGAGTTGCCAGAGCTGCTTAATAAGAGTTTGAGATCACCAGATGGTTAAAACAACAGCTTAAACGTTGTGAAAAATAAAAAATTTAATTAAAAAAGGTAAATTTGATCTATTGGAGAAGGAAAATGAAATTCTAAACTCAGGCAGAGGAACATGTCTATATTCATTCACAAATGCAATCGGATGAATGCAGCAGTTTGACTAAACAAGAAAGACCATTTTAGTGACTTGGTTTCGGCCCAATTGGTGCAGAGGGTCATTTTGCCCAGAGGTTTTCTCTATGGCTCTCTGAAAGGGATAGAAATTAGTTCCAGTGCTCGGACTCCTATACAAGAGACATATGGACGACAATTTGTCATGAACATGACAGCACAATCGGAAACCTTATTTGTGGCAATGGCTGTAGTTTTAAATCCAATGTCATGGATTTGAACAAAGAGTTTTCACATTCCATCTCATTCAACACACAAGCGAAGACAAGTTTGGGGGCTTCATTTCCAGGCTTTTAGTTTATGGGTGTGACTGAGAGACTGAGAGGAGTATTATTTTTTTACAGTCAAAAAAAAAAAGCATACATTTTTAGAATATTTTACCAAACAACACAGCAGGAATATAAAAAACACAAGAAGCTTGTTTGATTCTCACACTGCAAAAAAAACCCCAATGTATAACATTTTTGTTTTCCCTTTTAATTAAGATTATTTCTCTTATCCCATAGGCAGATGTTTTGTTCTTGTTTTGAGGGAAAAACATTTTTTATAAATCTCTCAGAAAGGTTTTTTGTTTTTGCCTATATATCAAGTAAATGTCAGCTAAGATTTTTTATATTTTATTTATTTGGAGTGCAGATGCTGGGATTAAGTTATCTGGACACTTTTTAAAGAATTCTAAAAATTAAGATTATTTAGTCCATAGAACAAAACTTAATTTACACCAAATATTATTTATATATATATATATATATATATAATTTAAACGCCAAACATGGTAGGAATCTAAAACACAAGAACCTAATCTTGAATCTGTGGTGTTTTTAAATTGTACAAATTAAGATAAAGATTTAAGGACTGAGAGAACATTACTTAACTTACCCAAGTATCGGTCTGTAGATGGACTAAAGAAAAGGACTGTGAAGATTCAAAAAAGCTGCAGCATTGTTTATATTGGACACCTGTGACCTGATTGGCTTGACGCAGGAACCAGTCGAGTGATTTGGCCCAGCCCCAACATGGACATCCCTCAAAACAACAAAACAGTCCCTCCCTCTGGGCAAACATTAACTCGGAAGTGGAAAGCTAAAGAGTACAGGTGAGTACAGACAATACAATCATCCTCATTACAGCCACAACACATTTTAAGATGCACTGCAAGGTTGAGAAATAAATCCCATGTTGGACAGAATGAGATCTTTATGTTGTTCGAGAGCAAAGTAAACCTGTAAATTAAGAAGTTTCCTTCAGTTTCCATCAGTCAGGTGTAACATGAAGCTGCTGGATGCATTGTTCTTATTTTTGGAAATATATAGAAACTGGATTACAAATTCTGCATTTGAAGGTAGTAAACCAAGGAGACATTGTCTTAGACATTAATTAAAGTGGATGTTTGTTAAATTATTATAACTTAAAGCATACATTCAGTGTCAAAGTTCCTTTGTTTTTATTGAGATTGATTCATGTCGAGACAATCCAGGTGTATTGTTGTTTTTTCTGCTTGAAATGCAGTCAGTGCCTCCATAGTGAGCCAAAAACAACATGTAAGCTACAACAGGTTTGAGGAATTTAAACTATAACACAAAAATGAATCTCTGGAAAATGGCAGGAAATGTATATTCAGGTTTACATAGATATATCAGTCATGTTAATGTACAGCAAAGTCATCCAATTAAACTTAATTTTTTTTAATACAGTAGAGTGCCACCAAAACATTGCATTATGGGAAACCAAGGTCAAGACTCATTATGACTTGTTTTAATGGAATAAGTTGTTTGCAAAGCATATAGGGAAATCTGGTGGTTTTGAGGTCAAAGCTAGTGACATTTTATACCATGCTTTATAAAAAAATAAAAAACAAAAGTGCATTAAGTGCTCCTGCATGTTTGAGTCTGAACTGCACAATTACCCTGATGGGTGTGGTGTCACAAATCCAAATTCATTCAAAAAGTCCCTTGTTTTTGACAGTCAGCTCAACTTATCTTTAAAGCCATGGTTATATGGTTACCTCTAGTCGTCAAGCCTGCTGTAAATAATTCTACAACCAAAGAGATTTTCTCTTTTCAGTTGTTTTCAGTCTATAAATTCCCCATTTTACGAGACATCTGTGCTACAGAAACCCAATCTGATTTAAAACAGGAAGTATGCATGGGCTGTTTTTCAAATGCCATTCATTATTCACTAGCTGCCTAACGGACAACACTGGAAAACAATTTGAGACTTCACAGCAAACAAAAGCAGCTTCGGTAAGAGCTGATTATCTGTTTATTTATTCATATTAAAATAAATTGAAATAAATAACATGTTTAGCTTGTATTAAATAATAGAATATAAGATAGATCAAAGGTGATCCTTGAATGTGTTAATATGCTGTTTTTCCACTTCATATTGGTGCATTGGAGCTTCTTTCCAATCTTCAATCAAAACTAATTTTGTGTTGTTTTGATTACATTTTGCTTTCAAAGTTTTGGAACAAAAGCCTTTGTGGTTTTCCTTTCTGTCTCTAAAGGACCTCCTGTGGTTCTGCGTAATCTGACATTTCAGCTGTTAATAAGCTATATGTACTTCCTGTGAATGAACAATGCATCCTTGAACTGAATGTTAACTTCCATTGGCATTTTACAACAGGAAACTGGTATAGAAATGCCTTAAATGTTTGTTTGCGTGATGTAGCGAACAGACCTGAGAACATCCAGTGTTTATTGTCTTGAAACTCAATTTGCGTTGTTTTTCTGGTCTTCTGAAGGTTGACACAATGAAGATCGCATCTTTTAACATCAGACGTATGGGTCCAAGCAAACTGGCAAACAAAAATATTGTAAATTATCTTATAAAGGTGAGTTTATTATCTGATTGTTTAAGAAAATCACACAATAAAGCTCACAGGAAGTTATGAAAATAGACCACAACACTCTTTCCCTCAGATCTTCTCTCGGTACAGTATTATCATTCTTCTGGAGGTGGTGGACAAATCGGGCAAATCCATAGACAAATTTCTGCAGGAGCTCAACAGCACTGGGTCTGTATGAACCTTCAGAGATCGTCTCACCAACTGTAGCTCAAAAGCCTAAACGTAGCCCAAATTTAACTCCCTTTTTCTCCCACTATTAAGAGCTAACAAGAAACGCCCTTTCACAATGGTCGGAAGCTCCAGGCTGGGACGAACTCTTTATAAGGAGCAGTTCGTCTGTTTCTACAGGTACAACAATTGGAAATTAGTAAAAATGAATATATTATCAGCATAAAAATTGGCGCAAAAAGCAAAAGGATTGAATCATGCTTTTTTTTTTCTTTTTACATTTTGAAGCATGTGATACACCTTCCTCGCACCTTAATGAACTTGGATATTCAATTCTGAATGAATAGTCATTCATATTGCATGGTGAAAAAAACTTTTTGCTCATTTCTTATACAGAGAAGATGAGGCTAACCTGGTTAACACGTACCAATATGAAGACAATCAAGTGGGTGACGAGGACGCTTTCTCTCGAGAGCCTTTCATCCTGCGTTTCCACTGTAAACACACAGGTAATGCTTCAATTTCTGCTTCAACTCTAGCCTAAAAGTCTTCAGTGGCGGTATGATTTATATACTTTACCCAAAACGAAAAGACTGGGATCATCAACTCATTCACATGCCTTCCTGTGTGAATGTCTTCTGTGCAATGGGAATAAATGTGATTTGGAGCTTTTAACTTCATCAACAGTGAACTAATTTAAGAAACTGTCCAAAACTGAAGGCCGTATTCACCCGTTCATTGCAATTGCATCTTCTTACATAACCGGTAATATTTCAGGAGGTTGATCACATGTGCTCAATCATTGCTAATTGTTTTTGTACGTCTCTTTCAGTGCTGAAAGATTTGGTGCTGATCCCTGTTCACACAAAGCCTAAAGACTCACAGAAGGAACTGGACGAACTGTACGACGTCTTTCTAGAGGTCATAAATAAATGGAACACGGATGTGAGTCTAGTCCTATGCAACACATTTCAGAGAAAATGTCATTTAATTGTTTTGGTTAAAGCAAAATGCAAGAATGTACACATTTAAAAAATGTAGGTGGATTGACCATAGTTTGTCTAATGTGGAGATATGTTGATAATTTTTTGTCCAACTTAAATTGTGGCCAAACATTGATTACACTGTCTCACAGAACGTCATGATCCTTGGCGACTTCAACGCAGACGGCGCTTACGTCTCTAAGAAGAAGATGAAGGCCATCAGGATCCGCACCGATCCCGATTTCCATTGGCTGATTGGAGACGATGTGGACACCACAGTCATTGAGTCCAATGACCACACCTACGACAGGTGAGGCAGAACAAATATAAGTAAAAATGTACTCACCCTTCATCTGCTGCCTCGACCAAATCCGACAACAGCAAATAGAGCCCCATTACTTATCCGCACCAGTCTTAATTGAAATTTTTTCTAATGTTAGATTTATATATCATCTGAAAGATTAATAAATAAGCTATCCATTGATTTATGGTTTATTAGGAACGGACAATATTTGGCCGAGATACAACTATTTGAAAAACTGGAATCTGAGGGTGCAAAACAATTTAAATACTGAGAAAATCGCCTTTGAAGTTGTCTGAGTGAATTCTTAGCAATGCATATTACTAATCAAAAATTAAGTTTTGATATATTTAAGGTAGGAAATTTACCAAATATTTTAATGGAACATGATCTTTACTTAATATCCTAATGATTTCTGGCATAAGGGGGAGTTGTGGCATAGTGGTTTTGAGAGTAGGACTCCTAACTCTAAGGTTGTGGGTTTGAATCTTGTGCTGGCAATACCACGAGCAAGGCATCGAACCCCAAACTGCTCACCGGGCGCTGCAGCATAAATGGCTGCCCACTGATTTATTTTTGGGGGGGGCAGCTGTGGCCTAATGGTTAGAGACTGTGACTAGTTACCCGAAGGTCGCCGGCTCGAGTCTCGGTGCTGGCAGGAGTTGTAGGTGGGAGAGAGTGAATGAACAGTGCTCTCTTCCACACTCAATACTCATGGCTGAAGTGCCCTTGAGCAAGACAATCTGAAGTACAGAGGCATTTCGTGCGCTGTGTCGCTCTAGACTAAATGTGAATGTGCATTAATTCATCCCACTCGATTTAGTATTCATCAAACTGAATTAAACTCAGAATATGACGCAAACATGCAATGGTTAAATATGTTAAATAATTAATCCCATTTGATTAACTAATGTATTTGCTGCTGACCTGCCAACCATAATAAAAGAAAGAAATGACTTTAGATAAACTAACAATTGTGCTTTATTGCAGTTTTTTATTTTTTAAGAGTGTTGAACCTTCTCCTGTGTTCTACTGTACAGATTTAAATTTACTTTTCCTTCAGCCTGAGGTTTATTCATTACACTTTTTGGTGTGAAAGGGCTTTTACATTTGCTATAAATAGAACTTCTTATATTAAAAACAATCCAGCCCTGCTCATATTTAAAAAGTAATGCGAAAGTAACGCAAAAGTAACTCAATGCATTACTTTCCATAACAAGTAAACAAGTAGCGTAATTAGTTACTTTTTTAGGGAGTAACGCAATATTGTAATGCATTACTTTTAAAAGTAACTTTCCCAAACACTGGTAAACGTACCTTTTAAAGGAAAGTTCAGTCTGCCAGTCAAGTTTAGGAAAATGTTGATGGCAAGTTTTTTTTTCTTCTAGGATTGTGGTGTATAAAGATGACATGTTGAAAGCTGTTGTGCCAAAGTCTGCAAAACCTTTTAACTTTCAGCAAGCCTACAAACTTTCAGAGGAAATGGTGAGTGTATTAATTACATTGTGAATTTGAGGTTTGCATAGATATAAAGTAAATAATATATTGATATGATTGATTTATGGCAGGCCCTGGAAATCAGTGATCATTACCCAGTGGAGGTGAGTCTGAAGAAGTCGTCCGCGGCAAAGACCAGCGGCAAAGCCAAAAGCAAAGCACGAAAACGCAAAGCATGATGGGATACCAATGCACAGTGTATGTGATCTTAACTTCACTCTACTGGAGGAGAGATGCTACCCCTTCATAAGGAAATTCAGGGCTTAAAATAATTCAAAAGAAATTAGCTTTTCAAGCTATTTTTTTCAGTAAAGTTTGCATGCCTATAAACATTTGGAATGACTGAAATCTCAAAATAAACTTTCATTTTAATATATTTAATGCCATTTTCAAGTATCAGCAACTTCTGTAACTACATTAACATTTAGCATTACCATTAACTTTTAAATAAATACATAAAATATACAGTTGTGCTTGAATTTCTTCATACCCTTGGTATATTTGATCAAAACTGTGAAAATAAGTCTGAATTGTTTATCCATATGATCTTCCATTAAAACGTTTCCAAAAAAATCTAATCTTTAGTAGAAGAAAAAATAAATAAATAAATGAAAGTAGGGGGAATCACATTATGAAATAAATATTTTTCTTTATTACACAATGGCTCGGTACTTCTAGAAATTCTTCAGATTAAAATATCTTAATTCATATTTGCATTTATATCACACCAGGGTGACTATGTACATTAAATTATCCAGCCATGTCTTCCTGTTTCAAAGGAATGTATTAGGAAAGACCAATCAACAGAAAATGTTACAAATCTGCGTGGAAGAGGATGTTCGTTTTTTTTTTTTCATTATAAGCTCTTCATATTTACAGCCAAGCTTGCTGATACTGTTGGTAGGAACTAACGGGCTGAGATATTTGGTACCCAAAGGAAGGAATCTATGAACATGCACAGACAGGTAAGTTCACACACCACAATCTTGACACCTAGATTCAATATTGACTATAACTGCCTTTACAGGAACTTAATGAAGGAGATACGAGGGAGACTGATGATGGAGATCAGGGAAGAACCTCAGGTAAGTTAAACGCACAGTTTGCCTGTTTGAAAAGCTGCTTTTTCACTATTGCATATCGCATCACTATAAAAAATAAAAATGACTTGGCAAGAGGCCCATTGCAGTATTCTCCCAGTGAGCAAAGATATATATTTATAGGCCTATAGTGTTATTATGTGATCAATCATGGCAATAAATTGGAATGGCCACACTCACACAATAGAGAAACACATACTAGATCTTTTTTTTTTTTTTGTAAAGAAATCCTCAATGATGAAATATATAGGGAAAATAGTATTTTACACAAAATGCAAAAAAACTATTGGGCTTGTACTTTATGAAATTAAACATCTATTTATATACATTTTATGCAGTAATAACATGTAAACACTGCAGAAGGTTTTGCAACAGACTCAACTGACAGGCAAGTAATTGCACATAAATTATAAATAGTATAAAAAAAAATGAAAGACATATCCCTTTAAAGTGTAAGTGAAGCAGTCAATATATGTATATATATATATATATATATATATATATATATATATATATATATATATACTGTATGAAAAACATTTAAAATATTATATAATATTAAAATATCCATTTAAAAGATTAAAGCAGTGGTATCCAAACTGGGGGGCACAGCAAGGATGAGGGATAGTTAGGGCTCTATGAAATCCATATGATTTTTTCCTAAATCTAAAAAAATGTTTTTTTTTTTTCCAAAATATTTTTTTTTTCCAATTAATTTCTCAAATACTTTTTAAGTGTCAAATAAAATTTGATCAACTAAAAAGCATGTCTAATTAAGTAAAATATTATAAAATAACATTTACATTGGGTATGGAAAGTATTCAGACCCCCTTAAATTTTTGTTATATTGCAGCCATTTGCTAAAATCATTTAAGTTATTTTTTTCCTCATTAATGTACACACAGCACCCCATATATATATATATATATATATATTATAAATCTGCAAAAATGTCAACAATTCTGTGTTTTTCTGTCAATATGGGGCGTTGTGTGTACATTGAGGAGAAAAATTAAGTTATTTTATTTATATTTTCTTTTGTTACCAAATTCTGTGTTTTATTTTATCATTTTATTTTTTCTTAAAGTAACCTTATGATTTCCCCACCAGACAAACCCCCCCCCCCCCCCCCCCCCCTTTCCACAACCCGTCAGAAATTCACTGAAGTGTATTTAAATTTTTCTGGTTATCAAATGAAGGCATAAAACATTAATTTCATATATCATTTATCTTTTAATTACTGAAAATTAAGATTTTTTTTTCAAACAAAGGGGATGTACTACTCAAATTAAAACATGGAAGAAATGTTGTGCGATTAATCCAAAAAAAAAAAAAAAATTATAGAAGTAATAGTAGGCTTTGTACATTCTACTGAAAAATACTAGTACCGGACTTTTATTTTGACGGGTTGCTGCGAATACTTTTACAGTTCTGTGTATGTGATATGACACTAATTTTACTTAATCAAATGGTAAAATGCACATGAAGTGACTCTCCGAGCAGTTCTGGAGATGTTGTTCATGTGTTTCCGTCCTCAATTTCGTGAGACGATAAAGTCCGTGAGAATCGCTTCAGTGTTAGTGTTACTAAATTAAACCGCACATCTGCGACATTCATTAACAGAAACACGCAGTACATACAAGATTCATATTTAAATTGACTTTTGCGGCTTGATATTTATATAACGTACACATCGAGATTTGATTTAAGTGAAATGACCAACATTTGATTGATTCATTAATTCAAAGTTTGACAAATTCTATGACATTACACGTTAAATTCTGTTTCTATGACCAGATAAAAACTACACTGCGTAATTTCCCCGCTCATCAAGCGTCCACTTGCCTGATGTGAACATAAAATATATTAAAAACCACCTCTGGTGAAAGGGAGTGTAATGCAAATATATTTGTACGGTCTGGGTGAGTATATCGTCACGTTCTCGCAAGACCAGTCAGATCTCGCGAGGCACATCGGATCTCGCGAGATCTCTTCAAACACCTAATACCTAAATATAAAATTAACATTATGACGTGATAGAAAAATTGGCTATTAGTTAAGCATCGGTCTGATAAATGTTAGAAGCTGCCTGTGTTCCTAGAAGTTCAATCATATCCAGATTCAACTCAAATTTTACATTTGATTATCATTGATAAGTGAATTTTTTCATAAAAACATAATTATGCAAGCTAATGATGTAGTGGAGCACTTCTACAGTAAATAGGTAAAGTACCACATATTCTCAAAAGCATAAAAGGCCAATGTATTGTATTATATATATTATACAATTGCACTCTCTCTCTCTCTCTCTATATATAAATATAAAATTCCAATAAACTATTTGAAACTGAGATTGAGAAGCACACACAAGAAGAAGAAATATACAACTGTTAGAGGTAGAATTACGTTGTACATTTATTTGAATTTATATCTCATACATATACAACAGAGTTGCAAAGCCTTCCAAACCTTCGCTAAACTGAGGGGAAACATAGTGCGAACAGACGTCGACACAACACCGGGCTTACACTACAAGATTTTTGGTTGGATCTTGCAGTTCTGGACAGATTTCCACAGTCTGCGACAAACCCCCAGTTCATGACCAAATCTTGACCAATTGACCAATGACCAATTCACACTACTATGAAAATGTCATACTCCAGTTTTGAGTATTGTCTTGTGCTTGATGTTGTATTCATCTATGAGTTTCACACTAGACACAAAATCCCAGTACTTAGGCCATTAATCGTTCTCATTCTCACTACTGCCATCTGGGTTATGCCATTTAGTGAAACAGTCGCGCTTAGGAACGAAGCAAAACGGCATTTCACAAGTCACGCACATGACTGGAGTTTTGTTCTGGCAAACTTTGCATCTTCGTCTTCCATTGGTGCTGTCCCCACTGATGTACTTGGGCAAATGGGAGTATGGGGTAAGAGTCGCTCGTACTGGTGGAGGGGGAGATGCAAGCTCATTTACAAGCGCCTCCCTGAAGGCTTTCTGGGACAGAGGCTTCTCTTTCTTCATCTTGGCCATCTGCTGGTGCAGAATGAAGGCATTGACTACAGCGATGTCCACAAAGTGGAAAAAGAAGGTCCGATACCACCTTTGTGTCTTATGCAGAACCGTGTAATACCCTATGAGTGCGTCAGATAGATCCACTCCTCCCATGTGCCTGTAATAAGGAAAATTCATTAATTCATCATAAGATGTGTAATTTAAAAGGTACAAGAACAAACTTCACACCACTGAAAGAAATCTACTGACTTGTTGTAGTCCAGCACTGCGGCTGGAACGGGGAATTCCTGAGGAGCCCAAACTCCATCGGCTCCTTTCACATTTCTCTTTATGGTGTCCCCATTAAAGGCTTTATGAAAGGTGGAGCACATCAGGACGTCCCTCTTGTCCTTCCACTCAACAAACAGCAGATCTTCTTCCCTAAACCAGCGAATATTGCCATGAGGAGCCTGTGTCTTTGAGTGGCCAATGCGGTTAGAGCGAACAGTGCCACAAGCCCAGATATTTTTACGGAGCAAGTCTCTGAAGAGTTTGGGACTGGTGTAAAAGTTGTCAACAAACAGCTTGTAGCCGCTTCCCAACAACCTTTCATTTGCCAGAATCATGACAGAATCATAGCTAATACCCTTGCTCTCCACCAAATTGGCCTTTCCTTCATAAATGAAGAAGTCCCATGTGTAGCCACAGAGGGAATCCGCCAGTACAAAAAGTTTGTACCCCTTTCTTGTCGGTTTGTTTTTCATGTATTGTTTGAGTCCAGTTCTAGCCTTTGAGGCCACCATTCGTTCATCAATGGCGATGTTCTGAAAGGGATGGAAAGAGGCTCTGCAGGCGTCCCTGATGTCCTGGTACAGTGGTTTGATCTTACACAGGCGGTCGTATTCAGGTGTTCCCCTCTTCTTGTCATTCTCTGCATCCACTTTGGGATCACTAATATGGAGAGCCCGAGAGATTGTAAGAAATTTCTTCCCAGTCATGATTCGTGCAGGATAAGGCAGACTGTATAAGTCTGATGTTTTCCAGTAGTCTGTCAGCGAGAAGCATTTCAGCACTCCCATATAAATCACCAGTGCTATGAATGCCTTCAGATCTTTGATTGTAATATCCTCCCATGGCATCTTCTTGTCATCTTGACGCATGGCTCCATTCGCATTTGTATTTTCTAAAATTGTCTTTAGCACTGATTTTGAAAAGAACAACTCAAAATACTGCAGAGGACTGCATGTTGCAGTGGAGATTAACTGTGGGCCGGGTGTGTTTTTAGGTCTGAATATTGGCTGTGCCGGGTCTATGTCAGGCTCATCTACACTCCTCCACTTCTTTTCAGAGATGCTATTGGAGAAAGGTAGGGATCGTCTCGTGCTTCTTTTCCTAGCTTTCCCTTTGCTACTTTGCACAGAGGCAGGCGATCCAGACCTGCAAGACTTTGCTGGAGATGGTGATACAGAAGACAGACCAGATCTCTTCTTTTTTCGTGGAGTGACCTCAGGATACCAGTCATCATCATCATCATCTGAAAACCTGTTGCATGAGGCAAGAAGAAAAAAAATATAACATTTCATACGCGCTGCACTTGCAACAACAAATGAGTTATGCTACATTTCTGAATTTATATCCCTTATAATGTGTCTTTCAATAAGGTGGTATAGCTTTTCTAGGTTTTGTATGTGTGCATTACAGCTGTGTTGAAAAGCGAAATTGATTAATGAGCAAGTGTGATTATAATAATACAAAATGTAGTGGTTACAGTAAAAAATCCATCTACTCTGCACATTTAAAAAGACAGGGTGGCAATTTAATAACCACACCTGGTCCTAAAATACATTTTTGGATGTATGACACACCCAGGTCTTCCACCAAGGATTGGAACGGGAATATATAACATCCATGTGTGTTTTTGGGATATCACGATTCGCACAAACTTGCTACACATGTTGGAAATAAAGAACACCTTTCTAAACATGTTTGGCGTTGTAAGTAGTATGGTGAGCAACCTTAAGAAAACATGCTCTGCATTTATCTCATCCAAGTGCACAAGTCTGTTCATTCACTCCCTCCACCTACGATTTTTCCCAGTGCTGAGACTCAAACTCATGACCTTCAGGTTACAAGTGCAAATCCCTAACCATTAGGCCAAAATGCAAATAAACTTTTTACGCTTAACATTTTGAAAAAAAAAAAAAAATCTAAATTTGTTAAATTCTAGCATATAATAATGTATAAATAAATATTCAATTGCAAAACCTAAAAAAAAAAAAAAGTCAGGACAGAGTCAATTTGATTGTTATAGTACTTTTCACAGAGTACACTCACAATGAAAGAATGCAAACACTATTCTCTTGCTGTTACAGGGTCAACAGACAGTTGAATCGGTTTCTTATGTATAATGGCAAGTTAATCTACTACACTGCTAATAACTCTACGCCAGAGACATGCACAGACATTTTAAGGGGCCTTTTCGTTTTTTTTTCTTAACAAAACGTTAAATATATTAACATAATTTTGATTTACCAATTTATTTTAAATCCCTACCATCCAAATGCATCATGACATTTCACTTTCAACAGAAGTTTACAGAAGAATCAGTTCACGTAGAGACAATGGTCATTACACAATGTGAATGTCTTCTATGCTACTAGTTTCAAGTATATATTTAGAATAGATTACTGCACAAAGGAGAGAGCCAATTTTTCCACTAATAATTAATTTTAGTTTTTGGTGTTATTATAATATATAACACTTCTAAATCAACAAACATTACATTTAGAGGGAAAAGACTATTTTAATTCAAGTCATTAACTAAAAACTAGGGAAAGTTCCCAGTATGGATCCACATTTAGGGGGTTAGGTTTAGGTTTATGTAACGTGGGGGGAGCTCTTTGCTACTCAAATCTAGCCCAACTGCCTCGGTGAAAATCTCGAACCGGGTGATAAAATGCATGGGTTTTTTGGGGTAAAATTTGCATCCCAGGGGGTAAATATCACGTTATTGGGGTCGCTTCAACCCGAAAACCGCAGACTTGGCAACATTGGTGGTGATATGCTTGGGATATTTAGTTTATCCTATTCATCTGAAATTACTTTTGTCAAAATGTATGCAAACTAGCGAAGACACGGAGCTTAGAAAAGCATCGGAACTCGACGGATTCTAAATATTTCCGAACCAGACGCGCGCAAACAGAAACACACACGCACGCACGCACACATACACAGGCTATATTCATTTATATATAATAATTTAACCCCCCCCCCCCCCAAAAAAAGAGTATTTTTCTCGAGGAAGAAAAAAGGACAGGTAGCAAGTCCCCTTTGAGGTGTATGTTTGCACACGTGTTCATTCATTCATTGCGTGATTTGAATTGATTAGAATCCAAGCGAGACAACGAGAGTAAGTTCATATTAAATGTCTAAATGTTAAAGTCTCATTCGATCAATCATTCATTCACGTGTGATTTTTGGCATGCACGCTTTTCGTATAGATATAGGCTATATTCAAATATTAGTTAACTTACTCATCCAGAAGGGTTTCGAGATAATCGCTGGACATCTCCTCCACTGCAGAGTCCACGCTAGAAGCCACGCTCTCATTGTCCGATGATTCATCCCATTCTTTCTTCTCGTGTTGCTCTTCATCTCCATTCACGCATTCCTCCGAGCCGTCCATAACGATATTAACCTTCCCTGTTTTGCACGCGTCCATCGTTAAACGCAGCGCTAAACAGGGTCGCTCCAACAAATAGAAAAAAAATGACCATAGGGAGTTTTTTCTCCCCTCCCATATTATTGACCAGCTCCGCCCTGGAAAAACAGCAAGTAGGCTATCCCGTACAGAGATTTGTGGCCCTGATTGGATATTTTGAAATCAAGCACTTCACGTCCCCATGACAACAAAATTTAAAATAATTTGGGTGTTAGTATCAATGTTAATCTTAAGGTTATCTATAAGGCAGTGTGCTCCAAAACCTTGCATAAATTCATATTTATTAGATGAGTAGTTCGTCACTTCCGCCAAAAACGGCTCAACGATTTTTTTGACGTCACATCGTACTTCATCGTCTCATCAAATCTACTGACCAATCAAATGCTCTCAAGAATCCGAAGCGCCCGCCCCCTGCACTATAGACGGTTTGAACGGCAACAACATAAACAAACGTCACTGCACATGCGAACTTTTGTGGCCCTAACTTGGGATGGGTGATACCACAAATTAGTTTGCGATACGATACCGATACTTTTAATGTACAGTATCGTCGATATCGAATGATACTTCTAAACTGAACTTTTAGATTATGAAATTTATTTTATTATTATAGTACAATGGGTAATAATACCTACTTAACTTTTTTATCTGAAATGCATTTTAACATTCAATACGCCTTAATTGCAACTTATTAGGTTATATTGTTTACACATGGTCAAAATATGTTTACTGTAGAGGTAATCAAGGAAATGAACAAATAATATAGTTAAACTATGTTTACTCTACCATGGTTCATTGTCATAAGGGACTGCCAGTAATTGGCTGTTGCATGCATAAAATGCAACCTTTTTATTCAGAGGGTGTATGATTTATATTAACAATACAGAATATAACATGAGCAATATGAACTTTTAACATTCAAATTTAAATACATTTACTGCACATACTAGGGTACAATTTCAATAGTTTTATTGTGAAATAACTCAAATGTTTAGCCTATGTTTTTCCTGCACTGTTCTGGGCTGCCTTTTCCAAAAACATAAATGCTTTCTTATTATAGGCTACTCTTGGGAAACACAGCTCTATTTAAATGCACTGTGAGAAGTGAATGAACGTTCTGTGTAATTGATTGATTTGATTTGATTGTGTAGGGGAATTTACAGTTAAAACCCAAGGACCAGATATGTCGCAATGAAGACCAGGAGTCAGAGATGAGTTCAATTAATAATAATAATTTTACTTGAAGAAAATAGTTTGCAATTTCATCAGCAGAAGTCAGCTTCAATACTCTCGATGGAGTTCGTAGACCGCCCCCGTACAACTCAAAATCAACCACAGTTATACCCTGACAGAGGATACTAATTGCATCAATACATAAGTCAACAAAATTCTGATTGGTTCCAAAACCTAGATAAACTCTCCAAAGACGTATATCTGATACGCTGGACACTGGCAGTTGATCGTTTGTCCTGGGACTGTCTGAGCTTCTCCCTGTACAGACAGATACTAACACACATACACGGAGAACTTATATAAAATTCAGGGCTTTCTAACACTGGCGAGTGTCTTATCCTTACGGTTGGATACACACACATAATAAGTGGACATTAATCTTGAGGAAAAGAAATAGAGGGTAGAACAGGATTCTTTAATATCTCATAAGCGCACATAAGGTTACACATTTCACTCTTGCCATAACTTGATTAATAGTCAAACAAGAAATCATGTAATAATATAATTAATATCAGTATGAAGGATATGGCAACTCGGCATCCACTCCTTCAGTTGAATTGATTGATTCTGCCTTGTTTGTGTTCAGATGAGCAGGAAAATCCTTTCCACACAATTATTTGCTTACATATGTTATTAGTCCAATTTAAGGCATAGTGTAGTCATTATTTTTTGTTTAATAAACAAAATCACTGGTAAATAAAAAAACCTTAGTATCAATATTTTTTATTTGAGTATCGATACTTTCGATACTCACATCAGTATCGATATATTGATACTTCAGGATTGATTTGCCCATCCCGAGCCCTAACCTAACTCCGGTAGACTTCCAAATAGAATCAATAACAACAGCTAAGAAGTCCCTCTAGAGTAGATTATTTTTGATAACAAGCAAAATATGTTTGCTGCTGCGTACGTTAGATTTACTGAAAAATTTAAATTTATTCTCTGCCAGCAGGAGGTGCTTCAGTAACTGCTGTACACAAAGCAGCGCTGAGCTCACAAACACTGCTTTATCAGGCATATAACATGCAAGATTAAATTAAAATTACATTGAAAATTTACTAGACTAATTAAAGAGAGTCTTCCTTTATAAATACTGTGATATGAAATACCCGTGGATCAATTTAATTTTCAATCGTGCAGTACGTGCTCATGTTTATTCAGCAAAGCCTTTTGGAAATTCGGTCAGTTTTGATATTGTGAGCGCCACAAATTGTTAAATTTATAGGAAAGAAATCTCACAGCAAAACCACCTGAGCCCAACTTCAGTCTACTAGTCAACTTAACTTTAACTGCTTTTGTATACGGCGCTATAGCTAAACCGATAAACAAACACAGACAGGAAGTTAACTTAAGGACAGGCGTGTGCACCCGATGAAACGGTCTATTGGCAATTTTTTAAAAGGGGCGGGGTAACTATACATGCCCCACCCTTTTTTCCTGTTTCAGTTGAAATTATGTCACCACATAGAATAATGCAGTATTCCAGACAATCGGTAACCGATGTTTCCAAACTTATATCCGGGAAAGTGCACTGGAATGGCAGTCAAACCCATGACTTCCCACCTGTGAACTCGTACTAGATCAATGTACTCCCAGTTCCGAGCTCTGACGTCACATAGCCCGCGAAACAACAATGGCAGCCCCTACGGATAATATTGCCTACAGATGCAGTGTTTATGCATATTGGTACACATTGAAAAAAACGATTTTAGGACAACATAATGTTGCAATAAAATAAATAAGCTACAATTCCTTGCGCCCAGGAAGTTTGGCGTAACTTGCCTGGAACGCTATAAATTCGTGGTTTGAAGTCTTGACTTACGGACTCAAAAACCTGCCTGGAATGCAGCATAATGTTGCATGTTTCAAGGTACTTAAAGGGACTTTTTAGTTTTATACCCTGAAGACATGTTTGCAATACAGGAGAGGACGTTTTTGAATGAACATGTCTACTGATGAAATAGGGGAAAGTGTCCGCTATGGAAAAAATATCTTTTATGTGTATGTTTGTGTGCATGCATATCCAAAAAGAGACTCTCTAAAAGAGCACTTTAAAACAAATGTGTTTAATGGCATGCAACAATTTACAAACAGCTCATACATCTCTTAAACTAGACAAAGACATTTCTAGACCTTTAGAATATATACAGTGATATATTGTGTTTTGAATGTCTATTCATTTGCAAGACTAATATAAAGCACTTTTCTATCATCAGGTCACATAGCGCAGTATCTGACAGGGTTTGGTACAATTACAAACCATTCTACGCAGAAAAGCTTCAGCAAAGCTAGCTAGCTATGCTCAGGACAGCTACAGTGGTCAAAAGGTTTTAGTCACACGACTAGCCACATATATTCTAATTTTGCAGCACCACAATGGACAAAGAAACTATAACTGTGTTAATAAGTCTGGATCGGTTCTGCAGTTTTAAAACACATGGTGCAAAAGTCTTTAAAATACAGTTCCAGTGTGGTTCAAGTGCAAAATAATATAAAGGGGAGTTTTTTTCCGTATATCTACTTACAATGCGAATCTTTAAAACCCACCAGTCTTTTCCAATATTTTCCCAGTTTATCAGTTTTTATAAGCCTCAAATGCCTTTAGACTGACTTCAATGTCTTGCTAGTTTCACACATTTCTGGGGTTTGATAATGACCTTACTTTGATTTCTAAATATTGGTTGGCAGTTTGGACTGGTTTATGAATAAACTGCACTGTAAGCGTTAAGGCCAAAGTATACTTCGGTTTTGACATGTATGCGAGGGTGCATGCACAGTGCATGTTATGCAGATTTGTCCCCAAGATAGTACATGGGTACTGTATGCTCACAGCCGATTTTTGTAACGACACCTACTTAGTATATACAGGTAGCACATGTGCATTGAATTTTTTTATGCACAAATCTGTTATTCCACTCAATCAGTTTTTCCAGGCTGCTGTTTCACAATAGAAAACAAAACTAAAGAGACAGAAAACACAACCACAACAGACGCCTGTACTGACACAGGATTATGAGGCATAACTTTAGTTTAAAAGACTACAAAGATATTTTTATCAGTCAAAACTTCTAGAGAAAAATACTGTAGACACTAGAAAAAAAAGCAATTTCTAGAGGGCATGCGTCAACCACCTGCACCAAACAGTGTATACTTTGAAAGGCTATTCGTTCAAAAGTACGCAAACTTTAGTATATGATGTATAACTTGGGCATTACTCCGTATCAACCTCACCATCTAATCCATGCCATTTACTGTAACAGTTACGCTTTGGAACAAAGCATAAATGCACCTTGCAAGTTACACATACGACTGGAGTTTTGTTTAAGCACATTTTGCATTTCCGTCTTCCATAAGTGCTGTCCCCATTTAAGTAATCAGGTAGGTGGGATTCTGAAGTAGGAGTCGGGCGTACTCTTTCAGAGGCATATGCACGCCCTGTTTCCGCAAGCTCTGTAACAAGCGCCTCTCTGAAGGCTTTCTGGGACAGAGGCTTCTGGTTCTTCATCTTTGCCATCTGCTGGTGCAGAATGAAGGCATTGACTACAGCGATGTCCACAAAGTGGAAAAAGAAGGATCGATACCACCTTCTTGTTTTATGCAGAACCGTGTAATACCCTATGAGTGCGTCAGATAGATCCACTCCTCCCATGTGCCTGGAATAAAGAAAATTGTGATTTATCATAAGGTTTGTCATTTAATAACACAAGTTACTTTGAAAAGAAATGCATTACAATATTGCGTTACTTCATTAATAATGTAACTAATTGCATTACTTAGTTACTTTTTATGGACAGTAATGCATTACTTTAATTTTGCATTACTTTTTGTCATCCGAGCTGCGCTTGTTTATTCATATATATATCAATATCAGATATTTTCTTAAAAATGTAAAAGCAGGGCTGTCCTTAGGGGGGTGCAACTTTTGCAGCCACACCGGGCCCTGCGCTTGACACCACTGCAACAAACTTCACACCACTGAAAGAAATCTACTGACTTGTTGTAGTCCAGCACTGCGGCTGGAACGGGGAATTCCTGAGGAGCCCAAACTCCATCGGCTCCTTTCACATTTCTCTTTATGGTGTCCCCATTAAAGGCTTTATGAAAGGTGGAGCACATCAGGACGTCCCTCTTGTCCTTCCACTCAACAAACAGCAGATCTTCTTCCCTAAACCAGCGAATATTGCCACGAGGAGCCTGTGTCTTTGAGTGGCCAATCCGGTTAGAGCGAACAGTGCCACAAGCCCAGATCTTTTTACGGAGCAAGTCTCTGAAGAGTTTGGGACTGGTGTAAAAGTTGTCAACAAACAGCTTGTAGCCGCTTCCCAACAACCTTTCATTTGCCAGAATCATGACAGAATCATAGCTAATACCCTTGCTCTCCACCAAATTGGCCTTTCCTTCATAAATGAAGAAGTCCCATGTGTAGCCACAGAGGGAATCCGCCAGTACAAAAAGTTTGTACCCCTTTCTTGTCGGTTTGTTTTTCATGTATTGTTTGAGTCCAGTTCTAGCCTTTGAGGCCACCATTCGTTCATCAATGGCGATGTTCTGAAAGGGATGGAAAGAGGCTCTGCAGGCGTCCCTGATGTCCTGGTACAGTGGTTTGATCTTACACAGGCGGTCGTATTCAGGTGTTCCCCTTTTCTTGTCATTCTCTGCATCCACTTTGGGATCACTAATATGGAGAGCGCTAGAGATTTTATAAAATTTCCTCCCAGACATGATTCGTGCAGGATAAGGCAGACTGTATAAGTCTGATGTTTTCCAGTAGTCTGTCAGCGAGAAGCATTTCAGCACTCCCATATAAATCACCAGTGCTATGAATGCCTTCAGATCTTTGATTGTAATATCCTCCCATGGCATCTTCTTGTCATCTTGACGCATGGCTCCATACACATTTGTATTTTCTAAAATTGTCTTTAGCACTGATTTTGAAAAGAACAACTCAAAATACTGCAGAGGACTGCATGTTGCAGTGGAGATTAACTGTGGGCCGGGTGTGTTTTTAGGTCTGAATATTGGCTGTGCCGGGTCTATGTCAGGCTCATCTACACTCCTCCACTTCTTTTCAGAGATGCTATTGGAGAAAGGTAGGGATCGTCTCGTGCTTCTTTTCCTAGCTTTCCCTTTGCTACTTTGCACAGAGGCAGGCGATCCAGACCTGCAAGACTTTGCTGGAGATGGTGATACAGAAGACAGACCAGATCTCTTCTTTTTTCGTGGAGTGACCTCAGGATACCAGTCATCATCAGAGGGTTCCGAAAGCCTGTCGCATTAAGCAAGAAAACGAAACAGTAAATATACAGGCACAGATGCGACACATTCAAAAATAGAATGAAGCTTCATAGAATAAACAGCAAATAGTGTTAAAACATCCAACAATTATTAAAGTTTACCTCCGTTTAGTTCAGTCACTAAACTTAATAAGTAGTATCAAGTTTAGAATGTTTACCAATTATGAAACAAATTTATTAAAACTATAAAGCAGCTCTACAGAAGCCATACTATTATTATTCAGCTCAAGTCAGTAAACATTGTTTCGATTATTACTTATAAAGTAATGGTTAGTTAATTCTTAACATTACTTGAGTATAGAACAGAAATGAGAAAGAAGGGATTTTAACCCTTGTATTACATTATTGACATTTTTGTCTTTTGCAGTGTTTTTTTTTTATATATAATTTTGCCAGTGTTAATGCTATACATTTTGGCACAGTTGTGTATTTCTACTGGAGTTTTAATATTTAACTCACATTTCCTTTAATAAATCTATTTTACACTAGGTACAAAAAATAGTTCCTCTCATGACCTCAAGGACAAAAATGTCATCATTGAAACCCATAAAAAAAACGGCAATTTTAAATCCTAGGGCCATTTAACTATAAAATGATGCATTGATATTTGTTAATAGGCTTTCATTCAGTTGGCAAGGCTTCAAAATTAAAATTTTTACTATTTCTAACTTTTTTGAAGTTTGGCATATAAAGCAAATACTAGCTTTATTACGCTTTTCAGCTATTATAGAGTCAATTGGATAAATATGTATGTTGGTATGGATGTCAGAGTGTGGTTTGTATGCATGTCCTTATTGTAGGTAATGTGTATGCCAGCGGAGCTTTGCTGGAATCTAATGGGAAAAGTTTGGTACTGCACCTCAACACTTTAGTGTTAGATTGTGTTTTTTTCTGAGGTGTGAAACAAACATGATCTTTTAAAATTTGCATATAGGAGGGTGAGGAGCACAGAAGAAGCCCTCTTGCATATGCTGCAAAGACGCTTTTGTCATGTTGATCAACTAAAGAGACATGCCCGTGCTATGTTTACAGATTTCTCATCTGCATAACACCACATATTCTAATGGAAAGATTGTTTAAGCTGGGTGTGAATAGCAGAGATGGGTAGACTCTGCTTTTCCTTCATCTATTGTTACCAACATAGGGGCCCCACAGGGGAGTACTATCTCCCCAGTGTTATTTTCCCTTCATACAGAGGTTTCTCATCTGCTTTCAATGTCAAATATGCAGACGATACAGCAATTGTTGGTTTCATCACTGAAGATAAAGTGGAGTATCATAGAGGTGTCGGTGAGTTTGTTGATTGGTGTCAATCTAGTTTCCTTCAGTTAAACATCAGGAAAATTAAATGATTTTTTAGTTCAAAAGAAGAAGATGCACTCATCAACAAATAACTGTTAATAATGAGGGCATTGAAGTTGTAAATGAGTATAAATTAGTGGTCGACCGATATATTGCCAAGGCTGATATATCAGCCGATATTAGGCATTTTTTAAATATCGACATTAGACGATAAGTTTTACTTTATTTTGACGGCGCTGAGAATGGCAGAGCCTGAGCGCACACAGTGCTCACACTTTCTCTCGTTTGTCATTGTCGTTAACAGTTCTGTCTAATACGGATAGAAGTCTGTCTAATAATCAGATAGAACGGTTAAACAAAGGAATAAATGTATACAGAAAGTATTATAACGATTGTTTTTATATTATTAGTAATAGAAAGGCGAACATTATAATACTTTCTCGTTTGCAAATACCGTAACGTGTTGAAGTGATGAGAATACTTTTTGAACACAAAGAAAATAAAAATAAAATCTGTTTTTCCCCACATCAGCGTAGCGCCATTTTGGAGAATCTGAGCAGTTCTCCAATATGGCGTTACACTGAAATGGGGAGACACAGAGGAGAGGAATTTTTTAATAAAGTTGTTATTTTAGTTTTCTTCGTGTACAAATTATTCTTGACGCTTCATAACGTTACGGTTAAACCATTGATGGCGGATGGACTTTTCTGAAGATGTCTTTCATTCTTTTCTGGACCTTGACAGTGTATTTTACTTGGCAGTCTATGTGACAGTGACATGCCTCCCATGACATGATATTT
This sequence comes from Carassius carassius, assembly GCF_963082965.1. NCBI lineage: Eukaryota > Metazoa > Chordata > Actinopteri > Cypriniformes > Cyprinidae > Carassius > Carassius carassius. The sequence continues at coordinate 2,616,748 of NC_081802.1, forward strand.
TGTTTTCATCCAAAATATCTTAAATTGTGTTCCGAGGATGAACTAAGCTTTTATGGGTTTGGAACGAAATAAAGGTAAGTGATTAATGACAACATTTTCATTTTTGGGTGGAGTAACCCTTTAACTTCAACAATAATCAACAACAACAATAATAAACAAGTCTGTACTGCCAAGCTTTACATTTTTATGGCAGTTTTTTTGGACATGAACATTTTTTTCCTCTGAATCTATGAGTAACTTTTTTTTAATGACACACAAGGGTTAATAAAGCAATTCAAGATGCAACATAAAATTACTTTAAAACGAATAATATAATATAATATATATTAATAAACTAGAATAATTTTAACTTGTATGGCGACAATTAAACAGTTAAATGCCATCAAGACTCTATTCAGCTCCAAACGAATTATCATGCATATACTTCATTACATGTGGTATAAAATTTATAAAAGAGGCTTTAAAAAGGTGTGTAAACTTACCGATCCCAGAGGTGATCCAGATCATCGAGGAACATGTCTTCTGTGGAGTCATCACTATCATCCGACGATTCCTCCAAAACCATCGCCTCGTCCTGTTCATCAGTGATATTGCTCACACGCTCCTCAGTGTTTTCCTGAACCGTTTCGTCCATTTTCTCTTTTATTAGCGCTGGTCGCAAAATGCAATTCGGCAGCTAGCTGCAGCAAATAAATCTCGCACAGGCGACTGCCGAGGCTCGTGTTGAGAGTAACGCTCTCTTATTGGCTCCTTTTCTTATCCGTCCTAATGTTATTGGCCAAAGCGCCAGGCAGCGGGAACCTGGAGGAAACCTGTATTCACGTGCAAACATCCACCATTTGGCCCGACTATGGACCCCCTATAGAAATGGCACCCCTGTGAAGATCTCCAGCTCTAGTGATAGTGATGAAGCAAGTTAAACAGCTGCTTTTAAAAGAGTTATTTACTATATCGGGCAGATCTGAAAACTGACCGAGATGGCTCAATATAAGGAACACTTAAGGAATAGCCTATAAAACATAAAAATTAAATTTCAACATTAATTTGGCATGCAGAATAGGTCCTGTCTTTGTATTAATAAAAATGCATTAAAATAACGCATAAGAATGATCTAATGGAATGAGAGTGAGAGGAGTAAAATTAACAGCGAAATGCATGCAGTCCTATATTAAGAGACAACAAAAATCGTAATATAATGATATAAGAATTGGAACAGAAGTGCAAAATATTGGAACAGCGTTAAACGTGTGTTTCAAATGTTAGAGTACATCAGAATAAAAAAACGTGTTTTTTGTAACTATTTACAATAATAATACCAACACAACTTTTTTTCTATATAATTTCCAGTTAATCAATATTAAAGGCAGGCAAGTCCTTAATGGCATTAGTCACTGTCAGCTAGTTTAATCTATTTCTGTGTGTGTGTGTGTGTGTGTGTGTGTTTTAAAAAATGGGTTAATAGTAATTATTATTATTTATTGAGGTTTTAGAGTTTGATATTGCTTTCATCTTACATCTGAAAGTCTTATCATGAGGTGGTGCTCTTATCACGTTTTCTTTTTTACTTGTCTTTTAGGGTTGGGCGATATGCCGATATATATCGGATGGACGAATCGGCACGTGACTCCTCACTCTCAATCGTTTCATATTGTGCTCTATCGTTTATTTCGTGGTGCTGCAAAATACATTGTTTACGACAACACTTAAGCCGCGCATCAGCTGCTAATACTCGAGTCGTGAGCATTTTTGCCTGCTTTATTGGCTTTGAACGATTGCATAAACATTTATATGCGTGCAAATGCTCGGCTTTGCAAAGTATCCTCATAAGCACAGTCATATAGGTAGTGATGGCAAAATCGAGGCCTCGTGAACCAATGAAACAGTTGAACCAAATGTGCCATATTGTTTCGAGGCTTCGAATCAATCCGACACCCGTCTCAACGTTGAAACCTAGTGGTCACTTGCAGGTGTTGATCTGAAACAACCTTGACGAGCCATTAAAAAAATGTGTTGTTTTTTTATTATTATAATGTTCTAGTATGTGAAGCTTGTAACCTATAGGCTCCTCACTGTGCATAATGTTATTTTGGTCATGAAAAATGAATATTAATAAAAGAAATCAAGCCACAATGTCTCACTTTTTTAGAGATTTTTATTCAAAAATATTAATTTATCTGCTGTGGAAGGACTTAGCCTACTTCTTTTTTTTACAGATAATTTCTCCAGCCTTTGAAAAAATCCTCTCACAAGGGACACTTGTTGCTGGCATACAAAGATATTTTTTTGCAAGGACATACAAATGAGGAAAGATTACTGCTCTCTCTTTCCAATAAGTTAGTGGATCATGAGTTCTGGGCAAATACGCATCGTTGATGTATTTTTTCACTTCCACTGTGGCATCAGCTGTAGCATTGTGTATCATCTTGGTTTGATGGATGCGAGTATCAAAAAGTTCCCATAAACTGTCCTGTGTTTCTACTGGTGTTGATGTTGATGGTGATGGTGATGATGATGATGATGGGTGTGATGTTGACATTTCTGGGTCTGAATAAAAATGAAAACAGCAATTAGTAACAAATCCTAAACTGACGGCATATATGAAGGATATATTATATTACATGATTCAGATTACATAACATAACACAGACTGAAACTGCTCACCAGGATTTGTGTTTGAACGCATCAGTGAAGCACACTCCAGTGTGATATGCTTTTCAGCTTCCTGGGCTTTGGCAGCATTTCCAAATGCCACATTTTTGAACCTTGGGTCCAGCAGTGTAGCCAGTGCCAAGGCTCTAAAACTCTCATAACCTCCACATCTGGAGTGCAGACCTTCTTGCAGATGTGAGCCTATGAGCCAAAACAGGAGAAACACATATTTATAATAATGACAATAATATGACAGTTATGGCCAATCACATGGGTAGTATGGTCATTGTGGCCTACCTAATTGAACAGTTGATTCCTGCGTTGCATTTCCTTTTTTCTGTGCAAGCTTGTGCTGCAACATCCTGTACAGTGGTATAAGCTTTGAAGCAGACACTCTCTTTTCCTCTGACATCTCTGTTGTTGCGAGTTTGAATGGTTGCAGTATTGACAATGATTGTTCAATAATGTCATAATCAATACTTGTCAGGGGAGCAGTATCATTGTTTAAGTTGGAAAGTGCAGCAGCCACTGGTTCACGTTGGTCATACAAGCGCTGTAGCATGTCAAATGTGTTGTTCCATCTCGTGTCAACCTCCTGTATCAGTTTCAGAGTTGGTCTTCCCATCAAGCTCTGCATCTCCACAAGCTTGTCCTTTGCTTTGCAGCTGGATCTGAACAACCCCACTATCTTTCTGGCCTTCTGGCGTATTTCATTGATGACTGGGGTTTGATCTAGTGCCTTTTTCACAATCAAATTTAAAGTATGAGCAAAACATGGGACATGGCGAAGGTGGAGTAGCTGGGCACTTAGGATCATGTTAGATGCATTGTCAGTCACCATGCACTGAACTTTGGAGGTTATTCCCCACTCAGCCATTAGCAAGGCTTTAGCCTCCATGAGATGCTGGGCTGTGTGGGTTTGGTAAAACCTCCTTACACCCAGTACAACAGTTGCCATTTTTGCCTCTGGTGTTATGTAATGGCAAGTCACACCAAGATATCCATCCATATTAATGGAGGACCACATGTCAGCTGTAAGGCTAACAAATTCGGCCTTTTGTAGGTCCTCCATTGTCTTCTCCTTGGCTTTGTTGTACTTTTCGCTGGCCATTATTTTAAGCACCTTCCGGGATGGGAGGACATAGCTTGGATCAAGCTTGTTCACAAATGCCCTGAATCCCTCATCGTCCACGATGGTGAAGGGCTGCAGATCCTTCACCACCATGTTTATAAGAGCCTCATCCAATTCCCTCTGTCTGACTTTTAAAAGAGAAGACAAAACATACTTTCAGACAAATACATTGGAAAAATACAGCTTCAATTAGTGCACATCTATTAAAAGTATAGCCTACTGGTTCATTATTTGGAAACCTTCCAGTGTTTATAATCAGTGCTTTATATAACTTATAAACTTTATAAACAGTGTCCCAAAAGGTTGTAATTATATTTCAATTATAATTATATCCCAAACAATGCATACCTTGCTTAGATGGCCCAGCAGTGTCAGTAGCAGGCCTAGGTACAGGGGGAATGCCATCCTCTGCACCCTGCAAAATGGCAGGATGAGTGCTCCTCAAATGGCGCATCATGGATGATGTATTGTTGCAGTAGGCTAGCTGCCGATCACAATACACACATCTCACTTTATTTGGGGTTTCTAAATGGAAATGCTCCCACACCACAGATGTACGGCATCTCTTCTGGGGAGCTTCCATTTTATCTATCTATCCAAATCTATCTATCTATATATGAATCGATCTATGTATCTAGATATGTATCTATAATCTATGTATCTATATATGTATCTATCTATAATATATGTATTTATATATGTATCTATAATCTATCTATAATATATGTATTTATATATGTATCTGTAATCTATCTATATATGTATCTATCTATTAATCTAGCTGTCTATATATATTTATATCTATGTATCTATTAATGTGTCACTATATGTATACTCTGTCTGTCTCTAGCCTCTCAGTCAATGTGTTGTGTAAATTTAAATGTAAGTCTAAATTGCCTATAACTAATCAAATCGCACTATGTCACTATATCACCAAAAATCCGCTATCTCAAAGTCAAACTCCTCTCACAAAAACCCACGAGGTCAAAATGCGTTTATTTCACTTTTATACAGATGTGCGATTGTGTGGTCTGTTCCCGACCGTTCCAATCAAACGCTGATTCGGCGGACCACACCTGATGAAACAATTAGTGAAACACTTCGAGGCTTCGTTTGGTCATAGTCACGTGACATGGGTGTTTCGAATCACGCTTCGGATCAGTGTTTCGACACATCTGCGCTTCGGGATCTCGCAAAGCTTCGGAACGACTGTTTCGCTTCAGCCATCCTTACATATAGGTCTTAAGGCAATGTAAACAATTGCGAGAGAAAGCACATATGTAACTGTATATTGGACTTCGGTCTTAAAGGGGAAGCTGTCCAATATTCGTCCTGTCTGTCATTCATGAAAATCTCTCACTGCTCTTGCCTAAATCACTTTTAGTAACTAGACTAAGAAGATAGATAGATAGATAGATAGATAGATAGATAGATAGATAGGTGGATATAACTTGCACAGTGAAGATCAACTCATTTACACAATGTATTTTTTATTTATTGTAGTTTTTGTCCTATTGCTTGTAATTAGTTTCTTGTTCTTATTCCATCACTGACTGTTTATTTATCTCCAGTGAGCTTGAGTTTTTTGTGTTATTTTCTTGTATTAGTTTGATATCGACATTGGTAACAAATATTATGAAAATTGGTATCAAAGAAAGAAAGAAAAAAAATAGAAAAAAATAACTATATCAAGATATATATCGTTATCGTGATATCTATCTATCTATATATATATATATATATATATATTTTTTTTTTTTTTTTTTTTTGGTCAAATCACAAACCCCTATTGTCTTTAATCAGATAAATGTTAATATGACCTTGCATAACATTTATAAATGTATATTACTACAATAGGACTTCAACATCTATCAAAACAATGTGGCTACCAAACCATCTATCACAATATAAAAAAATTAAAATCAAATGAAGCAAGCAAAACCCCTACCTGCATGACTTTCCAGTAGGTGGCGCTCTCAACACTTCTTAAACTGCATGACTGCTTGAGGGAACAATATCATGGTTTTGTCTGCTTTCACTGTTTTTGCTATTCTGGCGTATCAAACCAGTAATTTAAAGCAACGGCTCATTTAATATTACCAAATGTCTTTCTGTAAAAATAAACATTTTACATGGAGTTTCTTGGTAAAATAAAACATAAAATGTAATAGCATCTGATAACGGGCAAATAAGGCCATTTTACCAGCTAAATGTTAACATTCAAATCCATATATAAAAACATGGTTTTGCTAATAAGTTTCAAATATGTGTGTCAAAACAGTAAGGGGAGCAAAAATGTCTTACCAGTAGGTAGAGCTCTCAACACATCTTTAATTTAACAAGATGTCAGCGAAAGGGAAGAATATCAAGATTTTGCTTGCATAGAAATACACTGTTACATGAAATGCCTGTAATACTAAACGGGTAATACAAACTCTCAAAAAAATTGATTTTCACTCTAATTAAGCAAAGCATGGAAGCACATTGCATTTTATAATTGTCATCTTGTGTAAACTGAAAAGTTCCTGCTTGATAATGTGGCTCTTAAATATAAAACACTTCAATGCACACCTCAAATGCATGATAGTGTTACTGTTTTCTTATAAAATGATTACTACTGGGCATGCAGTATGGGAATGTTGTTGACACGGGCCATATTAAACATTTAGATGAAATAGGAGCATGGTGAAAGAGAGACTGAGAGCGTGTGTTCACTGCCGATCTGGGAGCTCAGATAAAGCGGACCGTGTGTATGTGTGTCTAATCTCAAACAGGTTTTCCCACAAAAGGAACTCTCCACCCCATCCTGGTTGGACTTTAAAAGCCCAGCCTCCCCACAGAGAGACCATTTCGCTCAGTTCTGCCCACCTGTTCTCATCTGAAACGTCTTCCATTGCAGCTCCCCTCGGTTTGTCTTGTCCAGCTATGAGTCTGAGAAGCAAGCGCATCAGTTCCAGCAGCTCTGTGAGGAGCAGCGGAAAGATGGGAGGCTATGGTTACAGCAGTTTAAGTGGGATCTCCCTGGGAGCATCAGCCCCGAGCTTCAGCACCAGCTCGGCCTATCTGGGACCTCCCATCTCCAGCATCTCCGTCAACAAGAGCCTACTGGCTCCCCTCAACTTGGAGATCGACCCCAACATCCAAATGGTGCGCACTCATGAGAAGGAGCAGATCAAGTCGCTGAACAACCGCTTCGCCAGCTTCATCGATAAGGTACAGTTTGGTCTCTTGTTCCCAGGGAACATTTTGTAGAGTTTCAGCCAAAAAGTTAGTGGTCTTTGAATGTTAAGACCAATGGAGTGTTGATGGTGATGATAAAGTCTTAATACGATCAACATCCCAAACCTCTAAGGGAAAGGTGATTTGGTAGAGTCACATGAAAACGATAGTTGTGTAGCGTGACCCATTTCTCTCAAGTCTGTAACCCGATAAAAAGCAGGTCAGATCTGACCAAGCCAACTGAAGACAGCACTATGCCAGCGAGTATGAAGGAAGCTTTTGTGTGCCGGAGGACAATGCAACCGAATCCCAGGAGCCCGCTGGACTGTAATCGACACTTCAATCGCACTGAAGTACAACCAAGTCACTGTTGTGGGTTGGGGCAGGGCTGGGTCTTCCAACACGGGTCTCGGGTCGGCTTTTAAAGTGCTTGAAATTAAGGATTTGCAAAAAACCCATCTAGGTCAGTCACTACTCTCCTGAGTGTTACCGTTCAGCTAATGGAGAGTCATATTGCTCTGTTAATGAGTACATCCTTGCAGGGTGGGCATCGCTTAAAGCGGCCAGGCTTTCAGGATGTACAGTGAACTGAAGAGGTCTCAAAAAAGAGCTCTTAAAATGCTAAAATTTCACAGAAGTGGACTCTTTCTTCTTTGTTTTTGCAGAATCATGACAGGAAAACTTGTAATGTAAAAATTCGTAGCAGAGCATCAGTTGAATGCTTTAATTTTACTACCTCATGTTCCTCAAGGAAGATTTACATTTACTACAACTTTCCACTATGTTCGGTACAAAGAAATGGTTTCTTTGAGCAGAAAACTTAGGAGTTATAGATGCCATCTGAGGATTCACCTGTAGTTTCAGTTAGCGCTGGATTAAACTGCATAATGTTTCTTATAACACTGAATACTGAAATGGATCAGCCATACTGGACTCATTAGTTCCGGAAAACAACAAAAATTATATTTCTGTTCAAATTTTTGATACAGTAAAATATTTATACTTTTATATATTTTGATACATTCATACACACACACACACACACACACAAAAATAATAATATACATATATATATATATATAAATACATAAAATTATATAAAAAATTATAATAAATTAAAAATATATTTTTAATATTAAATCAAATATTGAGTATATATTTTATAATAAATGTATCACAATGCATTAGAACTAAAAACACTCCTTTCAATACAAAGGCCCAAATTTGATGTATATCCTTTCTCTTTATGTTTATATCTATTCCATATGAAAGACGAATTGATTTTTTTTAATTTATTATTTATTTATTTTTACATGAATGAATGAAGAATCAAATGATTTACTGTTACCTCTACAGGTACGTTTCCTGGAGCAGCAGAATAAGATGCTGGAGACCAAGTGGGAGCTTCTGGAGAGCCAGACCCCGGGCCGCTCCAACGTCGAGCCCATGTTTGATGCTTACATGGCCAACCTGCGCAGACAGATGGACGTGGTCAACAACGACAGGAGCAAGCTGGATGGAGAGCTGAGGAACATGCAGGGCCTGGTGGAGGACTTCAAGCACAAGTAATGTATTTAGATCTACACTATGCCTTTGACGAGAGTCTCTCCTGTTTTTCTTTGAGAAATTGATTGTGAAGCCCCAGCTGCTAATGATTTTCTTCTTAACTTGAACCGACGCAGCTCATTAAATGAATTTGATTTTAAAAACAACATACGACTGTATTTGCAATAAATGTGTTTAATATTTAATCTGTGACCACATTCACAGACTGACAGATATCCACTTTGTATTTCCTTTGACTCAGATATGAAGATGAGATCAACAAAAGGAACAATCTGGAGAACGACTTTGTGATTCTGAAAAAGGTGCAATGCCTAGAAGTCAGATGTCAAAAATAGTATTTTTACACATTATGAAACACAATAGGTATGACCTCACTGACTGTAATACGGGGTTAAGGCAGGTTACCAAGTTAAACAGTTGGACTTCTGGGACCAGGGAAAGTTAAAACTTTCACAACACGTTGAATAAAAGCAGCCCAGGAGAGGAAACAATGAGATATTTGGGAGGGGTGAAGAGTTAAGCTGCTAAAGTTGAGCCTGAAGGGATCAGATCACCATTGACAAAAGCCTGGGTTGGGACACAGCATTATTTATACACTAGAGGAGATCTGTTTTCAATGGCCTCCCTACTGAGAGTAGCAAGAAGTCAAAGTTGCATATTAAAGATCTACAAGATATGGCTCTTGATATATCGATACAAGTCTTTTCTGGTGAATGTGAGAAGGACGACACACAAGTCATTAAAAGTTGCAATTGAGAAGAGGAAAAACTGAGTACTGTGTGTCCTGCAGGATGTAGACTCTGCTTATCTGGTGAAAGCTGATTTGGAGGACAAAGTTGGTGCCCTGACTGACGAGATCAACTTCCTGAGAACCATCTACGATGAGGTGACACACACCACACACACACACACACACACACACACACACACACACACACACACACACACACACCCCTTTCAAACATTTGAAACAATATAAACATATTTTAGTTCCCTTCACTCCATAACAAACCCTTTAAATTGAATAGTATTCAGAACAGAACATGAAAAATGTAAGTTTAAAACAAACATAAATTATGGTGGCATTCATTATAAACAATATTTACAATAAACGCCAATACAAACAAATGTATTTAAAGCCAACTCAATAAATGTAGGCTTACATGCCTTTATGCATGTTTTGTGTGCTTGACTTTAATTGCATAATATAAGTTGCAACATGATTTATAGTCCACAAGCTATACAATACTAATGTTTTGTCTTTAAATCTTTAACAAAACACATGGCCATATAACTGCCCTTACGAAAAAGTAGTATACTTCAAGTTTATTTTACTAAGTAGACTTAAGTAAAGTTCAAGTATATTTTTAAGTATACTTTATGTGGCAAGTATACAAATATCAGTGTTCTAATAGTATACTTGTAAGTGTACTGTTTCAATACTCGTTGGGACTAAAATGGCCCTTTTTCCCTTTAAGTATAAGAGAATCAAACTTTGTTTACCTCTATGTTTGTAGTTTGTACTGCAATTAACAGTGAACTTATAGGTTTACTGATCTTTACTAATTAAAACCTTTGTACACTTTGAAGCATAATCTCAGTAAACTACTAGTTTAGTAGTTTTATACTGCAAGTATACTCATAAGTTTTCTTTAAGTGAACTTTACATCATACTTTAAGTATACTACTATGTCCCTATTTAGGTTTTAATTTGTATATATTTTGTTATATGAATATCTGAACATACAGAACATCCAAAGAAAGAACAGGGTATCTGCTTGTAAACAAAAACATTTTATTCAAGCTTCATGCATTGTTTTTTAGACACTTTAATGTTGATATGGTTTCATAAAAAATAAAGAAATAACATTTTTAACAAAAAGCTGAAAAAAGACTATAAATTGGATTAAGAATGATAATAAAAACGTAGATGGAGTCAATCAACAACCCAAATCTTGACTGTAATTATTACCTCTTCATCTGTCATTTTATTCCATAACGTTACAGTTTTGATGCGATTTCAGGCAACCCGTAACCTGTGTTTTTCCAACCTTATACCCGTGAAAGTGCACTGGAACAGCAGTCAAACCAGTGACTTCCCACCTGTGAACTCGTACTAGATCAATGTACTCCCAGTTCCGAACTCTGACGTCACACAGCCCGCGAAACAACAATGGCAGCCCCTACGGATTATATTGCCTACGGATGCAGATTTTATCAAGTCGTACACGTTGAAAATAGATTTTAGGACAATTATAACATTGCAATAAAATTAATAATCTAGCTACAATTCCTTGCACCCAGGAAGTTTGGCCTGACTTGCCTGGTATGCTACAAAGTAATGAGTCATGGTTTGAAGTTGTGATTTACTTCAAAAAAAGGGCTCAAAAACCTTCCTGGAACACAGCATTAGTATCTGTTGTTTCTTTTTTCTTCTTAACTTGTGTATTTGGGGTGGGGGGGGGGATTTCTGTGCAGAAGACTAGCGCCCTCTACCCTATAATAATGAAATTATAATTTTAAAAAGTATAAGTATACTTAAATGTCATTTTAAGTATATTCCTGAGGAGTACATAAAGCCCATTTCTGAGAAGAACATAAAAAGTAAACTAAAAGCATACTTTCCTATATTAGTTTAAAATAAGTATACAGTACTAATAGCACACTTGAATAAACATATTTTTCTTAAGGGTGGTTGGACCAAAAGAAAATATCTAGTCCAATGTGGTGCAATTACATTTTTACATACACACCTTCCTAACTAGTTTCCACACAGCTAAAAAAAACTCCCTTAAACACAAACTTACCTTGTCTCTCTGGATCAGGAATTGCGTGAGCTGCAGGCAAGCATTAAAGACACGTCCGTCATCGTGCAGATGGACAACTCACGAAACCTCAACATGGATCATATTGTGGCCGAGGTCAAGGCTCAATATGAGGAGATCGCAGTCAAGAGCCGCGAAGAGGCTGAATCCTGGTACAAGTCCAAGGTAAACACAAAATGCAAACTTTGTCCCTTGATGAATTGGTTGCATAGAGATTTTTAACTTAAAGTCATCAGACAATACCCTTTTCAACTTGTATTTCTGATTGAAAATGGAAACTCAAGTGTCATGAAATGTAGAGCGGGATTGCCTCCAATGGGAATTGGTTGGATCAAAAAGCTGTTTCAAAGAAAGAGAAGGTCATTACATTTTGATAAAAGATTTTTTCCCTTTGGAATAAGGAATCGTTAACAATGAGACCAGGAAGGTGGATTAAGAAAGTAAGCTTTTCATGTTGACTTAAGGTGTTTTTCTTCATAAAGATTCATAAACATCTAGGAATTCATTTAGTTTAGATGAAACATCTTTCATTACGGCACACACGTCAAATGACTACAGTAAATTGTATCTGACGTACTGAGCTTTTTTCTTTTTCCATCTCGTTTTGGTCAGTTTGATCAGATGTCCTCTCAGGCCAGTCAGTACAACGATGAACTGCGAAACACTAAAGGAGAGATTGCAGATATCAATCGCATGATCAGCCGTCTGCAGAGTGAGATCGAGGTTATTAAATCACAGGTGAGAAATGTTCAAAATTAACCATCGCTTTAACCTCAACCTATTGGTGGTCGCCTATCTCAAGGCTACAATTGTTTTAGCGAGCTAACCTGGAGAACCAGATGGCGGAGGCTGAGGATCGTGGCGAGATGACTGTGAAGGAGGCCAAATGTCGTATTAAGGACTTGGAGGAGGCGCTACAGAGAGCCAAGCAGGACATGGCTCGGCAACTCCGTGAGTACCAGGAGCTAATGAACGTCAAGTTGGCGATGGACATTGAGATCGCCACTTACAGGAAGCTGCTGGAGGGCGAGGAGGACAGGTAACACATTAAGTCCTCTTATAGCATGTTGTATTTTACCTAAGAGGGGTGGAACTGTAATCGTTTACATTTACAAATATTGACTATGTAAATTTTTTTTTTTTACCTTACAGAATTGGACAGCAGTCCATTGTGAACATCCAGGCTGTATCTAACTACAGTAGGTGTAAATTAACTAATGGGACATTATTAATTACAACAATGACCACAGAAAACACATACAGTGAGCATCAAATCCAAAATTACGCCATTTACTTTTATTATAAGTTACTGTTTTTATTTAATTTTTTATATTCTTTATTTTCAAACAGGAAAATTGAGTTACAGTACACAAGTAGTAATAAGTTACTGGTTTTGTGTGTAATTTAAAAGGCAGCATTACCATTGTTGCTATTGGTACATTTGGAGATGCCCATGACCTTTTGATACATCTTGGTCAAAAGGCTTCTCAAAAGTGTTTTCTGCTGGTCCATTACTTAATTAAAAACCCATTACACACCATCCAACCAATTGTTCATAAAAAAATAAAGTCAGTCTTTGTCTGAAAGAGTATATTCAACATCCTATTACAAAAGTAAAATGGGTTACAAATTCCATTTCATGTTGAGTAAAACCCGTTCATCAGCAGCATTTTAAGACACATACAATATAACCTTCATACACAATTTGTATGAAGAAATAAAGCTACATATTATTGTTTTTCTTCACAGGTTCCAAAGGGGTGAATGGTTTTCAGCAGAACAGCTCTCCATCCCCTAAAATACTGATCAAGACTACTGAAATCAGAAACAACACCAGATTCAGCAATCACTAAAGTGTCAACCAATATATATATATATATATAGGGCTGTCGCGGTTAAGAAATTTCCCCTGCGGTTATTATGGGTGGCTCAATAGCGCGATATGCGGTATTACCGCCGTTTTTTTTTTTTACATACCTAATTTATCCTGATTTTGCTGCATACAAAGCTCTATCGTTGAGTTATGTAGCATATATTGTTGCTTTTTTTTAACTGACAGAGAGACACGTTTTAAAACATTTGTTTATTGTTAAATGCCAAACAGCAACAAGAACATGCGTTTTCCAATACGTTTTTTTTTTTAAAGAAATCAAAGAGTTCTAACATGTATTACACGTTATTGTGCGCGACTTTGGACAGCAGCGGAAATCTAGACTGATTATCGCGTCACCTCTTGCCCACCAGGACAGTGGATTCGCGTTGGAGTCGATGCACTCCTCAAGCAGATAGCGTGTGTGAACTCGTTATTTGCTCAAGCTCTCTTGGGTATGGGCACTGACGCTGAGGTTGTCCGTGACTTCAGCAGGTATGCCTGTTACTTTCACGGCTGTATTTTACAGATTTCGCAAAGGCTTCAGCTACTCCTAACTTTCGACCGGTCTCAGCTGTTCTTTTTGATGTTGCTCCGCGACCTGATGCTTGAGGGGGCAGCTTCGCTGGATGACAGGGGACACTCTAAAACGCTTAACATGCCTTAATGTACTAAGACAGTGATATTAACAGACCAAACTCACTAAAAAAATCATACTTATAAAGTATACTATCTATAAAAAAAATCAGATGAGCCCCAAGTATAAATGCAACTCGTTTAATAACACGTTAAGCCTTTTCCTCCCATAGACAACCGTTATAAGTAAACGCTTAATGTGGCTTAATGTACTAAGACAGTGATTTTTAAAAACCAAACTCACTAAACATTATACTAATAAAGTAGTATACAATGTACAAAAAACAAAACAAAAAAACAGATGATCCCTGAATATGAATGCAAGTCGTTTAATAACACGTTAAGCCTTATGATGGTTTTCTATGAGAGGAAAAGGCTTAACGTGTTATTAAACGCGTTGAATTCATATTCAGGGATCATCTGATTTTTTGTAGATAATATACTTTATTAATATGATGTTTAGTGAGTTTGGTCTGTTAATATCACTGTATTGTATTAAACTACGTTAAGCATTTTAGAATGTCCCGATGACCTCAAATTAGATGTATTGCCGCGTCACAGGAACCTTTTTTGCAGCACATTTTGCATATCGGCTCATTTATATTCGCTGGCTCGCCCTTTTCATTGGGTTGAAAGCCAAAATGTTCCCAAACTGGCGCCGTGACATTAGGTTTTGGGACGAGATCGAGCGTCTCCCATCGTTTCAGTCGGCCTATTCAAAACAAACGAAGCACCATAAAGCTACAACGGCTCGCGAGAAAATTACAGTCGTAACCATATTGTATCATTAATTTATTTAACATTGAATGCACAGTGACAAATTGAAAAAAACAAAAAAACAATAAGGCCACAGCCTCATAAAAAAAAAAAAACAAAAAAAACTGAACACTGCGGTTGCCGCGGTTTCTGCGCTTGCTATCTTTCCTCTGCGGTTTGCTTGTCAATAGCGCGGTATTACAATATTGCGGTTATCGCCACAGCCCTATATATATATATATATATATATATATATAAAGCTACACTATACCTATGACCTACATATATATACCTATAGACATAAACATAGAAGTAGTTTTCTTTTGTCTTTCTGTGAATCAATGGAAAGAATCAGATATTCATTTTCCTGAAGGAACTTTTTGCATGATTCATATACTATATATATATATATATATATATATATATATATATATATACACACACACACATGTATTCAATATAAATACTCTGAAATTAAATGATGATATAACATGAAGTAGTGGAATGTTTTATTCTACAGAATTAAATATTTAAAGGGATCATTTTGCATCAAGTCTCATTTACACTTGCAATACAATCTGACAATCTCTAGGGCATCTGTTTATTTACTTATTATTTTGGACACAGTGTGTATCAATATAAGTATGTAACGTAGATATACCTTCAATCTGATACACCATCTGAACAAACAGATCTGATTTCACCACTTTCAAAATTACAGTCCTAAAGATTGAAGGTGAAAAAAGATGAAGATGATTATTATTGTGTGCATTGTGAACAAAAAAACTCAGATTAGTCAATGTCTGAACACAAACCATAAAAAAACCTTCATCAAGATGAAAGGAGATTTTTAAGAAAAATAACACCAAAGAAAATAAATTCTCGACAGTGCAGTTTGAGTATTTCTTCCTGTAAAACCTGTTCAAATGTAACACATAATTTGTTATTTGGTTACAGGCAAATACACACATTGGATACTGGATAGTCAGCGACAGTAAAACATGATACAATGAAATTCTGCATATGCCCTCAATGCTCTCTGGTATCATTGAGGCTTCGTAAACCCATACAAACATCAACAGCAGCCTCAGGAAGACATGTGTTTAAGTAATATTTCAACAGAAGTATAACTAGCTCATTGGTTTCAACTCTACTGTAATCCCAACAATCAGAATTAGAGTAATTTTTGAGGAAGAGAGAAGTCATTTGATATAAAAGGGGTTTTCTTTAGCGCATTATGGCCAATGAGGGTTTAACATTACCTTGAATCAGACAAACACCACATATCCTCAAAATTACATCCTGAAGAGCTTTTGGTGATGAAAAGCATCATGGCGAAGACACAATGACCAATATAAAGGCCAGAATACACCTACCTAGACCTATTTAATATCCTAATGAAAAGTTTGACTATTATAGTTCTTACCACAAAGCTTCAGTTTCGCAGAGGCAGGTCCTCATCCAAAACATCTCCGTTTCACGTACTTCTGTTACTTTCACTAGATTTTTTAAACTTAATGTGTCCTATTTCATGAAACATCTAGGCCTATATAAACATAAATTATATATACGAAGAAAGCAAACAGCCACTTCACCGTTAAGTTGTTTGTCTGTTAGTTTTTGAATTCTGAAAGCGCGGTAAGACGTGACGTCGGGAAAAGCGCGCCGATTTCTGATTAATTCTTTTAGATTAATTATAACGATTGATTAATTATAAATAAATAACATGGAATAATTATAAATGATCATATAAATTAAAAAATATTATAAATAATTCGTTTGGGCGTTATAATCCTCGTATGGTGTCATTATATGGTTAATCACAAACGTGTTTTTACTTTAGCATCAAAGTGGATAGGCCTGTTCGTTAAATTAAAACATTCAGAGAATATGCTAGCTCTGCCTGAAACAGTTGCTATTAAATAATTAACAACTTTAAAATTAGTTTTATACGAAACAATAATTTAGAATTATAAATAAAAGCCAGAGGACACATTTTTAAGAATAATAATACTAACAAAATGCTACAAAAAAAATGTCTTGCACTCATTCATACTGACTGTCGAACTCATGGCAAAAGCAAACATCACTAGTGCTTCCTTGTGGTTGGTGAATAGAATTACAGTCCATCAAATTAGTATTAGAGTCTTGTCAATCCATATAGTCAGCACAAGTGACTGAGGACTGATTTTAACGGATTCATCTTCTGCCCGACTGTGTTGCTCTTTAGTCTTTATCATCATCTTCTGAAGAGAAGAAGACTTCTGTCCCATGTTGTAGACTCTTGAATCTTTAAGAGAGATGCACAATTGAGATGCACCCACAAAGTCACATGCAAAACACATTTTGGTGATTAAAACTACGTTTAAATGATATGCTTGATTGTTCATATTGAAACCAATCAGTTAATAATGAATAATTTATATATAATTATAGTTTAAATAAATACGAATTTAGCAACATCTAGACAATAAAATATTTTACTACTGAGCATAATCAGAGAGAGAAAAAAAGACAATATTTAATCATCTTATGACCTAATTTATACTGGTTTTACATATAATAATTAAAATAGATACATATGAACGGTTAATGTATTAGAGAATTTCAAAATATGAAGGATAATAAGGCAAGTCACGTCATAAACATGGGGAATGTGTCTCCATGTTTGAACACAATAAAGCAGAAATTACTGTTACCAAGATTTTTATTGCTCACTGCTAAAACATACATTTTCAGAAGATTTATTTTAGAAACCCACAAGAAACCTATGAGCGAAAAACGCTTTTACTACATTTGTCCCTTCCGCTTCGCCATACGTCATGAAACGAAACTGCGCAATGCGCATGCGCAAAAGTAATTCGCCTGACATTGAGAACAGAGCTGCATTTCCTCGTACTTTTAATTGGAGATTTAATAGGTAAGACTCCACATTTGCCATATTTTATGTGAACGCAGTTACATTAAACGACCTAAAACGTTATTTATGTTGAAGAAAGATTAATCAAACCTGTTTTAGACCTTTTTGCTGGAAAACAATTGAATTGCAGTTGAGATAATAGAGCTGAGATGCAAACTCATGCTAATGTGTGGTAAAACTGAAGAAAAATATAATTATTATTCACGAACAAATGGTGCAAAAATACGGTGCCATGTACCATGGTTATACCATAGTAGTTTGAATCTATAGCCACGAACCTAAAACATACAGATTATAATGATTAGTTTGATATAATTCATGATATTTCAGAGGCTCTTTTTAAAAAACAAGTTTTACGACAATATTACAATGAAGAAAAAGCAGAACAAAAGACAAGACCAACTTAGTAATGCAACAGATTAAATGATAATAATAAATACAAATAGTAAATAATAAAAGTGCGGCTTAGCAAAACAATGAAATTGCAGTCTATATAATACAATAAAGTTTAACTGAAAAAAAAAGCAAAAAATCAGTCTACGTCTGACAATAAACACGTTCTGTGACATTGCTTAAAAGGGCCCCAAGCTCTATTAAATGGGTCTCTAAATAGAATTTTAGAGTTGTTTTCTAACTTTAGGGAAAAGAGCACATCTCTAATCCACTGTGTTGGAGTTGAAGGCCTTTAAGGCCTCACGTCTTTGACGTGTATCCCTGCTTGCTTAGTTTTTTGCTTACTAGAATGCTCTGGAATTCTGGAAACATTCGTTTTTGACTCCCATGACGTTACGTTTTGTTTTTAGTTGGCCAGGAAAAGTTACAGATGTCTAACATTCTTTTTAGGTTTCGGGAACATTCATATTTAGTTCCTAAAAACAACCAAATGGGAACGTTCACAGTTTAATAGGATGCTCCTAACTCTCCAGATGTTTTCACAGATCTGTCATGCTGAGTGGGAAGCGCATCGCTGATGTGGGTTACAAGCTGGTCTCGGGCTCCATGATGCTGTTGACGGTGTATGGCGGATACCTGTGTGTCCTGCGGGCTCAACGCTTCATGCAGAGACAGAAACAGCTGGAACTGGCGGCACAGAATGAGAGCGCGGCCTCTGAGACCATTAAAGACTGAAGAAACCGGCTGTAAATAACCACACACTGATCACGTGACGCGTGCAGAAACCCACCTGTGTTCATGACCCTCAAAGGGTTCATTTGCCTTTCAGTGGAGTACTTATGTGTTGTAATATATTACATGTCCTTATAAAAATCCTCTATCATGAGTGTTTGTCCATGTCCTGTAGATCTGCAGGGATCTCACACCTGTTACCAAATGATTTTACCATGTTTTCCAGGTGTGAAAATGGTTTTAAAGACTAGACGTGACATTTTAGAGCTGAATATGCATTTAGAATATTATATTCTAGTGTTGTTATGAACTACAACTAAAACTGTTAAAATAGTTTTTGTTAATTAGAATAAACCTGAAATAAAACCAATACTAGTTGAACAACTTAAATGCATCAGCTTACCGAAAACAAATTTAGGTTGGAGTGCTAAAATAATCCTATATCTTAAAAACTAAATGGAAATATAAAATAAAATGACAATATTAATAAACGCTATAAAAGTGGAAAAAATATTAAATTAACAGTTTTATTCACCATACCAGTGCTTCTCAACTGGTTTTGCTCCAGGACCTAGATATTTAAAAACTAATTTATTATTTGCGTTTAGCATTTCCAAAGCTCTTTATGATCAGAAAATAAAAAAATTTCTGCAGTATAGAAATGTACATTTTATAGATGTCAAAATTGGCTACAAGACTGGAAACCAGAGTTTCAAAACCAAGACATTTCTAGGATGAACATGGGAACCCTAAACTTATTTCACTTTTCATATATTTATTTCATTTAATCTACCCTGATTTCCAGTGGAAGATTAAAAAAAACAACAACAACACATTTTTAATCAAAACAGCATCTCATTACAGAACAAACGCCCAGCTTTCATTTTAATAACCTTATTTGGTTTCCAAAAATAAAAAAGTAAAATGAAAAACAGCACAGGAAACAAATTACAAACATGTCAGAAACCAAAACATAAAGTAACGCAACTGTATATAGGAACTCAAGTACATCCGACAGTTAAAATCTGAAGAGAATAATCTTCTGTGACTTCAGTAAAACGAAGTGTGGAACAGAAACATCTTCTCAGCTCCCGAAACAAGGAAACGAGGGAATGCAAATATCACTAATTTAATCGTTTTTCTCTTTCACAAGCTTCTCACAGTGGCCATGTTGTCATTAATGTCCCATCATCACCGGAATGACGCCCCAAACTCCGTCATCGAGTCTCAAAAGTCCCACATCAGGCTTATTTCATTGGTGTTTTTGTTGTTGGAGTGAGGTACAGGGATGAGGGATAGTCCCGTTGTGATATTTCTAGGACACGAGTTCTTTGAGCGCGAGGCCAAACGGAGAGAGCGTCACCAGTTGTTGTGATTCTGGCTCCAGGTTTTGGAGCCAAAATGGCCGTTTGTGCCATTTTCTCCTCGGGTTAAAGCCATCTTGAGTCGCTCTTTGGGTATCGTTTCAGTTTCTTCCTCCGAGCTGCTTTCAATGTCACTGCGGTCGTCTTTGGACACCTGGGTTGGACACATTGGGGTTATTAGCTGTAGTACTTTTAATGGTTTGGATGTAGTGAGTATGGTTAAAAATTGTTTCATTATTTTATCAAGTTCAACTGTTTTAATATGCAGACCAATCCAGTGGTGGGCTTTTAATTAAAGTACTGGTTTAGTTCAGTACTCTGGTTGGGAAATGTTAGCAGGCTTCCTCAAGAGGGCGCTTAAATTCCAAATCCTCCACTCAAAGATTAGGATGAGTTTGTTTTTCAATCAGATTTAGAGAAATGAAGCATTGCATCACTTGCTCAGCAATGGATGCTCTGCAGTGAATGGGTGCCGTCAGAATGAGAGTCCAAACAGCTGATAAAAACATTACTGTTATTCACACCATTCCTGTCCATCAGTCAATGTCTTGAGAAGCCAAAAGCTGTGTATTTGTAGGAAAAAAATCCATCAAGTTTTTTCTTTTTAACCTCAAACTGTTGCTTAAAATCCATAATCCATAATCCATGACAACAGTTTCTCTTTCGGCCAGAATCGACAGTTAGAAGTTAAATATGTCTCAGTGATGGATTTGTTTCTTACAAACACACAGATTTTGGTTTCTCAAGACATTAACTGATGGACTAAAGCGGTGTGAATTACTGTAATGTGTTTATCAGCTGTTTGGACTCTCATTCTGATGCCACCAATTAACTGCAGAGCATCCATTGCTGAGCAAGTGCTACATTTCTCAAAATCTGATGAAGAAACAAACTCATCCTAATGTTGCATGACCTGAGGGTGAGGAAATGTTATGCGGAATTGCGTTTTTAGGTGAACTATTCTTTTGAAACACATTAAACAGATTAAATACATAGTCTGGGATACAAAACCTCTAGAAAACCAACCAGGAAAACAAGTAAAGAAAGCAGACTTACAGCCTAAGCGACAGAGACAGAGAGGGAAAGACTCTAAAGCGAGTGAGTTTAGCAGAAATAGGAAAAGATTTCTATCAGGACAGAAGCTGAAAGATGGGAACAGCCTTCCAGTAGCTAGAGAGAAAGAGAAAAAGAGAGGAAACAAATGTAACTACACAACATTAAGGTGATCCTCCTGAACATGTGGCTCAGAGCGGCGGGAGTGTGCGCGCGCACCTTTCCTCTCATGATGGCTTTGAAGGCGATGCGGGCGATGAGGTAGAACCAGATGATGTGCAGCAGCTGCAGCACCAGCAGCAGAGAGTTGAAGAGCCACCAGGACGGGTACGGCCCGATGATCTCCCAGCTCTCGAAGAGTGTCGTGTTCAGGATCCTGCAACATCCAAAACACTTCATCTCATCTAAAACTGCATTACTGTGCATTATCATGGACTCGTATTTCAGCCAGAAACAATGGTTGAAGTAAAAAGTTATGGATTTGTTTCTAATGGGGCGTTCACACCAGACGCGACTTGGGCGAATAAATAGCGCGTAGTTGGACGCTTGAACATTTTGAGTTTACTCGCTCCATTCCTGTGTGAAACTCACTTCAGACTCGAATTCGCGTCATGGGAGGGGCTTCTGAAAGTTGAGTTTACGCAACATTCTGATTTCAACCGCCATTTATTCGGATAATTTTCAAAATATTACTGTTATCGTGTCATGAAATGTAGTTTTAAAAGTATTTCAGGCGAGAATGTAGTTGTTTTAAACTCAAATATGTAGTTTATTTATAAAGACAGCGCCTATTTAATGTGTTTCGCTGATTTCAGAGACGATCAGCTCTATGTGATCAGCAGGAGCTCAGTCTTGACTCAACTGAAAAATAATTCCTCCATTATTGTTTTGGATTTTGCCTCAGCTTGCTACGTCGTAATCACGTCACTACTAGACCAAACTCCTGATTGGTTAACGTAGCGCAAATTTTCGCCAAAGTTCAGATTTTTCAACTCGCGGGGATCACGCCACATGTTGTCTATTCACGTCTTTGCATTGACTTAACATGTAAATCACTCGCGCTTAAAGCTTCATTCGCGTCTGGTGTGAAGAAACTAATCTACATCTTATTTACTATTTTGTATACTACTAACATTAGTTTATATGAAAAAAAAATACTTTATATTGACAATGTGTATCATGTGTAACATTTTTCATATATATAATAGCTTAAAAGTTGTGAATTTGAACGTGAAATATCTAACTTTTGTGAATAAAGCACTGTTTCTATCCCATGTACTCAAGAAAACACATGTTTTGGGAAATAGTGCAAAAAGTATCAACAATAAAAATATTGGATATATTATTATTGGATTAAAAAAAATCCACTTAAAGGCGGGCGTAAAAACGACAATGAGGCAGTCACACACGATTTGATTTGACAAACTCTGACGTAAACATTACGTTTTGCGTCATTTATAAAAATATGTATTCTGACTGAGGACAAAATTGTTTTCTTTGTGGCAGCTATGGCTTTGGACTTTGTTCTTCATTAACAACTCGAGGTTAGAAGGCTATTTCTGAATTTGGCAAATTTAGCACAATTCGGAATAACAAAAAAAAAGAAAGAGTTGTATAATTAACTAAAATTACTATATAGATTACTTATATAAATATGTGGGTTTTGTATTCTGATTGGTCAACTTCAGATGGATCGCCAAATCGTCATAAATTTAAGTACATCAGTGTCCCATTTTTTTTTTACATGTTTGAAAATTATCGGAGATGCTCGTAACGTTCTCGGATCGGTCTGTAATTATTCTCACAAAGTACAAGCCGCGAGCATCTGAAACTATCCCCCGAAAGAAAGAAAAACGTCAGCGAGTTCGTACGGCAGCAAAAATCGCACCGTGTCCACCCGCCTTTAATGGAGTTTTTTTTAAAGCACATTTAAAGATTTTATGCTAATCTTGGTGTTTCCGTCCAGTATTTTTCATGTGATATCCCAAAATCCATACAGACACACACACGCACACAAACACAAAATAACATAAAATAAATATATAGAAACATAGCTGCTTAGAATTTTCCAAAATAATTTATCAAATTTAATAACATTAAAATTCTAATAATCATTATTTACATAAACATTAATTTGTTGTTTTGATAAAAAAACAATAAAACAATTTAAAAAAACTAAAAATTTGTAAACAATGTTTGAATTATTAACGTAATCTTTAACTTTTAAAACAGCATCCCTAAATCCTCATCCAAATAAAATTAAATAAATGAAGGAGATTTTAGGATCTTTTTTTGTGCAACATGAAATCATTTATAAACATTTGCATTCCCCATTGCCATTTTAATTAAAGTTAAACAGGAATTTAATTATAATGATAACAGCAATGCAATTATTTATATACTTTCTAAATCATTAGTTAATTTGAGATCCTTTAATTTAAATTTGCATAAATGTCGACAATGAGAAATACTACCATCATACATAAATACTTTGAAGTAATAAAACAATGAACCACTGAAATAATATTTGATTATTTCCTCCCATTTTGGGTCACGGTGCAAAAAATCTCAATGATCCTAAAAATTCAGTTTCTTTCCAAAATGCATGACAGTTTCAACACCTTTAATACTTATTTAAGCATTAATAGTATGCAATATTTAATATAATAGATTGTGATAAGGTATGAGAGGCCTGTGCTGTATAGTGAGTGAGTCACGGCTCGAAACCCTTCACTCATAATTCATTACATAAATAATAAACGGTGTGTATGTAACACATGGAACTGTTTCGAGACTATATTATTGACCATTTATGTTACCGTTGGGTGAAGCAGTCAATAAAACACAGCTGTTGACCAATCAGAATCAAGGACTGGAGCCAATGGTTTTCTAAAACAGTACAAATAATCTTATAATATATGCATATAACAGTGATTTCAAACAGTGGTTTGGCTCTGCAGGAGACCATCAGCGGCTCTCAAACATAGTTGATTGGTCTATTAAATGAGCAAACACACACACACACACACACACACACACACGATACTGACCAGAATGGGAAAATGACCAGCCTCGTCACAAAGAAGATCATCCCGAACACCACAAACAAGAAGTCACATAAACGCTGGGATTTGGCATAGTTTGCTAACTTTGCAGCCTGCAAGATAAAAAATAAACAGAAAAATATTCATAAAAATTAATTACGTTGCATTGGGAAAAAATACACTGGGATGGAATTATTCATTTAAATACAGTTAAAACGTAAATGTTCTTGGGGGTAAAACAAGAATACTAGAACTAAAAATATAACAAATTAAAATGACATCAATTTGAAAATAAAAAATATCAGTAATAAATACTATATTAGCGTATTAATGATACTACAATAACATGTTTTTAACTAATAATAAAAAAAAAAAATTATATATATATATATATATATATATATATATTTTTTTTTTAATGTATGTATGTCTTTTTATAAAAGTACCAAAATACTAGTAATTGTAGGTGCAATTTTACATCAAAATCTAGTTAAATGTTGATTTATAAAGCAATTATTCATGAATCATTAAAAAAAAAAAAAAGGTCATGCAGGTAATTATGCATAAAATTTCACATGGCCCCTCATTTAAATGCTAGTTTATGAATATAACAAGACCGTAAAAGCGTTGTTGCATTCTTACCTCCAGCAGGAAGTCCGAAGAGTCGTGAATACACATGACCAGACTCCCAACACGCAACATGTTATTTGCATACGAGAAACTGATCAGGCTGATCGTCGCTAGATGATGGACGAACATGATGAGGAAATCCTGCAGAAATACACCAGAAATGTGTTCAAAACTACCAGCAGGACATGAAAATATGATGCAAATGAAATACAGAAGCATTGAGTCAGATTTGTAACTCTTCCTTTCTGCTGGACACAAGCCGAATTCTTCAGATTGTTTCCGCCGTGTCAAATAAAAAAGAACAATCTCTCTCTGTTATGATTCACTCGCTGTAAGTTATTATACAAATCTGTCAGCTCATAATGGTCACCGCCGCGGGCCGTGTCCTAAACAAACAGACGAGCCGTGCCCTGAAGACGCTCTTTACATGTGGCTGAAAACCTGACAGATGTGCATCTGACAGCTGCTGATTCAGTTGAAGGCCTTCTCCTTCTCTAACACACCACCTGTTTTAATCTGTATCACATGACGGAGCTGCTGTCGAGAACAATGCTGTGTTAAACATGTAAAACTGCAGGATTTTGACCTCATAAGCAACTCGTCTGAGTGTGTCTGATGTGGAGGGAAGTTTAGAAGTGTGAGAGAAGTGTATTAAACACAACAGAAATGAACAGTTGATGTTTGATCCATCAACGCTCACCTTTCTTTTGATGTCTGTGAACTGTGAGAACATGAGCGACCAGTAGAAGGCCAGTTCTGCTATATAATAATTATACAGGCCTGAGGTCAGCACCTGCGACACACACACACACACGCACAGATTATAGATAAGACACTGCATCAGAGCAAATGGTCAATATGTCAGGTGATAAATAAATAATAACAATAAAATTAAATACACAAATATAAAACAATAAAAAAAAATTGCATTCATTTAAAAAGTTGTTTTTATAGTGAAATTTTATTCATGATAGTGCAGTTACTCCATAAATTCTCATTATTTTACAATTCAGTAAATAAAATAAAATACAGAACAAATTAAATTAAACACAACGCAATTAAATATGGCAAAAAATAAGACATTTTTATTTTTAAATGTGCATAAAATCAAAAAAAGTTTTAATGTCAAATTTTATTCACGACAGTGAATAATCTTCCATTTTAACTAAATAAATACAATTAAATAATAAATAAAATAAAATGCATGAAGTGACAGCAATTTTAGGATCTTATTTATTTTATGCAAACTTTAATAACAACTAAGCACATTTACTCCCTAAATCCTTATCATTATTATTATAAATACAACTGAATAAAATACATTTTTGCATTCTCCTTTGAGATTATCATTCAAGTTTTATTTAATTTCTATCATACAGCAATGCAATCATTTATATACTTATTATTTCATTTTAAGATGATATTTAAATCTGCATACATTTGACAGTGACAGATGTTCTGTTAATATAATAAAGTCAATTATATATAAACTACTACATAATATATTATGTATTATAATTGAATTTTATATATAACATACCATTTATATTATACATTTTTTTTTTACATTACATTGAGTTAAAAACAAGGTTATAACTATAAAATAATGTCAAAATGCATCAAAAACTAAATACTCCAAACTTTCTTTATGCGAAATATAATTGCTTTTCTTTTCCATTCTTGGTTTCAGAATAACATGTTAACTAGTTTCTTTCACATGCACAATTGTAGACATTAGGGCCCTATAATACACCGGGCATAATGCGACGCAAGGCGCAGCGCTAGTTTCAGTCCGGCGCCTTTCGCATTGTCAGGCGCATTGCTATTTTAAGGAGCTAAAAAAAATAGACTGCCCCATAGACCAACTCAAACCTGGTCTTAAGTCTGGCGCAGTGTTTTTTCTTTGTAATTTAAAAAGAGCGTACATGCTGCTTATTAAACACAGGGATGCACAGCAGCACACAAACATGCCAAATATGAAAAATTAAAGGATTGCAATGCATAAGATTTTTTGTAGGCTAATTAAATATATAAATGCCTACATGTCATATTGGATAGACATCACATGTATCAGAGTTAGGCTATTTGCTCACACACGAGCAGCTCCGTTTCATCTCGGTGACTCGTTCTGTCTTTGCGCTTGCCAAATTCAGCTGTGTAAATAGTAAATCCGTCATGGCACGAGCGCAACTGCCTCTTAAAGGGAATGGAAGATGAGACTCTGATTGGTTTATTGCACGTTATGCCCAAAAAACAACCATTACTCATTAAAAGAATAGGGACAACCCGTTTAGACCATGCGCCCGCGTGCGCCAACCGTTTTACCGTCGTTAAAATAGCAAAAGTGGATTTGAACACGCCCTGAGTGCACCTGTGCTTTACACTTTGAGTTTAGATCGTTAAAATAGGGCCCATTGTGTTCGCAAAATGTACACGTAATGGCCAAAAGATTGAATTAAACTTACATTAGAGAATGGACAACATTTAAGCATTACCTGATAGGGGTAATTGTACCAGCATTGTCTCGTATCCCACATCCAGAGAGACTAGAAAAACACACACGCACACACACACACAGTCAATTGATAAATTGTATAATAGACCCTAAAAAAAGTCAAATCTTGCAGTTGTAAGTCACCTGCCACAGGAAACGGATCCCATATATAAATATACACAGATAAAATGTAAACCTCCACCTGCAGAGAAATCAGAGAAAACAGATATCTGAAACTCAAATACACGACTGCATGTAAGAGGAACCACAGTACTGCATTCAGTCAAACCAGAGGCCGGATTTTACTGGTGAATCACAGAACGTGGGTGGTGACAACAAATGCATCTGAACACAACCAGCAAAATCAGGAAAGACCACATATGGCTCTGTTTCCAAAATATAGGACGAATGATGTAAAAATGTGAAAACTTCAACATGCATTTATACTTTTACAGCCTTCTAGAGCACTTACATTGCAAAACTGTGACAGAAAAACTGACCAATGCAGGAGGAGTCTCCACCCACTACTACTCCAGGAGTACTTTTCCATTCAATTTCCATTTAACCTTCAAAATATTCCTCAGTAAAGATTTCTAATGAAGCAAACCAAGAGGAATTAGACTAGAAACTGGAAGCATGGTGTAGTGCAAATATTATTGATAAATTCCTCATTACTTCCAATAAAAGCATTAAATAAATGAATAAATGTAAATGCATACATTTCTCAATTATATTTCTGAATGGCATTTCCACTATATAACCAAGAAACTGTTAATATGCTAAATGATGAATAAAGTAAGATATAAAAAAATAGTGAAAAGGGCATAATGTACAGCAAATATTCCTGTTAAATTCCTCATCATTTTCAATAAAAGTGTCTAATAAATGTAAAAGCTCAGGGTTTAAATGCCATGTTTTTATATGGTACAGCACTAGCATGCAAGTTTGCTTAAAAAATGCAATTAAAATAAATGGAAAACCATACATGCTCTCGCAAAACTTGGTTCTTGTGCTGGGTTTGTCCTGGTTCCTCCGTTGTCGAAACCATCGCTGGATCTTCCTCACGTCCCAGTCCAGCTGCTTAGACAGACCCTCTAAGTGCCTCGAGTCCGGGGACTAAATTAAAAAGACAAATGGAGAGAAAATGTAATCATGTAAGCATAATTCTGAAATTATGAATACACTGTAGCTAGCATGTGATATATTTGTCCTAAATACACACGGGCAATTAAGGTTTTCACACTTTTTGCATAATTTGACAGAACTACAGCTAAACAGGAAATGACACAGAATTAGAATTCCATAAAATTATTAATTTAAAACTGAGAGTTCCGGTCCTTGATTCTGATTGGCTGAGCCATGTTCTAAGCTGCTACAAACATACGCCTTTGTTTACGTTCGTGTGTTGCTCGGCAACCACTTTGTTGGGACCACAACAACCACATTGTTTGGTGTAAGAATATTGTTTTTATTAATATCATTACATTTTATGTGCCGTTTTATTTTGTGAAACCTTACTACGTATGGAATAACTGTTTTATAAAAGCAGTAAGCCCCGTGAAGCCGTGGTTTACAGTACATTTATAACAGCTAACGCCCTTTAGCTGTTATAAATTCACAATAAACCACGGCTTCTTGGGGCTCATTGCTTTAGTAACTCAATTGATTTGATTTTACTTAGGTCTTATGTCTCAAGATCTTAACTGACACATTTGTATATTAATAAATACTTAATAAAGTAATAAAACATTGTAAGGTAAATCATTTTATACGCGAAAATTGTCATAGGCATAATTTATGTTAACATGTATGTAAATCACAATAAATATTGAATAAGTTACATTTATTTTAATTTCTTTTTCTTCGTGTCAGTTTTAAATTGGAAATAATATATTTATAATGGGTTTTGACAAAGTCTTTAAAGTCTGGGTCTGAGACAAATGTAAATAAATTATAGTTTTCATTCAAAAGACAAAAAAAAAAAAAAAAACCCAAAAAAAACTGAAAAGAAAATCAAACATCTAACATAAATATGCTGAAGTTAATGTAACAATTTGTGTAAATCACACAATAAATGATTAATTAGTTGCACTTATTTAATTATATATAATATATAAATATATTTATATATAACATATAAAAAACAAAAACAACAACAAAAAACGTGGAACATAAATTGCTTTAATATAATAAATAAAATACACAAAGATGCCTGAAGTTCAAGAAAGACGATTTACAGCAGCTCCACAAACAGGCCTTTGATGATTGTAAAGAGCGTCACAACTCTATTCACATGTTTGCTAATGTTAAACCTGTTTGAGCTGTATTTATAGTCAGTTTCTAGACTAAAGTTGAAGATATTGCTCTGTGGGCCTCATAAAACACACACACAGTGACAGCAGAAAATTAACAGGTTCATAAAAAAGAAAACCCAGGGATAATAGACAAAAAAAAATGTCTACAAATGGGGCTGATTGTATTTTAATCATATTACTTTACATGGAGCCTCAGCTTTGGTGAATGACTCTTTCTCTCTCATGGCGTTAGCATACCTTTGTGATGGATGTAAACACTTTCTCCAGGACGGCGTTGGGCTGAGCTCTCCGACTCACCTCCGTCTGGATCTGAAGGATGGAGGCACACGGACCTGCGATACACCTGCGGGACGAAAGCAGAGATTAAACATCTTATCCTTCGCCATCTAGACAGAATTCATGTGATTTACATACCTTCCTACTCTTCTAGATCAAAACCAGGCACTTATATAAACTGTTTTACAGATCTTATTATTATGGTGGCTTGGCACAGTTTTCAAGCTACAAACACTGAGCTCCATCGACTCCTTCAGACTGATCTGACATGTTATAATCATGCTATCAATGTGCTAAAACATGCTAACATGCTACCAACTTTGCGTAAACATTTGAACAATGTGCTACGTTTAAAACCTTTTTTTCAATTTAATTAAAACCTTTTACTCAAACAAATCAAATTAACACAATTAACATAGATCTAGAAAAAGGGGAAAAAATTGCCCTAAAACTTACAGTTAAAAAATAAAGTTAAACTTAGTGGCTAGTTTAACTAGTTTTCTTTTCTGACAGCACATACAAAAAGCCATTGATTTGACTCATGCAAAATCCAGCTACATTCCTAAAACCTCACTGAATGCAAATTTCTTTGAAAACTATGAACATCGTGGTGTTTCCAAACATTGCACTTAATTCAACCAATGAGGTGAATTTTGGGCAAGAAAATCTTTTGCAAAACATGAATTTCTGGCACAAAAATGTTCACAAAAATATGTGTTTTTGTAAAAAAAAATGTATTGGTAAAATTTGGTAAAGTTTTAGAAAAAATATATGTAGTAAAATATTGCCATTTACTTTTATTTATTGTTAATTTGGTGAAAAAAATTGTAATTGTTAGATAAAAATATTGTTGTGGGTATTTATATATTAAACATTTTTTTATGTTTTTCATTGAACATTTTTAATGCTCTTAGCAATAATTGATATTACTTGATCAAAAATATGGCTTCTGAAAATAAATACAAAATACAGGCAAAATACAGAAAAAATATATAAAAATCTCACAAGCGAAAACAGGTTGTATACAAAACATTCAAACAAAACTTTTCAGAATTTCTCATCAAGTAAAAAAAAAAAAAATCTATAAATGAGTAAATGGAAAAAAAATCTATAGGTTTATTTCACAATGCAATTTCTGAATGCCATTTTCATAACATCTCCAAAAAGCTGTTAAGATGCTATACATTTTTTTTAAATAATACAATTATATAAAACTATTAAACTAAAATAAAAAAAGTGCATGGAATGAAAAAGTGAAAGCAATTTTGAGATAAAAAGAAATAATGAATTATCATTATCTTTGGCAAATTTGGAAAACTACACAACAGAGTTTCTGTAATTCAACTTTTAAATGTATGATAGTTTCATTAAATGATTTTCTAAACACTCGTCATTTATCATCACTTAGAAATGTTCATTGAAATGTAAGTTTTAGTCAAATATAGTCATTCTTATTGCAGATTTGTACTGTATTTAAACAACACATAACAACAAAAATGGCAGTTAATTATGGTCAAAGTTCTTAATATAAAACTCGCTTCATGTCTCTCAAATAAAACCGGACCAGCTTAATAAACACACCGCTCACTGGCCTTACTAGCAATGTGTTGGCAATGGTTGTTTTCACCAGTTCATTAACCCAGAATTGGCACACGCGGGTGAACTATGTCTCCAAGCCCATTATACTTCCCCCGCCGGCCCACAGACACTACATAGTGAACTGCAGAATCTGACCCTCACCTTAAAAAGCTTACAATATGTCTTAACTAAAGCAGAGGGAAAGACATTTTGTGTTTCTCATGGCGAAGTTAAGCATCTAAGGCTAAGACTTAAACCGAGTAAACAGTGACGTTCCCTATTTAACACATTCACAATAGTCCCTTTGCCAGCAGGGTCAAAGTGACACGTGGGTCTAAACATTAGCCCGCTGAGAGACTACTCTAAAATCTCAGCTAGTTCAACAGTAAACAGATGTTTTGAACAATGCAATCTCAGTTAATCTGTGAAAGCCAGTCTCAGCAAAAATCTCAATCACTAAAGCTGCACCAGGCGGACTTGGCGTGTTGCATCACATGACCGTCTGTGTTTTGTTTCAGGCCGGTGGGCTGCAGAAGACACAAACGGTCAGCTCCAAGAGAGCAGAGTCCTCGTGGGACAAGGGCTTTTCCTAGTTTGAGACAATAGAAGGTCTTGTCAAAGCACACACGTGATCTTTTGTTGGGTATAAAACCTGATCTAGGTGCATAACTGCCTGTTTAAACTGGGAAAATTAAATAAGAAGAAAAAAAAAAAAAGTGTTATTCATCAGTATTTTACTCTTGTTTTCCCATTACAAATACCAAACATTTACTTGAGAAGGAAGATTATTTATATGACAAGATAATTTTGATGAATTTCTCAGAAAACAAGACTAAGTTTAAATTTACAATTATGCTACGTTTAAACTAGCGGGACACTCTGTGCTCTTTTTTTATTCCCTTGCACATATTTTAGTAATCATCGTAAATTAAATAGAATTTGAAAGCTTAAAAACTCAAAAATTGTTTATGTGAAAACCATTTTAGAAAATGTACTTTCTAAAACAAAATTTAAAAAAAGTGGAAAATGAACTCCTCCTTAAACTGTACTGCAATGTTTTATAATCAAAACTTTTCACAATATTGACAAAATGCACACCGTTGGAAAAGTCTGAGTCTCTGAGTTCTAGCAAAATGATTTGCTGTGCGCAAATATCTATCAGTTGGTTGAGAAAAATCACTTGGTTTTCCATTCAATTTAAGTGTATTTTTCTCACCACACTGAAAGTTTTTTTTTTTTTATTTCAACAATTTAATGTAATTTTATACATGCTTAGAAAATAAGACTTAAGTCATTCTTTTCAAGTACAATCATGGCCCATTTTTGGAGTTTTGTGTGAAATTGTCAAATTAGCTTTTTTTCCTCTTTTTAATTTTTTTTAAAATATTTGATCCAATACCCACAAAGGGAATTGATAAGTGTATAGCAAAACGTATGTAATTGCAATACTTGTCTGTGAGATATACGTAATTTTCTGGAAGATTTTCAAGGGTGCCAATACTTTTGGCCATGAATGTAAATGTATCTTGATATTAAAAAAAGTCTATATATCAGTACTGGAAAACAAAGCAAAGCTAAGGAAGAACCGCACTTCTTTATATGAACTATGAAAGGGAAGTAGAGCATTTCCATGCTGGTTTGAATGAAATCACAAGGTTTTGAAGAGCTTCTGAAACAAAGGGTGATGACCCAAAACGAAGCGGTAAAAAGCAACAGCACTGGTGCTCTGTGAAACAGGATGAAGTGGTGCAACAGCTCAGGGTCAAAAGCTGAATGCTCGATTCATGCGGATCACATCACTGATGTCACACACACAATTTCTGGCACAGATTTTGCTGATGCTGTCATAGCAGGGACACTGAATGATTAACGTTTTGCCAATTGTGTGGGCGTTTGTGTATCAGGCTCGTGTTCAATGCTGCATGCAACCTCGCCATGCCAGGACAACCAGCTAACAACGTTTGCCATTTCCTCACTAATTCGATTTCGTGAAACATGACCTGAGCGTGACCCATGTGCGTGGACACTTGATCTGTGTGTCTCTATGTCTTAACCGGACGTAAAAGCAGAATGTGACACCTGCCCCTGAAAAAAAGTCAGCTCAACGTAACCCCAACAAAAGTCTACAGATAACTCAATGACTAATAAAACTATGTGACAGTCAAGGTTAAAGGGATAGTTCACCTAAAAATTTAAATTTGGTCATCATTTACTCACCTTAAAAAAAACCTGTATGAGTTTCTTTCTTCTGCTGAATGCTAAAAAAGATATTTTGAAGAATATGGGTATCTGGATAGTTGGCTGTACCCGTAGACTTCCATAGTGTTTCCTTCAATATTGACTATGGAAGTCAATGGCTACCATCAACTGAGGGCGAGCAAATGACAGAATTAGAATTTTTGGGTGAACTTTCCCTTTAACTTCAAATAAAAATAAAGTGAATTACATTTTGATAATCACATACTTAAGAAGTTTTCAATGTTACATTTTTAGAATAAGCTAAAGATACGGATGAAAATTTTACCAACAATTAGATTTAATGCATCAGAAAACAAGAAATTTGGGTACAATTGAATTCAATACAGTTGAGAGTCTTTACAAAATTTCAAATTAGGTCGATTTGATTACAGTTTTACACTAAATGATGTGATGCATCATGGAATCTGACTTCTGATTATCATTCAGTTCAAGAATCGAGATTTGATCATATTAGTACAATTCATAAATTAAAGATCATTAACATCACTGTGAAATACTTAAAAATAACAATAACCATGTTTTCCATTTAGACCACATTTATTAAAAAAAATTAAATACAAAAATCCCAACATCATTAAAACCAAGTACAACCAAGATTTAAGATTTTAATTTCTGATGGTTTGGATCCATTAACGTAACCATGTTTTTTCCCCCTACATTGAAATTTTGGGCCACTAAAAAAAGTTATCGCTTAAGTGGCTTTCAAAAAAAATTAATGCATAATTAATATTTTTCAATCCAGGTAAAAAAAAATGCTTTTAAACTCTAGTTGGTAAAGTGACGACTGGAGTGGTCGTTCTGAATTTATAGTTTTTTTTATTTAATCCTAAATTAAAAACTTTAAAATAGAAAACTCTGTCAAATTCAAAAGAGGTTGTGGTTGCTTATGTTCCAAAAATAACTAGTGTATCCTATGTAAAAATATAATGTAATTGAATATGTTATTTGTTAGTTAAATGCAATGATATAATCAAATAAGATGCCACATACTCATGACAATGCATGTAAGTTAAAACCAAACCAAGGCAACGTTTGATTCAGAAAAACCCAATAATCCCACAGTACTAGAGCTGTCTAGAGCATTAACTATTCAGTGACAGACTTAACTCTAGAGGGAAGGATCCTGGAAACGGGTGTTGACACATTTCCAGAACAGCCCTGTGAATCTATTTCAGTTTATGCAGTATTCAAATATTTCAGTATATTTGCGAAGTAATAAAAAAGATCCCCTCTTTAAATTCCCCTAATATATCAACGAAAGAACTTTGAGTCTGAAATCTGTTGAGTTCCATAAAAATGAACTGCTAGAATATCATCAAAAACTCCCATAGTTAAAAAAAGAAAAGTCTCTGGTTTAGATGTTTAAAACCGTGCAAGTGTGTAACTGATCATTGCTAAAGCACATCAACACTATCTGTGGTCTGCAGTTGCCACTGATAAATAAATGAAGAGAGAGAATGCTGAAGTCATCCTGACCGAATGCATGCAACTGCCCCCTGTAACCAGACCAACCCCCTCTGGACCAACTAGGCTAATTGGCCTCCTCAGAGGCTCGGTCAGACCCCAAACATGAGGACATGACAGTGAAACATGACATGGGTGTTTGTTTGACAACGCTCTTCTGTGAAACCAAGACGGCCAGCACAACAAAAGAAGCCCTATTCACCCAGAGTCAATGTGATATGTTCTATCAGGAAACTAAACAACCATGAACCATCATAAACCATGAACCGGTCCATAAACTGAACACTCCTCGAGAGATATACTGAACATTTACGAGTTCTTTGGCAAGAATGAGGTCTGGTGGGATTTGCAGAACTTGCTTATCCACAAACAAAGCTTTAGACTTCCCTGAAGGAAAATCAAACGACTAAACAGTGATGAGAAACGTAACTTGGAGAGAAAAACAAACAAACAAACAAGAATATAAAGAATGTAAAACGAGAGTTAACGAGATATATCTAGTTGCCAATGCAACATTTCTCATATCCATTTAGTTTAACGCGCTAAAATAATTAAAACTGAAATAAAAAATGTATAAAACCTATATAGACATGTTAATAAAATGACAATTATGTTGCTAATATTTTATCTAAAATTAGCATGGAAAATATATCAATAAAAACAAATTCAAAATACTAATAAAACCTACAGAAGTTGGCTATTTTAATTAACACTATTTCGTATGTAACTTGTATGTAATCTGAAAAAGACTGGCCCCAAAACAAAAGCGTCAAGAGAATTGACACAGCTACGTCAATGTTTCACGTTTTAAGAGGAAACCAAAAAACATTTGGTGATGCCTTGTGTCCAAGTTGGTTCTGTGGACTGGTTTCACTCGCTGTTTTTAGCGACGTGCCACAAACCACGTAATTGAAACTAGTCAAAGGCAAATTTTAAACCATTTCAACAGAACTGGTGCGACTAGAATCAAATCCACAAATATTTTTACCACAACTGGATCGGTAAGAAGTAGTTTCTCCTAACAGGTTCCTCAAGATACTTATCACACTCCAATGAAACCTAAATAAAAAAGAGGTTGTTTTGGACGTAACACATTGGAGGCATTCATTATACATGAACATAATCATTATTGAGTAATTCGCCTTTTTAAAATGTTTAGTTTTAAATGAATAGTTCACCCAAAACTTAAAAGATTATCATGCATTACTCACACTTTTGAAGATAGTTTAACAAACCTACAGAACTTTTAAGTCATTCTTAACTTGGCACACAAGCAGTTTAGTGTTTTCTTTAGAGCTTGACAGCACCGGTTCCCATTCACTTTCAGTTTATGGAAAAAAGCAGCGTGAACATAGTACCAAATGTCTCCAGTCATATTCCACATATAAATAAATCTTCAAAAACCAAAAAAGGGTTTGCAAAAAAACATGATGGTGTGTGGGCTTT
Organism: Carassius carassius; assembly: GCF_963082965.1. Classification (NCBI taxonomy): domain Eukaryota; kingdom Metazoa; phylum Chordata; class Actinopteri; order Cypriniformes; family Cyprinidae; genus Carassius; species Carassius carassius. The sequence continues at coordinate 2,653,369 of NC_081802.1, forward strand.
GACAGAAAAGGGTTGCTCATTTTTGAGCGCGCTGTGCCTTTAAAACCAAGCTTTCCTGACACGCTGATGTCATTTCCACTCAAATTCAAAGCATATTTGAGACATGTGGTGTTCATTTCTGACACGATTTCAGATATTATGCAAAATCAACATTAGGAGAATCATTACACATGTGCCTGCACTTCTGCTCAACAAGGAAGTCTGACTAAAAAGCATGCTTTTGAGAGTGCGTTTGTAAAGGTAGGGATGAAAAAAGTACACACAAAAAGCAAAGAAAAATAAATGCAATTCTCTTAATAAATCGAGGCCTTATGCTGGTCAGCTGACAGATGCATCAGGCTGAAAGTTCATAACGTCAACCAGCCCAAATGGACATCAAAACTATGTTTTTAGACACGTGCATGCATAAGCTAGTTTAGTATTAAGACCAGGGAAAGCATGTGATGTGAGTTTAAAAGACTGAAATTTATAGATCACTTAAAGCTAGGCTGAAGTGTTGGATGGTCCCAGAGGCCAAACCATCAAACCATACCTCTCGAAAAAGATCCGCACCGCGAAGATCCCGAAGGCCAGCGGCAGCGCGGAGAGCAAGTGGCCGGCTTTCGGGTACTCCACCCCGGGCGCAGGGTCGGCCAGATCCGCCCAAGTGACATTGTGCGGAAGCCAGAAGCGCTCGTTCCAGAACCAGGCTGAGAGCGCAGCCATGTCAGGAAGAGAACAAACTAACTTAGAGGTTTAGAGAGAGAAGAGGACACAGAGAAAGAAGATTTGCGGGTGGCAAACAATTCACCGCCCCCTTTCTCCCTCTCTCTTCCTCTGGAGTGTGTGTAGACGTGTTGAAGGTGTTTCCACACACACCCGTCGTGAGGAAGTGCACTGATCCACCCGCACTACGTAGAGCACAAAACATGTTACGACATTACAGAATGCTCATTAATAATACATAATGCATGGAGCAAAGATAGGTATTATTGCTGATGCGTTTCGCATATTATCAGCGAGCTATTGTGATCGAAAACGTAGTTATAAACAGCAGAAAATTAAAAATTTGAATCGATTCTTGAATCGATTCTTTAAGCGAGCCGAGCGAACGAATCGATTCGCTAGAATGAATCATATCCGTCGTCGCATAATAATGACAACTTCGCCGCTTGTTATATGGTGACCCGTTGTGGACAAAATATGAATAACAACTGTAACAAAATGTATTTATTTTTAGACATCGGTCAAGGGCTTAAATATGTCAACATTAACCACATGGAAATAATTTATGAATTTACACAATATATCTACAGCAGATTTTCAATAACTTAAACATACAAATAAGAGTGCAAAAGTGACAGCCAACCACTATAACAAAGTGCAGTAAACAGTAAAGCTATTACGTTATAAAGTCCAAAGGAATGAAACAGGAGCCTCACACATTCAAGTTACAATTGGCTGTGCAAATTAAAAATAAGGTGGATTATCTACAGTACAAACAAAACAGCTCTGATCTGAAAAATAATAATACAAACTTTTTTTAAAAGAAAAATGGCACATGAAAACAGGGAAAAGGAAAAACAAAAGTATAAGACTTGCTAATTGATGCCTTTTATGAAGAAATAAGAGCCCATGATGCATAGTGAATGTCATGAATGGAAATAAATAATATATTTTGTTACCGATGATGTTAAAGTGGCTTTAACAGAAGCATTGACTGATAACCTGAGAGTTCATGATCCTCTGTTTTTAAAGGTTTAAACACTGGGTTTAAATGAGTGTTAAATGCTGAAAAGTGTGTTTCCATCTTCCTAATGCTCATAAAGCATGTGTTGCAAAATCTTAGCAAGAAAGCTGAATGCTACAATTACAAATATAAAGCAGAACAATAGTCCTTTGAGGATGAAGATAAAAAGTACCAGCTGGTTACATTATAGTGAGGAGGCTCTTTCCGGAAGCTTTACTTAAGACACATTTACCTGGATCTGCTGAAATATGAAACTTTCTCCACAAGCCCTTAACTAACCCACAACCAGTAAACAAAAACACTTATTATAATAGTTTTGTTTATATTTTCTTGCTTATTTGACACTTCTTATAAAGATGCTACCACAAATGAATAAATATACTCTTATAAGCTGCAACTATCAAATCATTAAAACACATAATTGAAGGCATATACATTGCTAAAACGATCTATGCTTACAGTAATGGATAATTTATATTTATTTTAGATTTCTAGAGGGGGCCCAAATGAGCAAATGAGCCGTGTGCATTTGCTGAGGCTCAAGAAAGCATGCAATTCTGGTGGCAAAAAATGACAGTTTTAACATAGCAGTCTATTCAAGCCATGGAATAAAATAATTAAAAATGTAATTGAGTTTGTATTTTAAAATTCTGAACTAAAATGTTTTTTTTTGCAATTCGAGATTATATCTCGGAATTCTGGTGAGAAATACCCACTCTTCATTCTTTCTCTTTAGTTTATAATCCCACACTTCTGGCTTTTTTCCTCCCTCAGAATTGACAAACTCACAATTATAAAAACGTATAAAGTCTGAACTAGGAGAAATAAATATGCATTTGCAAGAAAAAAGGTCAGAATAGTGAAATAAGTAAATGTTATAGGTTAAAACAGAATTTCATGCATGTATTTCAACTCTAGGGCTAATACAATATATAGACCTATTTAGATCAGATCCATGCATTAAAAGTAGGGTAATCATAGCAGGTTTCATCCATAGTCTGTCTGTTTAAACGTCTGTGTAAAAATGATTTGTATTACGATTCTGATATCCAAAGGCACAACAATAATTTTCTTTCCTCTTATTGCAATAGTTAATCACACCAAAAGCTGCAATTACCACCAGAACAAAAACAGCAGCAAATATTCCTGTTACAGCAGCTGAAGATGGACCTGAATCTGAAACAAAAGAGACAGACAGTCATTAGTGTGAGTCAGTATGCTGGACCGATCTATAGCAAACAATAAGAGATATCAGCTCGTCTCAGAGAGTGCATCTGAATTGGTTTCATAGTGACGTCAAAAGCACCAATGTTTTAGTTCCAAGACATCAATGTACTAAAAATAAAAAAATGATGTAACAACATTTTTCTTTACATTGCATTGTCTTGTAAGAGTTGTTCTCCTTCCATATGGCCAAAGCAATACTCACCACCAGTAACAGACACAGTGAAGCTCTTAATGCTGGTGGTACTGTAGCGGTTTCTGCTGATGCTGATCTGTAGATGATAAAGTCCAGAGTCTGTGGTTCTCGTGTTTGTGATGGTCAGAGATCCAGTCTGATGATCCAGCTTCAGTCTGTCTCTGAATCTCTCATCACACTGATCATCTGTACAGATCTTACTCTGATCTCCAGTGATATCAGCGATGAGAATGTCATTAAAATACCACATCACTGACCTATTAGACTTTCTTATTTCTCCAGAATCTAAAGTGACAGATTCTCCCTCTGCCACTGACTTTCTCTTCACACCGGCAGCAGCATCATCTTAAACACAAAACAAAAGCCGCTGAGGAAACTCTACAATAGGAACAAACTAGGAAAAATCATTTAGCAGATTAATTTCTCGGATATTAATAAAATCAGTAGAACCAGCATTAAATGCAAACTATAAAATTAACTGTGTTTAAAAGCATTCTGTCCATCTATCTTTATTCATACAGATTTAGGAATGTCTCTGCAGAATAAAAAAATGTATCATTGACCGATACATGTATTACACACAGACATGCATAATACAGAGTTTTTATTACTACACAAGAAACGTATTACTACAGGAGAATATAAATTACACATTTGGAATATTCTTGTGATCGAAAAATGTGACCCTGGAGTACTAAACCAGTCTGAAGTCGCTGGAGTATATTTGTAGCAATTATTTTAGGTTTCTTTACCGTCAATATGTAAAGCAACATTACTCAATTTATGTGTTTACAAATCCTCTGCAATCCAGTAAACTAAAAAACAATGAGTATGAAACAACAGAGAAATTTAAAAGGTGGTCAGAAATGAGATGTTGAAAATCATAGTGATTCTTCTTGTAATGTCTGAAAGCAGTTCTGAATGTCCGTATTACAATAAACATATTCACTCTGTGATTCGAACACATATAACCTGCTTTTAAACATCCATTAATGACTCACCATAGACAACAACATCAAAATCCTTTCCAGTGGGTCTGCTGCTGATTACCACTAGTTTATAAAGTCCAGAGTCTGTGTTTGTGAGGTTTGTGATGGTCAGAGATCCAGTCTGATTGTCCAGCTTCAGTCTGTCTCTGAATCTCTCAGTACCGCCTTCACACTGAACATCTGTACAGATATGACGGAGATCTCCATTGATTTGAGCGATGCGAGTGTCATTAAAATACCATCTAACTCGTTCCCGTTGGTTTATTTTAACATCAGTGTGTAGAGTGACTGAATCTCCCTCCATCGCTGACACGGAGACTGCGCTGACATCATCAGATGCACCTGGGGAAGAAATAAACAGCTGATTATACTTCTGTTTTTAGATAGAAAGAAAAAATAAAATGATAATTTTGAATATTCTTTCACAAACTCTCAGATCCCCGATGAATACTGTCCCTTTAAAATACCTATTCGAAATATTTCTGTCACATATATCGTTTCAGTTTTGCATGTATTTGTAGGACCGGCTCTTGTTGAAGTAAAGTAGTTTGCGGTTTGATATTCAGATTTCTTTTGGCTATAATACACAGTGGTGTAGATCAGGGGTGTCCTGGAGGGCCGCAACCCAGCAGAGTTTAGATGCAGCCCCAATTAAACACACCCTTATCCTGGTAAGCAAGTCCTTCAGGCTTATTTGAAAACCGTTTTCTATCAGCTCATGATAGAAGGATGTTTCAGCACTTATGTAATAAAGTTGTAAAGGAATTGAGAAAAGCAAAAGCTGTTTTTTTTTTATTTATCAACCAATCATACTGCTGCTTCCATCACTTCATGAGCTATTACTCTGCTGAAGGGCAAGTTTCCTCACTTCAATAATCTATATGTGAGTTGCAGTGTTTTTATTGCATACAATGTTTGATCAAAAATAGCACATACTTGACACAAATTGTGTAACTGTGACACATTAGTGTGTAAAGAATTTTAACAAACTTTCTGTGTTAGGAGGAAAAACACTAATAAATGCATTGTCTAGACAAAGGTGTGTTAAGAAACACATGTTTTTAAGTCAGTTTAATGTAATTAAAGTTGAAACGAATTATACAGCTATGTTGACTGTAGGCTACTTAAACTTAAAGTAATCTTTTTTAATTTACTGAATTTACAGTGGATAATTGTAATCAGCAATGTTAGAGGTGCAACAAGAAACGAATGATAACCTAAACAAAAAACTAAATAATTGTTTTTTTTTTTTTCTGTAATGGTAATGGTGACTACTACTCAAAAGACAACAAGAATAAACTTATAGGAAAAAGGAGAAATCTTTACATCACTTGAAAGATTTTAAAGAATACAGACTTAAAGACGGGTGACATTTTGGTTAGCTATAATTTTGACCTATCGTACCATACTATATCTGATAAATATGCTTTATAAAATAGAAAGAACAAGGAGTTCATACATAGAGCCATGCTATTAAACATTTATAGTCGGTTATTATGAAATTAAGAGTGGAAAAATTTCTAGCTTATGATATTTTTACTTGTCAGATTCAGTGACCATGACAAACTCACGTATTTGCAAGGAGCAAACTGTGGGTTCTCCAACATTATTGGGTAATTACAGTAAACAGTAATAAGAATAAAGACCTAGATTTATCAGATATTCAGAATTTGTTATAGCTTACGTAATAAGTGCTAAACATCTCATAAAGAAACCATTCTTAGTAGTAGGCCAAAATATTAGCAGGCAACAGCATTAATGTTTAATTTATACACAATTAGATACAAACGCAGGTTCCTTGCGCCAGTGCATATTGAATGAGCGCATCTCAACAGTCTGGTCGCGTGCGGCAAATGAACGGTTCACAAAAGATTTCTTTACATCAACACACACACACACACATATATATATACATATAGTCTAAGGGAAATTCTTTCACACAGAAAGACTGATGTTCTCCAAATGCACGGTGTACTTTATAAATAAAAAATACACTAAACATTTTAAGAAGTTTTAATATGAACAGTACAGTTTTTACAATATTTAACTGGAATTTATTTATTCATTTTCTAATAGTTAAAATTTTTACATTTGTACTTTCTATTTTAAAAATAATGGTGTGAAATTGTGTTTTTTTTGTGCATTGTTTCTCTTCTCTGTGTCCAGTTGCTCTCTCTCCTTTACTCCAGGTTCATGCTCATGGAGAAGTGGATTGGCTTCTTCTGCACGTGTGCATCTTTTAAAAGTCACATCCATACAAGACTGAGTGATTGCGGATGTGTTGTATTGAGAGGACCGAGAGGTGTTAGCGTCCCGTTCCTTTACAACTGTTGTTTCAAAGCTAGTCAAGATACTTTTACACACAACACTTTGTTGGCTTTTATCTCTTTACCTTTTCTGTTATTACTATTATTATTATTATCCTATATCAGTATTAAAAGGTAAACTGTAAAGAGAGACAATATTTCCTTTTTCTTTATTATTTTTATTGTATCAGTTTTAAAAGTTATTGTGTTGACTGCATGCATAAGTAAGTGATTGTTTTGTGTGAGATGGGTGTCTGTTTTAGAACAGACAGGGATGACAGCTATATTTTTGTTCATTTTTGCTACAGCCCAGTGAATGAGCAGAGAGGAGCAACATGCAACAGATGAATATCAGCAACAAGGAGTACAATTCATTTTCATTTATTGTGGGAGCATTCAGGTCATTTTCCAATAAATTCCACATCACAAGCTTCGAGACGGGAAATGCCAAAACAACGAACATAGCAGTGCTGACTTTAAGCACTATCATAGCCTTACAAAATAAAAATTAACAAAAAATACAGGCATCTTCCTTGTCTTCCTAACTGTCCCAAAACAGGAGAAAAACAAAACATCTCAGTGCTCTGATCATGCTGAGGCCCCATTCATGCATGCTACATCTTTCTTAAGAGAATACTGTACACACAGTATATGCATCGCAGCTAGCTATGTTTTATATTTTGTTTATTCTGATGACCCCTATAAAAACATTAGTAGCCTGTTTTTGTGAAATCGGCTTCATGAACATTGTTAAACATTTACATTACATACAAAATGTGTTCATTCTCGTGACAAATTTTAATTGGTTTTAAGTCTGTAGAATAACGAGCATTTCTAAACAAACATTCCACTTAAATTTTTATTTGAGAAACGGTTAAGAATTTGAACTAACCTATTAAAAAACATTTAAGAGTATCTACATTAGCTTACATAGGTTAAAACATGAGCAGATTTTTTTTATATAAAAAAGTAGATTTTTATCCATTTAAAAGTATTTCAAAATGAATAAATAAATACAAATCATTTAATGTAACATCTGTACTGTTCATATTAGACCAAGCTTCTTTCCTGGATAGGTGATTTACTGTGTGATCGAGTTCAAGCCAAACAGTGTAACAGCGCCTACTAGGGTCACAGGATGCGATTGTCACATAGTTTGCTGTAACACCGGTTCCGCGGTTATTTATTTATTTATTCATTCATTGTTTTATCTTTGACAGGAAGATTAATTGTAACAACTGTCTTACCGCGCACGAGGAATCCAAATACTGCGAACAAACTAAGGATAAACTTCTTTTTCAGACAGAATTCTCCGGTTAGCAGTAGCACAGCCGCCATGCTGATGTGCACGTGCACAGTAATTTAATTTACGTTCCGCTCCAGCAGATTAGTCAAAAGGTGCTTTTGTGCATTTAAAGGGATAGTTCACCCAAAAATTCTGTCATCATTTGCTCACCCTTGTGTCGTTCTAAAAATGTATGAGTTGCTTTCTTATTTTGTACATCAAAGTAGATATTTTGAAGATTACGTGTAATCAAACAGTTGGTGGTATTTCCATAGTAGAAAAACAAAAAACTATTTAATACATCATATAGCTACGCATACCTCTGGAAATAGAACACCAATAGAACACCACAGATTAACTGCACTTCATCCATGAAGCTCAGTTGCTGTGTTTTATGTAGAGAAAAGCAAAAAAAGGTTGTCCTATTGTTCTTCACTGTTAAGTTAGACAGGCAAATTATTTTGCCACAATTATTATGTGGTAATAGGATTTTAAAGTGTATTGTGTGATAGTTGTTAGTGAAGGAACAACTGACTTTAAAACTAGAATATGCAGAATTGGAGAAACGAGAAAGACTAAGGTAGATTTTGAAAGCAATCAACCGAAAATATTGCACCATCACCAAACAGCACACAAATCGCAATGACCTCAGTGTCAATTCTCTTAAATTTCATATAAAAACAGCAGCAGACCGTTCTCCTCCCCGTCTTTCAGTGCGCTCTTCAATCCGTAGACCGCGGCGGATCAGCACGAGCAGACTCAAACAACAGAGGACACAACAGTGGCAGCTCATCAGGGGAGGCACAGCCTCCTAAAAATTTTTAGGTGAAAATGAGAGACTATTTAATGTTAATAAAATTCACAATTCATTTCAGTTAATGTCTCAGAATGTGTATTTTTGTTTTGTAATTTCACAGCTGTAATACCATAACACGTTACTGAAGTTGGAAAGCACTCTTTTCTTTTCACAAATGTGCTAAATCTGCTGATGTAATTACAACTGATAAGTGATAGAGAAGGGAAGTGGAGGCTGTGGGAAAGTTGAGCTCTCGTGCCTCTGATGGTAAAAAAAAAATTAGCCAATTATCATTGCGTGTTCACATTCAGTACTGAGAAGTGTTGAGAAAAGAAACCTCGTAAAGGAGGCTAGCCTCCCTTCTGGTATCAACCAATCATAGAGACGTAAATTATATGCTATTCGTTTGAACGTCTTGCGCTGCGCTGATTATGATCCAAGTACTTATTATGAGTACCGATATTGAATATTTGATCGCCAACAGATGTACCAAGCTGTTATTCAAAAAGTATATATATATATAAAAAAAAGAGAGAAAACACGCTTAAGCTGGATATAGGCTACAGCAGCCGGATTAATTAAATGGCACAACAGACAGCTCTCTTTTAAAACAGACTTTTAAGAGATGAATGTTTGCTTTAAGTGAAAGGCCATGTAAGTGAACTTATATTATCTTGTTGTCCTTTTCTTTACATTTTCTGAAAACATAAAAGCAACCAAAAAGCCATTTTAATGTGCTTAAGCAAATAATAATAGTAATAATCGGTAGGGATCCCAGACCAATACAATTAGTTTGCCTCCTCTTTTTTTAAAACCCATGAGCTGCCACCGGGACACAAGGTGTGTTTATCGATAGACTGCTACAATATCTATATCTGTGCAGTTTTTTGACATAAATACAGTTTACAAAAGGTCACGAGGGAGCAGTCGGTTTCCCATGTACTGAAAAGTTTTCGTTCCGTTCACCACTCATCACACAACAGCTGTTTCCTCCAGCGAAAAAATAGCCCTTAACACATATGATCCTTTAACACTTTAATTATACTTATTTAAATATACTTAATTTAATTATACTTATTTTAGTCTTACCATGTGTTCACACCGCCACCGTCGAGAGCGTCAAAGTGGCCGGAAGTCATTCATTTGCAATGTGAGCTGGCGTCGAGAAGCGTCTAGCAGCAGCGCGGCGTGATTTGGCCATTGAGAGCATCGAGGAAAGTTGACATCAGGTCTGCATCCGAATTCAATGTTAGCTTCAGTTTCTGTCTCCTGAGATGCCTTCGTCTGGCTGATTTTTGAAGGCAGCATAGATGTATCCTTCGCTGCCTTTGATATCCCACAATCCTGTGCATTCCAGTTTGTGACAGTTAAGCAAAAAAATAAAGATGGCGTCTGAAAACTTGCGGTCAGTGATCAGTTTGTGTGTAAATGTATGTTTTTGATCAACGTTTTCCACTTTTTATGTCATTTCTAGCGAGAAATTAATATTGCAGTAATGAATAATCCACTTAGTTATCACCAAAGCTGTCTATATTTTGCTGTAGATCATTAAACCATTACTCTGCCTCAGAAGCCTGTCCAAAATCAGTTTTAGAAGCCAAATCAAATTCCAGATGCCCTTTCACTGTCCCTTGAGACTTTACCTCAGGCCAAAGTCCTTTTAAGACAAGTCATGTCACTTGACGGCTATCTTTGATACGCCTCTTGGGCATGCAAGAGTAACTCCTATCTCTTTGTATGGGGAAACATTACATTCTCCAAAACTGTTCACTAGGCTTAAGAATCAATTTCATATTGGAAATATGAAGCTAAAGGAGTGATATGTATTGGGCATTCTATAGTGTTTGCTCACGCAGACCAGCTGGTCTTCTTAAACCTCCAATTTTATTTCCAAATCTTCTATCCATTCTCCCCTCCCTCCCTCTCTGCATCTTGCAACACACCCCACTCATAAACATCCTTTCATCCCAACATCCATTCTTCCACCCTTTCCTTCAGCCATTATCAGCAATTCATCTCTCGTGTTTCTAATAATTCTCAATAGCTACTTAGAAAGTTTAGGTATTTAGGTTCTATTGCATTTGCTATACTTGTATTTTAAAGGTCCCGTTCTTTGTGATCCCATGTTTTAAACTTTATTTAGTGTGTAATGTTGTTGTTAGAGTATAAATAATATCTGTAAAACTCTAAAGCTCAAAGTTCAATGCCAAGCGAGATATTTTATTTAACAGAATTCGCCTACAAAAAACGACCCTTTAGTTCCTGCAGGAATGACATCACAAAAACAGTTTTTTGACTAACCTCCGCCCACATGAATACACAAAAAGGGGGGCGTGGTCTTGTTGTGCTCCGACCGAGAAGAGGAACAGCTGCGTTTGTGTTTGTCGCCACGTCGTCGAAATGCTGTGATTTTCATCTCGGAGTCCAATCATCTTTGTTTGGGCTTCCCAGGGACGCTGTACTTGGAGATTAATGGTTACAATTTATGTTTAACTCGGCTCCCGAAAATTATAATCCACATGTAAAACTATGTGCAGCACATTTTGCTGAGGACAGCTTCCTCAATCTCAATCAGTTTAATGCCGGATTCGCACAAAGATTATTCTTGAAAGATGGAGCAGTTCCCTCTTTGTCTGGAGAAGGCGTTGTTTATAGACCACAACCGGTAAGTGTATTTTATTATTTAAGTTGGTGCGTTTAACAGTTTCTGTAACTTATTACACAAAGGGCAACGCTGTTTAGCTTTGTTAACTAGATGTTAGGGCTGTGCAAAAAAACAAATACGATTTTCATGCTCATCTCGTCAGTAAAAACGCTCCTGTGATTATAAGTACATCTCCTGCACATGCTCCTGCCCACTTGCTTCTCACAACTAGTCCAAAACTAGCCCTATCGCGTTTCCAGGAGGGCAGCGCGCGCTCAGCTGCTGTCGAATCACAACACAGGAACCGCTGGCCCAATCAGAACTCGTTACGTATTTCTGAAGGAGGGACTTCATAGAACAAGGAAGACATCAGCCCGTTTTTATGACAGTGAAAACAGCGGTATACAGATAGGTGAATTGTGTGAAAAATACTGTGGTTTTTTTACACTCAAAACATGAACACATGTTATATTGCACACTGTAAACACAATCAAAGCTTCAAAAAAGCATGAAAAACGGGCCTTTAATTGTTTGCCATGAAAATAGCATAAGATGTTGATCTGGTATTAAATTAAAATATATTACTCAATTGCTTCTTATTCTTTCCTCTCTATACCTCCCAATCACACTCTCTTTCTCCCTACCTCCCTCTCTCATTCTCTCCTTCCCTCCCTCTTTCCCTCCCTCACTCTACCCCACCCCCACCAATATCAAAGACATCCTTTCATCCTAGCATCCATTCTTTCATCCTTCCTTCATCCATTTCTTCAGCAATATGGCTCTCATGCATCCTAGTTATTCTCAATAGCTACCCTTACAGTCCAAAAGCCTTGTCCAGTGCCACTACTTCATGTGGTGCAGTCTGGACTTCTTCAACCTCCAATTCTATTCCAAATGGTCTATCCAATGGTCCATTCTTAATTGCCTTGCTCCAAGCATGATTACCGAATACCTCTCCGGCTGGAACTGTCTCAAAGCTTTCTTTCCCATCAACTGACCCGCCGTCCATTCACATCTTAATATCTTACGCTCATTCCTTCTTAAGATCCACATGTGCATTTCTAAACTTGCCAGGTATCAACTACTCCTATGAACAACCACTGGCTATGATTGCCCAGCTTTCTCTCATTCTCACACATTTGTACTAAAGGCTTACGAAGAGAAGGAACTGCATTAACCGTTGAACGCCTGAACTATTTAGCCTCTGCATCCTCTCCATATGATCAGGCTGTCACGCTGTCTGGTCTCTGTTTCCCTGGGTGTCCACTTGTGGTCTTACTTCCCCATAGGCACCTCACCGCAGGCACTACAATTCCCACAAGCCTTGTCCCTTCATCACGGTAATTGCACACCTGTTAATTGCACTCAGGTGTCTTCAATTTCATAGTCATTATCCTGCCTATTTAAACCGTTCTGTTTTTGTCAAGGAGTCCTTACTTTCCGTCACCTAGTTTCCTCGCGTTTCCTAGTCCTTGAGTTCCTGTTCTTGTTCCTGTTTGTTTGGATTATGTTGGTTACGACCCGGCTTGTTTTTGACCCTGATTTGGATTACCCTTAATAAAACCACACTGCACTTGGATCTTCTGTCTCCTGTGTTCCCGTACATGACACAGGCATTCCAAGCTCAAGCTCCCGCTCAACTCAGCTCTTCCCAAATTTGGGGGCCCAAAAGGTCTGGCCTAAATATATGATAGAGATGGAACCCCCATTCTCTCTGAGCCATCAGTTCTAGATGCCCTGATCAACCTGACCATCATCCCATTCCCTCTACCCCTTCATCCTCTTTCTACTCTTCCCCAACACTCTGTTCAACTAACAGTTTCATAGCTTGTTTGTGGCGTGGTCCTAGCTAGTGAATGGTGTTCGGCCAGTTATTTACATCTTTTGCTGTAGTGTGTCTGTTTGCTGTAGAGACATTTAGTTTGTCTCAGTTTCATCTGTTTCTTCATGTAATCACAGACAGATTCGATGATAATGAGATCAGATCTCTGTGTGGAGCACCGGCTGTTGTGAGACTGCTTGTGCGTTCAAAAATCTCACTAGATTATTATTTAAATTAATGGCAAAATTAATGTTTGGAAATGTAAACTGATTACAACAAAAGATATAAATAACTGGCTTAAAACCTTTTTTTGGGGTGAAAATACGAATGTGCCTAAGACGTTTGTACAGTACTGTATTTTACAAACGACATTGTTGCTACTTTATAAAGAATGACCGTACAGACATTCACAGGACTGATTAAAGACAGTGACAGACAGCACTCATTTTAACTAAATATCAGAGTGATTGACAGAGATACAGTAGAAACATTGTGTGTGGTTTTGTATTAATTAATGACCCAGATCGTGAAATACATTTCTTAGCCTCAGAGCAAGGGAAGCACAACTTGGAAAATGAGAGCATCCAAGGAGCGTGTGAATGATATGGAATTATTTTAAATATTTTTTATGTTATCCATAGTTTGTGCTTCTTTTTTTAAAGTATCGGTTCAGGCACTGTTTAGGCACCAGTACTGTTTTAAAAGTATCGATTAGCACCTGTATTGTAAAAAACCCAATCGATACCCAACCCTACTCATTTCCTCTACAGTGCGGTTAAAGACAGCCTGCACGTGGGCTGGAATTTACTCAGTGATGGCACTTTCTTGGCACTCTGAATATTGGCTGAAGGGTTCCCTGCAACAAGCTTCTGGCCTCATTAGTCCAGAAGGCAAACTTCTGGCCATTCCTTTCAAACATTCACAACAACAAGATTAATATAAAGTATTGCATAAAAATGATTCAGGTCTACTTATAACATTAAGTTAATGTAGTCAACAGGTAAATATACACATTGTTTATTGTTTAGGGCTGTCATACCCATCAATTTTAAAATGCTCCATCAGAAGAAGACACCACTTCCGAATCAAAGACATGTCCATCTGAAATAAATTTGACAATGATAAGGAGAGTCTTTAGTTTTTAATATACCTCTTTCCTTCAAGATAAACAAGGATGTATATAAGAAACATTTAAAGTATCAATTTCATCCTTATATACATTTTTGAATCAACTCACCTCTTGAATTGAAACCCTGTGCTTGTCACAATGGTAAGTGTATACTGAAATAGAGAAGAAGGAAAATGTTTAATTTACTATGTGGACAAAAAAATGCAAATGGTTTCGACAAAAAAAATAAAAAAATAAAAACACTGTACCATAAGCATAAAAATCCCACAGTCATTTCCACAGATCTGGGTCAATATTTTATCTTACCACTAAGAGTTCTCATAAATAGCAGTAAAAGTTTTTAGTTAAGAGTTTTTTCTTAAAACCTATTCACAAAGCTGCTGAGACAAACTTTTACTAAGTAATAGACAGAAGTCTTAAGCTAAGAGCAAGGGCGCGGTTGACCTCATTGATGATGTGATTGGCTGATAGTCTCTGTCAGAGATGTATTCATAGAAATATTGCAGGGCACAATATTATGTTGCCACATTCAAATAAAGGTTTTAAAATAAAAATGTTAATTGCCACATTCAAATAAAGATTTTAAAATGCATGCTAAGTGTCACGAATTGAACAAGTAGGCTATTTATTAAGCTAATTGTCAGCCTCTGTATGCTTCTCATAAACAGTTAGTCAATATGCATTAGGGCTGCCCTCGACTAAAGATTTTTCTAGCCGACTAGAAGTCGTTCATTTTAAGCATTAGTCGACTATTGGTCCCACTTTTATTAATAAACCATATAAATCATAATAATGAGCCTTTAATTGCCTACATAGCCTAATAAGCACCAGCAAATAAAATAATTATGTATATGTTAGGAAAAAAACATCAAGTACACTGCATTAATGTTTTAATTTATTGTAATGTCATAATTTGTTATTACACTAGTGCTTTCTGTTTTTGGTTTAAGAAATTATGTCTGCGATAGTGACTCATCTCCACAGCACTTGTACGCATGTTTAATACCGATAACATGAGGATATTTGGTTTCTGATGAATTGGTTCATTTAAAAGTTTCACTCTCTATATATATATTTTTCATGTCTGTAATAAGGCAAGCATCCACAGAGTTTCAAAGTTACATGCTCACATTCACAGAGTCCAAGACTGCAGAAAGTGCATCCTGTTTGCTTTCATTATTTTACAAAAGCACAACATTTCCTTGCTATTGTGACTGCAGACAAATAAAATAAATGAGTCTTTACAGATACAAAAGATGCATTACTCTTATCTGTATGACCCAAAATGATAAAGTATTTTGAGAGCAAATGATCGCAGCGGTGCCTCCATCTATCATGCAGTAGCCCAAGTGCACTACTGTTTAGCTTCCACACTAGAATACTTAACACTAGATTTAGCTGCCATAAAAAAGTTGCTACTACATACATATCTCAGATGATACGCAATATTTGAGGTAGATGAATATTAGGTGAGCATATGGATGTCCATATGGATGCCCAATGTACTATATTACCACAGCCATTAATGATTTGTCCATCACCGACTGAATGATTTCACCACTTCATGTGATTTTTTTTCCCTGTGATTATGCACCTAATAAAATTTTGGTAATATGCATATAAACA
The DNA here is from genome assembly GCF_963082965.1 of Carassius carassius. Lineage (NCBI taxonomy): Eukaryota > Metazoa > Chordata > Actinopteri > Cypriniformes > Cyprinidae > Carassius > Carassius carassius. Next base: position 2,669,115 of record NC_081802.1, read on the forward strand.
GCCTTTTAATTAGCAGAATAATCATGGCTGATAGTAAGACATGCAAACATAAAAGAAAACCAAACTGGACCTCTGAGACATTAGGCTAAAAGAACTAGCCAAAACATGATTAAATCTAACACGTGGTATTTTAACAGTCAATTATTATGATGCCCTCTCTGTTATGTCTGACTATTAACCTTTAACTGCCTGCTCGACCAAATGGTTGAGCACATTTTGAGTCACTTTGTTTTATTGAGAGAAGTATCTAATTTAACTCAAGCTAATTGAGCCATCTCTACCATCTGGTTGATGTATGTTATGCCAAAAAAAATCCCCTAGATGTCAGAGTGTCAATCAACAGCAATCATCACAATCCTTCTTCTAACATGGGTGTCAGAAACAAAGAAATCACCGCTGCCATGTGAGCCCTTCTTGTTGACATTTTGTAAGGTAATTATGATGTCTTTTGGTAACTCTTGCCAGCTGTTTAGACTTACTGGTTTAAGACTTCAAAGATATTAATGAAGACACAACACACAAGAACTGTTCACTCTGACTGTGTTTCTTATTCTGATAATATTCTGTTCTCTGATTCCACAGGATACTTGAATACAGAGCACCACCTAGTGGTAAGAACCAGCATACATCACATCTTCCTTTTTTTTTGAAAGAACAATACAATACTCTTCTTTTAAAACTTTGGTTTTGAAACGTACTTTAAATTTTTTAACTCTGTGTCACTAATCAAAATGATAGGTTTTAAACTCTCAGACAATTGCTTAACTAGAGATAAAGTCCTTAGAACTTTAAGCAAGAATAATGTTTTGGTGGCCTACCCACTCTGCCAGAATGTGTCACTTTTATAGTCTCTTCTGAAACAATTTCAGGTTTTGAAAGAGTCCATGTTTTTTCATTGGCAGTGACACTGGTATTTCAGCCACTACATCTGGGACACAGTCATTTATCACTGGATCAAATGAATCCTGAATATGCAAATTCTGGAAACTTATTTCGTCTTCAGCAGGTGATTTTGATTTCTGCTGTAAATTTCTCCATCCTGCGTTTGAACCAGGTATGACCTTGGCTTTCATGCTTTTCCACCACGACAGCTGGCTGCTAGTGACTTTTCTGCTCTCAACCTCACATTTTTGCGTTCCTTCAGAGCAGGTAGATCTCTTGCTCCTTGATCACAGTAGAGCTTTTGCTTTAACTGTCTGTCTTTTAGGCTTTTCAGAACTCCTTTATAAAGCTGTGCTTGTAACAACTTACTCGCAGTTGTGCAGGAGACAACTTTAAATCTTCAAGTGGCATATTCCGGTACTCAAGAAACAATGTACGGGTCTCCATGACTTTCTTGTGCTTTCTTGAGCAGATTCTAAATGGTCTGTATAGCTCTTTCACTTTGACCATTCGACTGAGGATTTATGGGGCTTGAAGTTGAGTGTTTGAACTCCCATTTATCCCTGAAGTTTCTAAATTGTGCACTCACAAATTGTGGCTGGTTATCTTAGATAACTTCGTCTGGAATCCCATGTCTTGCAAAAATAAACTTTGGCTTGTTGTCTGTGTTAATTTCGCAATTTCAGGAAATTTCAAGAAGTAGTCCACACATAGCAGAGAGTCTGCTTGGTTGAAATGAAAGAGGTCAACTCCTACCTTTGCCCACGCTCTGTCTGATAAGTAACTTTGTCTGGTGTTGTTCCTTCTGAAGGTATTGCACACAGCAAACATTGACACTATATCTTCAATTTGTTTTCCCATTCCCAGCCAGAACAGTACATCTCTCGCTCGCTCTTTGCATTTCACCACTCCCAAATGAGCTTCATGAATTTTTTTCTTCAGTATTTCTGCTTGCAGGCTCTGTGGCACTACGAGTCTTGTATTTTTGAACAACAGTCCTTCTGAGATTGTCAGTTCTTCTTTGAAAGTCCAGTACTTCCGTATTGCAGGTGGCACACTTCTTATTTGTTTAGGCCATCCTGTTTTGACTACTGCCAACACCATCTGTTCTTTATCTGCTGCAGTAGCTTGCTTGACAGCTCTCAATTTCTCTTCCGAAATAGGCAGACATTCTGACAACTGATGTACTCCCAAGTCTCTGTCCAGTAGTTGTTCTGTTTCTTCCACGAGGTAGGCTCTGCTAAGCGTATCTGCTATTTTAAACTCTTTTCTAGGTTTATAGATTACCTGCAGGTCATATGGCTGGAGTTTCATCAACATCCTCTACAAATGTGGTGGGACTTTCTGAAGAGGCTTTTTAAACACCGTCTCCAGTGGCTTGTGGTCTGACTGTACCCTTACTGTCTTTCCATAAAAGGTATTGGCTGAATTTTTCACATCCATACACGATGGCTTAAAGCTTTTTCAATCGGAGCTTTTTTTAAAGCTTTTTCAATCGGAGCATATCTTTTCTGGCAGTCAGTCAGTGATCTCGAACCATATGCTACAGGATGTTCTTCCTGCAGGCTAACAGCTCCCAAACCCTCCGAACTATCATCAGCAGAATGAGTCACTTCCTTGTTGACATCAAAGTATCTGAGAACTGGGGCAGTGCTCAGCTGTAACTTAAGTGCCTCAAAACTCTTTTGCTGTGACGTTTCCATGTGCCACTCCACTTTCCAAAGGTTTCCTCAGTGGCGCACTGGTCTCAGACAGGATTGGAACAAACTTTGCAAGGTATTGAACCATGCCAAGAAACCTCATTAAAGCAGATTTGTCTTGTGGTTTGGGCATCTCCAGAATTGCTTTGATCTTGGCTTGGATGGCTTCAGACCTTCTCCACTTAGTACATGCTCGATGTACTTTATTTCATCCATTCTGATCTCACTTTTCCAGACTCAATTTCAAATTGATACTTCTTTCTCTCTCCAGTAGCTGCCTAAGCCTTGCATCATGCTGTTCCACATTTTCTCCCCATACGAGTATATCATCCATGATATTTACAACACCTTCCAGGTCTTCAAACCTTTGAGCTATGCACTTCTGGAAGACTTCTGGAGCTGAAGATATGCCAAAGGGTAACCTCTTGAAAGAGTACTTTCCGAAAGGTGTATTGAACGTGCAAAGCTTGGAACTTTCTTCATCTAACTGCCAAAATAGATGGATTAGCATTTAAAACTCAGGAAACATTTGCTTTTGGCATTTCACTCACAACTTCTTCAACTGTCTTGAGTGGAAAGTGTTCTCTTTTTATGGCTTTGTTTAAGTCTTTTGGGTCAAAGCTGATGCAAAGTTTGTTTGGTTTTACAACAGTCACCATACTATTGACCCAATCTGTTGGTTCTGTTTGTTACTCAATGACTCCAATGACGTTGAGTTCTGTCTTTATTTTGTATTTTAGTGCTATTGGGACTTTTCTGGGTGGATGTATCACAGGTGCCATGGCTGGATCAATCTTGATGTGATGCACCACAAACCATTGAACACATCATCAAATTCTTTCAGGATGTCTGTGTTTCCTTCACAGTCTACTCGGTAGATTCTTTTTACCAGTCCTAACACTGATCTTCCCAGGATGGCAATCTCAGCTTCACCGTCTTTAAACTGGCAGATGAGTTTTGTTGTACCTTTTGGCTCCATCTTGTGGCCACAATACAAAACTAACATACAGTTTGACTTTCACAGTGACTCTGATTTCCCTGAAACAACTTGAAAATCTTTGTACGAGATGATGTTGCACTCTGCTCCCCTATCCAATTTAGAAGAAAGTGCTTTTTTGTTTACTTTTAGTGTTTCAGTCCATTTGTCTTTCTTCAGTACTGTGGCATCAGTTACTCTATTAACTTGCATCTCTACTTTGTTTTTTCTGCAACATATCTTGCATATTTGTCCATATGCCGTGGCTATAAACTCATCTAGTACACTCTGCTTCTTTCTTGGACACTGCACTTGAAAGAGCATTCTTCTCAGTTGACTTCTTTGTAAGCTGCATTTTACTAATTTTGTTTACTGTCACTGCAGTTTCCTCGTGAAGGGCTTTAATCTGGCTTTTTGTGACTTCACTAGCTATGCAGATATCTATGGCTTTGTTCAGAACCAGATCCGGTTCTCTCAAGAGTCTAGCTGTGATTTGATCATTGTTCACACCACACACTGTCTCGTATCAGTGATTCTGTCAATGGTGCGAATTCGCATTCTATAGCCTTGTTTTTTTAAATCAGTCACATATGCATCGTGCCAGTGCACGAGTCAAGAAAAAGTGTCTTAGATATGTTAGATTTTTCCTTGGTTGACAGTAACGTCTGCACTTTTCTTTCAGTACACTGTAATCATTAGCTTCCTTCTCAGAAAAATCCATGGTATTCAATACCTTCAGTGCTTCATCCCTGGCAATATATAGCACACATTTCTGAATCCAAATTCTCCAATTCTCTGCAGTGTTGCCTTCAAAAAGTAATTTGTTTAGCGGTTTTAGCTGATCCATCTTTAACTTCTGACACCATGTGATATATTTTGGTAACTCTTGTCAGCTGTTTAAACTTACTGGTTTAAGAGTTCAAAGATATTAATGAAGACACGACACACGAACTGTTCACTCTGACTGTGTTTCTTATTCTGATAATATTCTGTTCTCTGATTACTTGAATACAGAGCACCACCTAGTTGTAAGAACCAGCATACATCACAGTAATCATATACATTTTTTACATATTACACTGTAAGAGCTCTAACTTTACAAAATGATGTTACTTGGTGCCATGCAAAAACTTTACGTTTATAATAATTTTTCAAAAACGTGCTCGACCAAACGGTTGATTTGTCACTTTATGTAAACTTAGAAAAGCTTAGCTAATGTTTTCAGACCATCCATTTCTGAAGTCAGCAGAGGTGGGTACCCAAAAACTGTACTCAAGTAAAAGTAAAAGTACTTCTAGAAATATTTACTCAAGTAAAAGTAAAAGTACTAGTCTTGAATAGTTACTTGAGTAAGAGTAAAAGAGTATCGGATAAAAAATCTACTCAAGTAGTTAGTTACTAGTTACTTTGGGTCATATATACTGAGCCTATTTTTATTTAGATATATAGATAAAATGTATGTAATGTATGTGTGCGTGTATAAATGTATATATTTCATCAGCCTTTACTCCAATTTATGTAATTTATTATAAAACCCTGTCTGTTTATTAAGTAACAGATATAGGTGTTATGCCATAACATATTTTTAATACGACTGACTTTATATTAAATGTGAATTTAACATTGAAAGTTAATGTGATATAAATATTGCTACTAATCTTTCATTGTTCAGAAAGAGAGCAAATAACATTTACATTATCAAAGATCATTTTCACTGACAGTCTAGATTTCAATCACTCTCAGAAACTCCCATTAAAATCACTGAAACTGTTAACACTGTGAAATCAATATCTTAATTAAAGATTCGTACACACATCTGCACTTTGTTGTTCCTGCGAGAGAATTCGCCAGAAAGAGGTATTCAGTCAGTGAGCGAGTGAAGGAAGCACCGCATTTCAGTGATGACTCATCGGAACACCTCTGATTGGCCAATGCTTTAATAAGCTCAAAAGAATCATGTGTGATTGGTTATAATGCGCAGCGCTGTAAAAACACATCTACCTCTGGCTCAGCGCTAGCAAGCAATCACAGATCTGAATTTAACAGCTGATGATATGTATTAAAATTAATTAAATCTTAATCGGCTATTTTTTGTCTTTTGGAAGCTGCATTCAACTTGACTCCCCTCTGTTATAAGTCACACGTACAACAAACTAATGTCACAGTATCGTGTACTGTAATCGAATGTAGCCCAAGTTATTACCTGTTAAACAGTAGACAGCACACGTGGTGTTCATCTAATAAGGATCTCCATCGCTAGCAAATAATAACCTTTGCAGATTTCAATTCAGTGCAGTTCCAGCCACGTTTTCAACGCTCTTTCTGTTCTTAAACGTTACAACTCTGAGTGAACCACTTCAGATGCTCAGCGCGTGCGGCAGGGAACTGAACGACTCATTCAAACTGATTCATGAACCAATTCACTCGTTTGCCAATTGGTTTGATCAAGCCTTTGAACAGAATTGACTCAAAAGAATGAATCATTCGCGAATGGGCATCGCTCATTGCCCAGAGAAAAGTAGACGGTGCGTTTGGAATAAACTGAAGCATTTATAACATTTATTGCATTAAGATAAAGTAACGAGAGGAGCGTAACACACAGTAACGAAGTAAAAGTACAGATGTTTCCCCAAAAATTTACTCAAGTAAGAGTATAAAGTACCCATCTTTAAATATACTCCGAAAAGTATTAGTTACCCCCAAAAATTATTCAAGTAAATGTAACGAAGTAAATGTAATTCGTTATTACCCACCTCTGGAAGTCAGAATGTACAATTTGCTGAGAAATATAAACTTCTGATCTTTCATAGCTATGAATATGACACGCTCTTGTTAATTCTTCATTAATATACTGAGATAATTTCTTAAGTGTGCATTTTTTGGCCACTTTTGGATATTTAAGTAAATATAATGAATTCATAGAGTAAATGTATGGAAATCATAATTAACAGAGAATGAACAGTGCTCTCTTCCACCCTCAATACCCGTGGCTGAAGTGCCCTTGAGCAAGTCACTGAACCCCCAGTTGCTACCCGGAGCTGGATCTATAGCTGCCCACTGCACTGGGTGTGTGTTCACTTCTCACTGCAGTGTGTGTGCACTTGGATGGGTTAAATGCAGAGCACCAATTCCGAGTATGGGTTAACATACTAGGCAAATGTCACGACTTTCACTTTCCCTTTCATATAGGGAGACATACAACACGTGCTGTGATGGGGGTACTTCATGGAGAGGTTTGAGAACCACTGACATAGAGAATCTGAATTATTACCCCTTCCAAGAAGAGGTAGCTAGTGACAGTTTCCAGAGTCCCTGGATGAAAATGATGCTCTCTCAACAAGCACATCCTCTACTAAGCTTCCATGTTAGAAAAGAAGAAAACACACTCTAAAAACAGTTTCTTTGAAGGAGCCAGAGGACACTCCTGGCTCAAGACTTACACTACACAGTATTGCTGATTTACAAAGAAATGTTCATTTATCTACAAAAAGAAAGAAAAAAAATCCTGTTGCACTACCACACTTTACGGCATGTTTCTTGAATCATGAAAGTCTAAAATGCCATTATATTATCTTTTGCTTTTCTTTTTTTTATACAAAAAGAATTTAATGCCTTTGGCTTTGTTACTTTTAGTTATTTCTGTTTATTGCTAAAAACAAGTAAACGTATAATTTCCTGTGTTAAAATGAAAACCTGAAATATTTTATGGCATACTTCAATAAATAAAGAATATTGAATATACAAAACTGTCTTATTTTGATTGTTTTTAAATAAATTATTATTATAGTTCATATTTTCTGATCTTCATAGTATGTGTATGAATTCCAGTACTTTTACCTTAAACTGACATATCAACCATTTGTTAGAGGCCGATATTAAAAAAAAGAATAATAATGGGGTGTGTTGAAAAAAAAATACATTGAGTGTGGTAACTAGCAACATAAGGAGACAAGAAATGCAAAAAAAAAAAAAAATTCAAATGCCTTTTTGTTAGTGGGGCAACTAAGTGGTTAAAATGTAATGTGTTCAATCAACATTATAAAACCACCTCAAAATGAAGAGACGCACTCATAACATGAAGTAATATTAAAGAGGCTGATTGTGAGCACGTGACAGTTAAAACATTAACTTACATTATTTTACCATGATTAAAATGGAAAAACAATGAGTAATTAACAAGCTTTCACAACGAACGTGCTATAGTTTATTGTACTTAGTTAAACGAATGTGCTCATTCATTTTACAGCATTAGAGGCTAATATAGGATGACTATATGCATTCAAGACTATTTAGCATATCACCTCGGTTGCGTTAACTTTCCAATGAAATGCATCACATTTGTTTTTAATGTTAAACAAATAATGATTGATTCTTATATGATACTCACAATCTGATTGTCATCCATCTTCGTTGGTCTTCTAATTAGTTAGGAGGTGTTGTCACTGAAAACCTAGGGTCCTAGAAATGCGGTTCTGAAAATGCAGCCCCCGGTTTTGCAGGAACATGGGCTACTCCTGCACATGGAGCAATATTCGGTAAATGTGTTTCCATCGTAGTTAATGCGCATTTCTAATTAACGGGTAAAACATTTATTCACTCACTTGTGCGCATACATTTTTAGATTTTAAGCGCATCTTGACATTTCCATCCAGCGGTTTTTATGTGATAATCCAAAATGCGCATAAAATAGGTGAACGGAAACATAGCTTGTGAGTTAACAGCACAAGAGGAAGCTCTTCACCGAACTAATCACACATACTCTAAATGGTCACTCACGCAAGCTTCATATAGCAGCTCAATCCAGATTTCAAAGAAAACAGACCACAGCAGGTTTCGGTTTGACTCAGATGAGCTGCTAGTGCCATTTACTGATGGTGAAATGGGAGATGGTTAAATTTTTAAATTTTTATTTTTTTGTTTGTTTCTGTTTCCCCATTAAGAACAGTTGAAGATTCAATAATAGATGACAGCAATTATATATAACTATACTCTGTTAAAAGTGAGTGTATGTTTGTGTGTGTAGGTGTGTGTGTGGGAAGAGGAGGGTCAAACTCTGTTGGGGGAGGAATCACACAGGTTGAGTGTTTTTGGTGGGTTAAACACCAAATCTGTTAACTTAAATCACATGATGTGTGTAGGCTACTGCTAGGCATCTTTGGTTTCCTTTTTTTTTTTGTGAAGTTTGAATGGAAAATGTTTATCGTTTGAAGGAGTCACTTACTAAAATTTGCCAAATAATAATAATAAAAATAGCTAATTTTGTTGCTATTTGCTTTTGGAAGGAGAAGTTGCCAAGTTGGCAACACTGTGCCGCTGCTTCAGGTGTGTGTTCACTGTGTGTGTGTTTGTGTTCACTACTCACCAGTGTGTGTGTGCACTTGGATGGGTGAAATACAGAGCACAATTCCCAGTATGAGTCACCACACTTGGCTAGTGATGGGTCATGGTCAAAAGATGCGGCTCTGAGAGCCGATGCTTTGTAGTGAATCAGAAGAGCCGGCTCGCATCGAGTGACCCAGTTTTTTTCTTTTGACTGCTTAACTCAAGGCAGAACTTTGTTTTGATTGGTCAGCAATCGCATCGCGGCCAATCAGATGTGAGTATATGGGATCATACCATTATGTAAAAACAGAGGGGGGTGAAGTGAAGCGGCACTCCACTGCAAGTTAACGAGTCGTAACAACGTTAATGGAGGGGAGACTGTATTGTGGCAACATCGGTTCCTTCAGAGAGAATCTTCTCAAAAACAGGGCAGATAATCACAGAAAGAAGAAATAGGATCAGTCCATCAAAGCTGAGGCATCTGATTTTTTTGAATGCCAATCTTCACTGAGGACATTAATACTGTTTGCTTGAGTTTGGTTCTAGTTCTGTAGATTTATTTGCGGTTTTGTTGTTAATTTGTGCAATAAAATGTTTGATTAAAATATGAAAAAAAGAGTGGTTTTGTAACAAAATAAATGCACAACATTAGGCAATTATAAGGATTCTCATAAAAACACTGCCCATGAAAGAGTTTTCAACACACAAACCATTAATTTTTGTTATGGTAAAACAAAGGCCTACATAAAATCCTAAATTAAGAGCCATTCAGGCGTCGAAAGAGCCGGCTCTCTGAAAAGAGCCGAACTTCCCATCACTATTGGCTACACGTCAAGTCCTTTTCCGTTTGATGACCTCTAGCAGTGAGTTTGAGGAACTGCAGCAACATTTTACATAGTGTACGATGATGTTTGAGTTTCATTAATACTGCATGTATATATAAGCTATATGTGAACCAAAAATGTCATTTTTTTGCAATCATTTAATAAAAAAAATAAATATTTGATGTTTTGCAGGTCATGTGACCATTAATGATATCAGAGACCTGTGATGTCCGTTTAATTATCAAGATTATTAATATTTCAGAGGAGCTTTAAGTAAATACTGGATGCTGTGTGCAGTTCACTGTGAACTTTAAAAATATAATAATAATAATTTTAATTATTTGGCAAGGTATTTAGTTTAATGTAATAAAACTATTGACATATTAAACAAAACGTATTAAACAAAACAAATCACACAATTTTAACCTTTAAAATTAAAACAGTAAATATAAATGAAACCAAATTCAAAATATGAATAACTATAAATACAAAGTATAGTAAAGACACTATAATACTGTTTTATAATTATTAAAAGTTTATTTAAAACAGCATGTTATATTAATTCACATTCTGTTATTAGAAGCAACTGATATATCATTAAAAACACACTTAAAATACGTACAAACATGCAGAGATGCATATGAAGTGCAAAAGTGACAATCAGATTCATAAAATATGGAAGTATTTTCCCGATTCAGTTTCATCTTAAAGATTTCAAATTAGATTTTTCTAAATTTCTTTTGAACCAAACTCTCCAGTTCTGAGCAGAATTACGATCATACAAAGTTTGTTTTGAAGCAAAACAATGCGTGTGAATTTTCACACTTTTCACATTATAATGTGCAAATACAGTACACTGATGATGTGCTTGACAAATCAAGTACAATAAGAGTAGTGCTGATCTTCTTCACATGGAATCTGTCCATTAATAGATTTTGGAAATTAAATTATGACTCTCCTGAGAACTCATGTAAGTTTGTTTTAAAGATTGATACACTTTAAGATCTGTGTAAACTCAAGCTTAATGATGGACTGAGTGTGAAATTCCTGCTTATTGTCACAAAGCATTTGTTCTATGAAATTACTGAGATAACTGAATGGTAAAAGTAGGTTATTGTTGAACTGAATAAATGTATAGAGAAAGTTTAACAATGAATGAGCGCCACCTAGTGGTTCCCTCAGAAGCTTGACTCCAGAAACATTCAGCCTTCATCTGATCTGATGAGAACATCTCTACCTTCAGGAAACAGACGACAACACATCACTTCCACAAGCTCTTCACTAATCCAGAACCAGAAACCAAGGCACTTATTATAATAAGCATGCTAAATGATAAATGTGAATATTATTCCAGGTTAAAGCTGAACAACACAAGCTGAAGTGTGCTGCTGATTTCTGGCGATGGGAAGGAATCCTTTTGCAGATACATGATCCTGTCGCGTCTGGTGATGCTTTCCTGTTTGTAATGAAACAATGAGAGAGAGAGAAAGAGAAAGAGAAAGAGAAAGAGAGAGAAAGAGAGAGAAAGAGAGAGAAAGAGAGAGAGAGAGAGAGAGAGAGAGAGGGAGGGAGAGAGAGAGAGACAGGGAGGGAGAGAGAGAGAGAGAGAGAGAGAGAGAGAGAGGGAGGGAGAGAGAGAGAGAGAGAGAGAGAGAGAGAGAGAGAGAGAGAGAGAGAGGGAGGGAGGGAGGGAGGGAGGGAGAGAGAGAGAGAGGGAGGGAGGGAGGGAGGGAGGGAGAGAGAGAGAGAGAGAGAGAGAGAGAGGGAGGGAGGGAGAGAGAGAGAGAGGGAGGGAGAGAGAGAGAGAGAGAGAGAGAGGGAGGGAGGGAGGGAGGGAGAGAGAGAGAGAGAGAGAGAGAGAGAGGGAGGGAGGGAGAGAGAGAGAGAGAGAGAGAGAGAGAGCTTTCAGTAACTCAAGAAGATCTGTCAAGTCTGAAATGTTTACTTTGCATCTAGATGATTTTGATATAAACTTCATTTATTCAGTGTAAAGACTATAGCGGATGAATACAAATGTATGTGAACCATTTTTGATGATTTGTTATTAAATGTCATGAATGAAGCCACATCTCACACACACACACACACACACACACACACACACACACACACACACACACGCACACACACACACACTCAGTGAAATCAAGCACATTCGAGAATCTCATAATACTAATAAACTGCATTAATTTTACCTCATCCTTGGACTTTTGACAGATGCCCGAGGTTATTTTTCACCTGGTCTCCTTTTAAAAATAATCACAAACAATTAAACCCTAACTTTGCATAATAAAGATATTTTCCCCTCACTATAATAGCTGTTAGTAATACTTACCCTTTGTTAATCTCCTGGATCAAATCACAGCAGCTGACAGAGCCACGGAAAACTGTGACGCATTCCTGAATACAGACCTGAATTTAGTGCACAAGCATCTTTATAGTCTGCACCCCCTAGAGGACAAGAAAAGGATTAATGTAGTAAGGAAGGATACTATGAGTCTGTGGAAGGGGTTTAAAGAACTTTAAAGAACCATCTCTTTCTTACCTTTTTACAATCTGAAGAACCTCCTTTCGCCACAAAGAAACAGAAAGGTACTTCAGATGTTAAAGGTTCTTTATGGAGCCATTTAGACAAAAAGGTTCTTCTATTGCACTGTGAAGCAGAGTGTAGCCTCTCTAAATTCACCTCTACCTTTAAGAAGCTCCATTCGCATTTGTCCATCTTCTTGAAAGACAATAACTGTAAGTTTTAAAAATGATGTGTTCTGAAATTCTCACCAACGATCACAACTGGTACACAACCAGAGACAGTAACTCTGAAGCTCCTAGTGATGCTGAATCTGCTGCTATTGATCTGTAGTTTATAAAGTCCAGAGTCTGTGGTTCTGGTGTTCATGATGGTCAGAGATCCAGTCTGATGATCCAGCTTCAGTCTGTCTCTGAATCTCTCATCACACTGATCATCTGTACAGATCTTACTCTGATCTCCAGTGATTTCAGCGATGAGAATGTCATTAAAATCCCACGTCATCACATCATTTGGGCTTTTTGTTACACCAGGATCTAAAGTGACATTTTCTCCCTCCTTCACACATATTTCATCTCGTTCAGCAGCAGAAACACCTGAAAAACAAACCAACAGCTGCTGGAGGAACTTTCTGGGACGAAAAATAACTGAAAATAATTATACATATTGATTTCCTAAAAAAAAACTTGAGAAAAAATAAATTTAATTGTGTGTCTTTATTCATATATACAGGTGCAGGTCATATAATTAGAATATCATCAAAAAGTTGATTTATTTCACTAATTCTATTCAAAAAGTAAACTTGTATAATATATTTCTTCATTACACACAGACTGATATATTTCAAATGTTTATTTCTTTTAATTTTGATGATTATATCTGACAACTAAGGAAAATCCCAAATTCGGTATCTCAGAAAATTTGAATATTACTTTAGACCAATACAAAGAAAGGTGCAGGTGCAGGTGTCCTGTTGTAAAATTAAATCTGCATCTCCATAAAGTTGGTCAGCAGCAGGAAGCATGAAGTGCTCTACAACTTCCTGGTATACAGCTGTGTTGACCTTGGACCTCAGAAAACACAGTGGACCAACATCAGCAGGTGACATGGCACCGCAAACCATCACTGACTGTGAAAACTTGGAAACACTGGACCAACACTGGATCAAGCAACGTGGATTGTGTTCCTCTCCTCTCTTCCTCCCGACTCTGGGACCCTGATTTCCAAAGGAAATGCAAAATTTACTTTCATAAGAGAAAATAACTTTGGACCACTCAGCAGCAGTCCAGTCCTTTTTGAAGTGAGACGCTTCTGACGCTGTGTGTTGTTCAAGAGTGGCTTGACACCAGGGATGCGACAGCTGAAACCCATGTCCTGCATAAGTCTGTGCGTAGTGGTTCTTGAAGCACTGACTCCAGCTGCAGTCCACTCTTTGTGAATCTCCCACACATTTTTGAATGGGTTTTGTTTCACAATCCTCTCCAGGGTGCGGTTATCCCTATTGATTGTACACTTCTTTTCTACCACATCTTTTCCTTACCTTTACCACTCTATTAATGTGCTTGGACACAGAGCTCTGTGAACAGCCAGCCTCTTTTGCAATGACATTTTGTGTCTTGCCCTCCTTGTGCAAGGTGTCAATGGTGGTCTTTTGGACAACTGTCAAATCAGCAGTCTTCCCCATGACTGTGTAGCCTACAGAACTAGACTGAGAGACCATTTACAGGCTTTGCATGTGTTTCGAGTTAATTAGCTGATAAGAGTGTGGCACCAGGTGTCTTCAATATTGAACCTTTTCACAATATTCTAATTTTCTGAGATACTGAATTTGGGATTTTCCTTAGTTTTCAGTTATAATCATCAAAATTAAAATAAATAAACATTTGAAATATATCAGTCTGTGTGTAATGAATGAATATAATATACAAGTTTCACTTTTTGAATGGAATTAGTGAAATGAATCAACTTTTTGATGACATTGTAAGTATATGACCAGCACCTGTATTTTGTTCAGTGTTGCAGGTCAAGAGAAAAACAGCTCTGAATGTCACTGGTATAATAAACACAATGATGTGATTTATACATAAACAACCTGCTTTTAAACATAATAACTTACCAATGACAGTGTTGAAGATTGTTTCACTATCGCTGCTGCTGCTGATTACCACTAGTTTATATTCTCCAGAGTGTGTGTTTGTGAGGTTTGTGATCCAGCTTCAGTCTGTCTCTGAATCTCTCATCACCGCCTTCACACTGAACATCTGTACAGATATGACGGAGATCTCCATTGATTTGAGCTTTTCTTGTTGGTTTATTTTAACATCAGTGTGTAGAGTGACTGAATCTCCCTCCATCTCTGACACTGAAACACTGTCTGCACCAGACACAACTGGAAAAGAAATTAACAGATAATTGTCAATGCTTTTGGGAAAGTGGGACAAAAATATACATGAATACAACAGGAAAGTGCTGTGAAAATGATTTTCTACAGCTCTAAGAGCATGAAAGCATCATCAGTTTACACATTCAAATTTACATATTCCCTCATCAAAGAAACATACATGTTATAATCTAGGTTATTTGGTGCTTATTGTACACCATAATATACATCATACAACACACATCTTGACTCACATCTTGCATATATTTGCATTCATACAACCAAGTAGTGATCAATGCATAGCCTACTTTCATGTTGAAATGAACACATTAAAACTGTCTACTTTATACTGAATGTGATAAAGCGATGTGGCAAATCATTTGAAATTTTTGTCAGTATCATAAATAAAACGTGGCAGCAGTTTACAGTCTGGGATTTGTGTGTCATGTCACGCCATGTCAGTGTAGACAGCACTCATTATAAGACGATTATCTTCGCTGTCAGATTTTTCTTAGACTCGTCATCCTTGATGATTTACAGCAAGCTATGTGTGACTCAGTTTTTTCCCTCTTTGCTCTTTCTTGCCATCCAAAAATGTGGTGCTTAAAAGACATTTAATAGCCGTCCAGACACAGCTCTGACGTTGAGGCTAAAACAAGGCTCAACACAGCCCAAGAATAGACTAGTCATCTAATAGACAGAAAATAAAGTCTAAAGAATCATTTTTACTTAAATATAACAGGTTCTCACAAATAACAAATTTTTTTTGAATAAAGCTTTTATTAAGAAAAAATATGTTTTTAACCCTTGTGGATTGTTCAAATTCACTACCCTTTCGTTATGTTCGGGATGAAAACATCCACTCAATTAAACTGCTGTAAAATGTGTCAGATTCATATTTTTTCTCACATTTTTTTTTTGCATCAACTTCAGTCCTAATCAAAACTACTAAATGTTTAAAAAAAAAAAATCCAAGATTTTAACTCTTTAATTGCCAAGTTAATAAATGATGTCACTGATTTGGGGGAAAAACACACAAAATGACTTATTTTCAATATAAAAGTAATTGTGGCTGGATTTTTTTTTTTTACTTTTTATAACAGTCTTGGGCATTTCAAAGATTAGTAGCAACATTGGCTTTGATGCATTTTTAGTTTTTGTGCAGCATTAGATTTAAATTTTTTTCTCCCTAATTTGTTGTTGGTGGCTGTTTTTGCCCCATTGACTTCCATTATAACGACATTTTTTGATTGCATAGCCATGACACCATATAATCATGCATTCTTGATTGTTTGTGGTTTACCCTTTTGGGAAGAGGTAAAAAATTTTATTTTTACAGTTGATCACTAGGTGGGACCATTAACCCTTTAGATAGGCCTTTCTAAAGGGTTAATGGTCCCACCTAGTGATCAACTGTAAAAAGAACATATTCTACCTCTTCCCAAAAGGAAAAACCACAAACAATCAAGAATGCATGATTATATGGTGTCATGGCTTATAATGGAAGTCAATGGGGCAAAAACAGCCACCAACAACAAATTAGGGAGAAAAATGTTTAATCTAATGCTGCACAAAAACTAAACAAACTAACAAAACTCACTATTGTTAAATTAAATTAATTTCTCTTAAATTATTTGGTTACTGTACATACAGTAAGAGAGTAATTGGCTAAATCTCACCTGTAGTAAGTATCAAGGAACGTACTTCAAACTTTGGAACATGAAAAATTGTTCATGAAACCCTACTGGTAAATTACTGTAATTTTTCCATCAAATATTTTTGTGCAGTACATAAAGGAGGTAACCATATTGGCAAAATTTCACCTGTAGTAAGTTAGTGTTGTACGTACTACTATACAACCTTTGGAAATGAAAAAAATTAAAAATAAACTTTGAGCGAATTACAGTTTTTTTTAATAAACATGTGTGTACTGTGCATACAGTAAAGGAGGTATTGGCAAAATTTTGTGTAGTAAATCTTGTTGTTAAAGACACACCACAACCTTTGTAAAATGAAAGAAAAAACACATTTGAGCAGCGTCATATGTCAGTAGCGTCGTGAACGCACCTCACAACATACCCGGAATATAAGACAATGCTGAATAAAGTCATAATTTTTTTTATTTTTGAACTAAAATGTATTTTCGATGCTTCAACAAATTCTAACTGAGCCTCTGATGTCACATGGACTACTTTGATGATGTTTTTCTTACCTTTCTGGACATGGACAGTAGACCGTACACACAGCTTCAATGGAGGGACTGAGAGCTCTCGGACTAAATCTAAAATATCTTAAACTGTGTTCCCAAGATGAACGGAGGTCTCACTGGTTGGGAACGACATGAGGGTGAGTTATTAATGACATAATTTTCATTTTTGCATGAACTAACGCTTTAACACAGCAATCACACAGTGACCCCTAGTGACAGGGTTGCCAGGTTTTCACAACAAAAACTACCCAATCTCTATTCAAAACTAGCCCAAATCCATTTCGAGGGGGTCCCCTGTTGAAAATCATGTTGGGGGGTAAAATACAGTTTTTTTGGTAATATGCTAATATGCAGCAAATATTAAACCTAAAACTAACCTTACCAAGCTTTCAGAAATGTAAAAACTAAATGTATGACAAATGCTTACAAATTACAGTCATGTGGTATATAATGTTATTTTTTATGAAATAAAAAATAATTTTTTATGAAAAAGGTAAACCCTTTGAAGGGATTAGGGTATAGGGATGAGCCCTTTCTGAATGGAACGCATGCAGTCTCACGTAGCCTGAACCTTCAGTCTGACAGAATTTCTGGGAACCTTTGCTGCTTTGAATGGCCAATGCCCAACTCAAGAGGCCATTTGACAGACAGGTAAAGCAACCAATCACATTTCGTTTTGTGCCATGTCATGGTTAGGGGTGTGGAAATGTCCCCAGATGACAGACCATGTGTAAAGGTCTTGGATGTATTTTAAATATTCAATGCAGGGATGTCGTAAGGCCTATTTTAGGGGGGCTGAAGCCACCCCAAAATGTTAACATGTTAACATGATATGCATGAAACCAGAAGAATGTGGGCAGAAATGGGTTAACGCTATGAGAGGGTGTTTCTAATTCAGGGACTATGTGGGATGGTAAATTTGTCATCGTTCTCTCTTCTGACTGCCGTTATCAGTCCTTCTCAATTTTTTTTCCTTTTATTGAAAGTCATGATGACACTACAGAGGAGATTTTCTTTTGCTATTTGAGCAAATAGGAATGCAAATTTGTGATGTTATGCAAATGTGATTCTCTCCCATTCACTGCTCTTCAAGTTAAACCAACCAGCTAGTGGATTTATCTATCTCGAACAGTCGTTCCAGATTATTTAATCTCATTTGAACATTTGTAATGTTATTTCTGTTTTTACTACCATTGAATATTTGTTAATATTACTCATCTGAGTTTGCACATCTGTTACTGTTACTGCTGCTGTTACAATACAGCTGCACTAAATTTGCACGTTACTGCACTATTGTACTGCACATAAGATAATACTGTACATTCGCATATAAATAAATATCATATACAAATTCTATATTCCTACTCTATACTCACATATATATACATATACATACTCACATATACATACATATACATTGTCTATATTTCTATTTTTTCATGTGTGTTTCTACCACTGCAGCATAGTTTTTAATGTTTCTTACTTTCTTCCCAGGCTGTAATACTTTGGGGGACTGAGAATACTTTGGTGGCGATGAAAAATAATGCGATTAATTTTTATACAATGACTCATTACAAAAAATTACCATTAAACTTAATGATTACGACTTAAAGGGGTAGTTCACCCAAAAATGAAACATCGGACATTGCGTGAATCGGAGGTAAAAAACAATATAAATGCTGTTCAGTGTCTTGCACAGACCTATCGTTTTGTGTATTTACACATAAATGTATCATCACTGTCACAATGATCAAGTCATAAGATCCAAGTGCAAGGTAAAAAATGGTTTATTTGTAACTCAGATAGCCAGCAATGAGAACGTAGGAAGACGATGGCATAATCCCAGATGAATCATGTCCAGATTGCTCAAACTGCAGTAACTCAAACCCAATTTAGAAATCCCAGGTGGGCGAGGAATAAGGTCCAGAGAATCCCAACTGGAGGGACAGGAACACGACTAGACAGGAGAGACAGACGAGAAATCAATGAACCAACAACACGAACAGGATGCCAGCCAAACTTAAAGGCAGTGCAAATGAGTTGCAGCTGGTGCTCCTTTTTTATTCCTTATTAGGTACAAATGGTTTAAAATATACAATGCAGTTACATTGTTTAACCCCTTACGAGTCACCCCCCATTTTTTGGCATGGAGACAGAAATGACATTTGACATTCATGACCCAAAATAAAAAGGTTTCTGCTCATGATTCTTTCTGACTAGATACATAATCTACATTTGGTCACAAAGCTGATCCTTCAAAGTTTACTGTTCAGGAATCAGAATCACTCAGACTGTTATGATAATAGAGATATATAAGCTCAAACATAAAAACAAAAATAAAAATATTGTATAAATATAGTGTAGCTAAAGCCACAAGTCTACCAAAGCTTCATATGAAATTTTTTTGAATTTTATGAAATATTTTCTAAGGCCATGTCATGTGTGTTTTTAGAGAAGGCTAATCAGATTGATTTATGACACTTGTCATCTCTGTAAGATCTCACATGTAAACACTCATGTGTGCTCTGTATGTGTGTTTTGCTTTGAAAACTCCCCGTTTCATGGTTATATTGTTCTCACCAAACCAGTCTTTCACACCTCTGCCAGGTATGACACATTATCCGCATTATTCTTTTATCATTATTCTTTTGCTTTTATTCCATCTCTATTAGCCTTTGTAACAAAGTTTGTTGTGGTATTTCAAGCTTTACAATCCACTAAGCTGCGATCTCACTTCATTCTCAGTATGCATTTAGCCCTTATTTATCAAAAATCTTAAGTCATTGCACACGGAGTCTGAAATTTTCGCATGCGTTTTTTCGTATTCGTGATCTGAAAAATTTGTCACGCACAGAGACCTTGCACACTGAGTCCGATGCGTATTAATCAATGCGTTACGAAAAAAAAGCAAAACAATAAAAAATGTCGTCTTCAAATAGTGAGGATGATTGTTTGTCCTCTCTCGTTTTAAAAAGAGAAAAAGAAAGAGGAAATATTGGGTCCATCCACTCCTGCGATCGCGAAGAGAGGAAGGAGAGTTCCACCTCCTTATCAAGAAGAGCGGGATTATCCAGACCGATTCAAAGTTGACTTTAGAATGTCAGTGGCTCTGTTTGATGTTTTGCTAGCGATACTGGAGCCACATATATATAAAAAAAAAGACCACCAATTTCCATGAATCAATTGATCCTGAACAGAGACTGGAAGTAACTTATGTCTATAAGGTACCGCGCACACACACACACAGTTTACAGGGACTTGGTGTGCTATAATTATAGCTGTGATATAATAATATTTGTTGTATTTTTTATACAATAATATTTGTATATATAATTGTAGGTATCTGAGCACTGGCGATTCATTCACCACCATTGCCAGCAGTTTTACAGTGGCTCTGAGTTGTCAAAACATCTCTCAAAATGAGTTTTTATTGCAGTCTATGGTTTTGATGGATGCGAAAAAAGCAGAAAATCGAACCTGTTCCGAATTTTTTTTTTGACGGACAAAAGTTTCGGAGGCAGTGTGCAAAGCATGATTGACATAACGTGAGGTCGAATTTATTTTTTGACGTGCGAAAATTTCGCATGCGAATTTCGCACTCAGTATGCAAATGCCTTTACTATAAAAATACAACAAAACATTTTCTTATGACCTTACGTGAATTATTGTGACAGAAATGCATTATGAAGAAGAAATGCACCTGCTATTAGTAGCATTAGAGCTAACGTTAGCATCAAGCTACATCAGACAATTTATGAAATTATTAGTACACTTTTACTCAAAGCTCACTTTAAACCCCGATCGAGTGTTTATAATAACTTCATTTAGCGATCAGGGGTGGAATTTGGTCGTTTACTGTTGTAAAAATATGCTATTTATAGCCTTTTACATCGCTGCACAAGTTAGCATTTCAGATGTACATTTTTGAATTTTTTTATAAAAAACATCCCAGATCTCAAGAAAATCTCATACCAAGCTTTACTATCGTAATCGCGGGTTTATTATTCAGATATTTCGTGTGTACAGAGGTGTTTCAGTGTTGTTATGGTAAGATATGAACCAGGAAGTGTACAGGAAGCATGTGACACGATGTGGTGGTGTCCGGTTATGACACTCTAAGATTGACAAGGCGAAGGACCAATCAGAGTCTGTCTGACACACACATGAGCACTGAGGAGCAAACACACAGAGACAGCGCTGGGAGAGGCTGTTTATCATCCGATCACGTAAATCAGTGGAAAATGAATAGAAATGACGATTCTGTCTGAAGAAATATGAAGTAAACATAAGTAAATATATCCATGTATCTCCGCAGATATGCATCTTTGGTCTATAAATCCTTATTGATGCTGTTCAGTGAGTCTATGTGAATGTAGTGTAACCGACAGAACACTAGAGGGCACTCCTGTGCAGAAAAGGATATACGGGGGGGGATTGGGGAGAATAAGAATAAATGGATGTTCAATAACAGAGCTGTTTGCGTGTCTTGATGTTTCACCTCAGAGATTAACTGCTAACCATCTGCTACATGGTGTCAGAAGTGGTTTTTCACAACCTGAAAAGAAAGAAACAAAGAAGTAAGAGAGAAAATAGAGCGATGTTGCATACAAACCGCTAGAAATAAAGAGAATTGACACAGTGCTCAAGTGCAATTGAGAACGGGCCAGAGAAAAGAAAAGAAAACGAACATCGGAGCAGTGTACTCGAGATTAAGAGTAGTGAACAGTCAAAATATGGATCAGATATTTTCACTGACACCTCCGGGAAGTTTCAACTTCGACGAGCCCAGTTCATGGCCACAATGGATGCGCCGCTTTGAACGATTCAGAGTAGCGTCGGGGCTTGCAGAAAAAAACTGCCTACCAGGTAAACTCTCTTCTTTACATTATGGGGGAGAAAAGTGACGATATATTAAATACATTACCCCTAAACGAAGAAGAGAAGAAGAGTTATGAAGAAGTCAAGAAGGCTTTAAGTGAGCACTTTATTGGCAGACACAATGTTATTTATGAGAGAGCAAAATTCAACAGCAGATTTCAACAGGCTGGCGAATCAGCAGAGAGTTTTATCACGGACGTGTACAAGCTTGCGGAACACTGCAAATATGGCGATCTCCATGAGGAAAAGATCAGACAATGATAAGACGAGAAAAGTCTGAAGTAAAAGAAGTTAACGTTGATGCAGTCGTAACAAAGAGAACATCTAAAGCAAAAATGACATCGCAAAAAGCAGAGGGGACAGTGCAGAGAACGCAAAGTTTTTACAATGCGGCTCATAAAATAAAACAGATGGATTCCTGCAAGAGATGCGGAAAAAGTCCACAACACCCATGGAAATTGTGTCCAGCTAGAGAAGCGGAATGCAGAAAATGTAGGAAAAAAGGACATTTTGCTACAGTATGCCGGTCAGTTCAAAGACTCGAAGCGATCGTTGAGAGTTCATATGATGAGTCTGCATTCTTGGGAACAATCCAGACCCAAATACAAGAGAATATGTGGCAACAGAAAATACTGGTGAATAAAGAACCAATCACCTTTAAAATAGATACAGGTGCAGCAGTCACAGCTATTCCAGCATCTTTGTATTCAGCTGAAAAGCAAGGGAAACTCAAAGATTCCAAAAAGAAGATCCTGGGACCTAACAGTACTCCATTGAAAGTGATGGGTACGTTTAGTGCATGCCTGCAGAAGGACAAAAAGAGAATTTGTCAGGATATATATAGGATATATATGTTGTAACGGATCTAGTGATGCCGCTGCTTGGACTGCCTGCAATTCAAGGCTTACAGTTACTGCAGCAGGTAGCTAACATACACAAACCTGGAGAACAGTACAAGGCAATGTTCCCCAAAGTTTTCTCGGGACTCGGAAAATTAGAAGGCAGCTACAAGATCAAACTGTCGGAAGGAGCCGTCCCGTATGCTCTATCAGCCCCACGACGAGTACCGCTACCGCTAGTGGAGAAAGTAAAACTGGAACTCCACAGAATGGAAGAAATGGGAGTCATTCGACGAATCGAAGAGCCTACTCCCTGTTGCGCGGGTATGGTTGTCGTGCCAAAACCGAATGGCAATATCAGGATTTGCGTCGATCTCACACGGTTGAACGAGAATGTGTGCAGAGAAAGACACATACTGCCAGCTGTGGATGAGACTTTAGCACAGCTAGAGGGAGCAGCTGTGTTCTCCAAATTGGATGCCACATCTGGTTTCTGGCAAATACCCTTGCATGAAGACTCCGAGCCTCTAACAACATTCATTACACCCTTTGGGAGATACTGCTTTCGGCGTCTTCCTTTTGGGATATCTTCGGCCCCGGAGCATTTCCAGCTCAGAATCTCTCAGATCATTGCAGGAACGACTGGAGCTCTTTGTCATGCAGACGATGTCCTAGTGTTTGGAAAAGAACGAGAAGAACACAATGAGAGACTGTGTGAGGTGCTGAAGAAGTTTGAAAAAGCTGGACTAACACTAAATGATAAGTGTGTCTTTGCTGTCGATAGAGTGAAGTTCCTAGGCCATATCATAAGCGCTCAAGGGATCGAAGCAGACGAGGACACGATTAAAGCCATCCTCAACATGCCTGAGCCAGAGAATGTGGAAGGTGTGAGACGTTTCATGGGAATGGTTAACTACGTCGGGAAGTTTTCACCTCATCTGCCGACTCTCACAAAGCCACTGAGAGACCTGTTAAGAAATGACAACACCTGGACATGGGATGCACAGCAGAAAGAAGCTTTTGCAAAAGTAAAGAAAGAACTCAGCTCACCAGCTATACTGGCACAGTATAGTCCAAACAGCGAGACTGTAGTTTCAGCCGACGCTTCATCTTATGGTCTAGGCGGTGTGCTCATGCAGAAACAAACAAATGGTGAGTGGAGGCCTGTTGTATATATCTCAAGGAGTCTAACCCCCACAGAGACACGATATGCACAAATTGAAAAAGAAGCTCTTGCGACAACATGGGCATGTGAGCGACTCAGTGCATATTTGCTTGGATTGTAATTTACAGTGCATACCGACCACAAACCCCTAATATCACTGTTGGGCAACAGACCAATTGATGATTTACCCCCAAGAATTCTTCGGTTCAAACTGAGGCTGCTCAGATACAAGTACAACATCATGTACGTTCCAGGAAAACAACTGGTCACGGCAGATGCGTTGTCACGAGCGCCATCGGGACCTGAAAAATCAACAGAAAACGAAACATTGGAGGATGAGTGTAGAGTTTTTGTGGATTTCATAGTTCAACAAATCCCTGCAACAAAAACAAAACTGAAACAGATTCAGGAAATACAGACTGAGGATCTAACCTGCCAACAACTAAGACAGTATACACAAAAAGGATGGCCAGACCATCAGAAAACGGTGTCGGAACAACTCGTGCCATACTGGTCTCATAGGGCAGATATCCACGTGGCAAACGGTATCCTACTGAAAGGAAACGAATTATAATTCCAAAACCCATGCAGAGAGAGATGCTCGAAAGACTTCATCAAGGTCATCAAGGAATGACGAAGTGCATTGCAAGGGCACAGCAATCTATATGGTGGCCAGGTGTTATAAGAGATGTAAGAGAGTTAGTGGAGAGATGTGACATCTGCTGTCAGCATTCCCAGCAGAAAACAGAGCAATTGATGCCAACACCTCTACCAGCGAGACCCTGGCAACGAGTCGCAGCTGATATCTTCCTATGGGAAGGAGGACATTATCTGGTGGTGGTTGACTATTTCTCCAGATACATTGAGGTTGCAAACTTGCCAAAACTCATAACAGCGACAACAGTGGAGAGGCTGAAGGTCATCTTTGCCAGGTTTGGAATCCCTGAAACACTGGTGACAGATAACGGTCCACAGTTTGCGTCATGTGAGTTTGCAGAGTTTTCCCAAGACTATGACTTCGAACATGTCACAAGCAGTCCACGTTACCCCCAGAGCAATGGAGAGGCAGAGCGAGCGGTGCGCACAGTAAAACAAATGCTGAGAAAGAACCAAGACCCTCAGAGAGCTCTTTTGGCCTACAGATCGACTCCATTAGCTCATGGGATCTCACCTGCAGAACTCTTGATGGGGAGAAGAATAAGGTCAACAGTCCCAGTTCCACCTAAATATCTCAACCCAAGATGGCCTGACCTGAAAGTGTTCAGAAGAAAAGATAGGATGTTAAAAGAGAAACAACAGGAAACATTCAGATCTAGACACAGAGCGAAAAATCTACCAGTCATCATACCTGGACAGAAAGTGTGGATCAGGACATCGAAGACCACTGGAACGGTCCAGGGCGAAGCAGCAACACCAAGATCGTATCAGGTAGAAACAGAGATGGGAACACTGAGAAGGAATCGATCTCATCTTACTGTTCTTCCAGAACCAACTCAGCAAGTTGTCAACGTTACAGTGACCAGGTCGGGTAGGATTTCCCGTCCACCAGAACGAATGGACTTATAAGAGGAATTAGCATAGGTAGACCTGCTGTCAAGAAAAGGGCAGAATAACCCCTTCAGCAGAGTCAGGAATGCCCAGGTAGTCTACCCTGGCTTCCAGCTTAAGAAAGAAAGTTCAATGTTATGTTATTGAGAGGTTTGTTCCCTGAAAAAAAAGAGAATATATAACCATGGGGATATAAGTATGTAGAATAATAATAATAATAGATGTTGAGACTAAAAGGGGGGGATGTAGTGTAACCGACAGAACACTAGAGGGCACTCCTGTGCAGAAAAGGATATACGGGGGGGATTGGGGAGAATAAGAATAAATGGATGTTCAATAACAGAGCTGTTTGCGTGTCTTGATGTTTCACCTCAGAGATTAACTGATAACCATCTGCTACAGGGAACACAAATAAACCACTGCTGACGTGACTGAATATGAATGAGTGGTGAATTTCTATTCAAAATGTGGCATAATACGGATTTATTATTTTGCAATCCTGACATAAATTACTAAATAACTGTCATTGCAACAGTTTTATCAAAACATTGGTCAAATATCGAAGACTTTAAACTTTCAAATGATGCACAGTTTGTCCAGATCAAGTAAGAGCGTGATGTTTAACGTGCTGTGAAAGTGAAATAAACCTCCTTTTCTGAACACAAATAAAAAACAGACATCTTTTTCAGTAACACTGAACCACTGTAGAAACTACACTGCTAACACTTTAGTCTCACTTTAAAACTGTAGTTAATCCAATAACCATCTAATTTTTAAACAGTGAAGGTTTAAACAGCTGTGCTTAGTTGATCTGGATTTAATAAATCTCAATTTCACTGTAAACTTGTGTGTCTAGACTGTTTGACAGCTTCGAAGCATGAGGCCCCAAGAGAAGGTTTTTTTAAAAGGAGATTCAGTACATACAGCAGGTCAAACCAAAGAGGACACAGCAATCCCTGGGAACAAAGCTTGTTTGAGTTCCTAAATATAACCATGTTTAATATTTAATTTCCTGCATAAGGGGAATCTGACCACGAAGAAAAATGAATAATCAGTTCCTTTCACCATTACAAGTAACCAAATGGCTTGCATTATAAACTATACAGTATCATCAGTTTTTCCATCTCAGTTTTCAGTCTTTCTCTAAGAGCTCCACCTTCGCCATGAAACAGTGCCAGCAGCTTGGGAGTCTGAAGATCTAATGAGGATAAATTTAGGTTCCAGCAGCACAGTGGTCAAAAAGTATTTCATATAATGTTTTGAGAAGGTTTTTTTTAGATGCATTATGTTCCTTTTGGTCTCTAAACATGATTGGTAACTCACTTGAGAAGGTTGAAAGGTCGCTGGCCATCATTTCTTTATGTCTTGCACACTTGGACAATGATTAATAATTTTAATAATTTCCTTTATCATCTTTTCATTGTTGTTCTTTTTAAATTCAGACACCAGTTCTTCTCATTATTTTTCCAAATAGGACTGCCTGTCATCTGGGTATTTGTGTTTCAGAGCATTGCATGTTTCGTTCACTGGTTAAATTGAAGTGTGGTCTGCCAAGCATAAAGGCCGGAAACTTTCCCACAACTCTGTAGACATAAGTGTGCCTTTATAAGTGCTTCATCATCAGAAATAATCAGGAGGGTGGATGGACTGAGCCAGTTTTCCAGTATGTCTGACCCAACATTTGTGATAGTTGGCACTGTCCCATCTTCTCTGTAAATGTCAAAATTTTAGGGAATGTTGCGCAAGGTTGCAAGAACGTCCCCTCCTACATGGGCAGTCTTCCCATATTTAATATTATTGTAATTTTTGCAATATTTGAATGCAGGGATCATTAACTGACATCAGACTTCCGTGATCAAGTGAAAGTGTCGTTTAACTATTGAAACTAACTTCAAATCTCAGAGGAACTTCAAGTAAATACTGTATGTTTAGTGTGTAGTTCAGTGTAGACATTGAATGTGTTTACTGAAAAAAAAAGAATAAAACTATTGACATATTACATTTTTTAAAAACGATAACAAAAATTAAAGTTTACTTAAAACAGCATGTGTTCAATTTATTTATATTCTGTTATTAAAAGCAACTTATACAAACATGTAGACATGAAAAAGTGCAAAAGTGACAATCAGATTCATAAAATATGGAAGTATTTTCCTGATTCAGTTTCATCTTAAAGATTTTAAAATAAGTTATTATTACGATCATACAAAGTTTGTTTTGAAGCAAAACAATGCATATTAATTATTTTTCACTTTTCACATTATAATGTGCAAATACAGTACACTGATGATGTGCTTGACAAATCAAGTACAATAAGAGTAGTGCAGATCTTCTTCACATGGAATCTGTCCATTAATAGATTTTGGAAATTAAATAATGACTCTCCTGAGAACTCATGTAAGTTTGTTTTAAAGATTGATACACTTTAAGATCTGTGTAAACTCAAGCTTAATGATGGACTGAGTGTGAAATTCCTGCTTATTGTCACAAAGCATTTGTTCTATGAAATTACTGAGATAACTGAATGGTAAAAGTAGGTTATTGTTGAACTGAATAAATGTATAGAGAAAGTTTAACAATGAATAAGCGCCACCTAGCGGTTCCCTCAGAAGCTTGACTCCAGAAACATTCAGCCTTCATCTGATCTGATGAGAACATCTCTACCTTCAGGAAACAGACGACAACACATCACTTCCACAAGCTCTTCACTAATCCAGAACCAGAAACCAAGGCACTTATTATAATAAGCATGCTAAATGATAAATGTGAATATTATTCCAGGTTAAAGCTGAACAACACAAGCTGAAGTGTGCTGCTGATTTCTGGCGATGGGAAGGAATCCTTTTGCAGATACATGATCCTGTCGCGTCTGGTGATGCTTTCCTGTTTGTAATGAAACAATGAGAGAGAGAGAGAGAGAGAGGGAGGGAGGGAGAGAGAGAGAGAGAGAGAGAGA